>NC_087208.1:28040592-28073092 GCF_015104395.2 Macrobrachium nipponense
CATAATAGATAAAATTAACAGTCTTACAATATATTGAAAGGAAGGAGAGAGAGAGAGAGAGAGAGAGAGAGAGAGAGAGAGAGAGAGAGGATCAGTCATAATAGATAAAATCAACAGGCTTACTATATATTGAAATGAAGGAGAGAGAGAGAGAGAGATTGGTCATAATAGATAAAATTAACAGGCTTACATTATACTGAAAGGAGAGAGAGAGAGAGAGAGAGAGAGAGAGAGAGAATAGATAAAATTAACAGGGTACAATATATTAAGAGAGAGAGAGAGAGATTGGTCATAGTAGATAATTTAAACAGGCTTACTATATATTGAAAGGAAGGAGAGAGAGAGAGAGAGAGAGAGAGAGAGAGAGAGAGAGAGAGAGAGAACAATTCAACATGAAACGTATTCCAAAGCGCAAAGGCAGCGCCAAAACCAACTTCCATATCATATCTGTTTCGGATGATAATTTCCGACATTCGTTGAACTGGACTCCAAAGTTCGGGCGAGTTTCCGTAGTTCGTGGGGAGCTCTTGTGGAAAAGATAAACAATGAATACCGAGCCATTTTCAGTCTGGTTTGCATTTATAAACAACTTTTAAGAATGCCTGGTTTAACTGATTGATCGCCAATTGTAAATATATACGTACAGCAGCGTGTGAGAGTAAGATTATCTATTGTTTCCGATTAAGATGATAAGTCCAGCGCTTACATTAATGTAACTCATTACCTATCTCGTGTCATGCGTAATCCGAACTCGTTTTCAAGTGGATTGTACAACTCGTGATCGTTGTTACAAAACAAAGCAAAATATAGTTAACAAATATGAAAAAGTGTTTACAAGGATTGGGAAGAGGAGAGAAGCGAGAATGAAAGCGAACAAGAGTAAAGTTATGAAGGTTAATGGAAACCAGGAACATGGGGTTTTGAATGTTAATTGAGGACCGTGGGAAACTAGAAGCTGTTGATTTGTATGCGTATTTGGGAGTAAATATAATGGATGATGGTAAGATGAGAGAAGAAACGAGTCCCCGAATGAACGAAGTGAGGAAGGTATACTCTGTGTGCAATAAGACTGGGAAGAGACTTGTACTATACATGGAACATTTGAAGGGATTGTTGAGCCTACTCTCCTTTATGGAAGTGAAGTGTGGAGGTTGAAAGCGAATGGAAGACAAACAGATGATGCCGTTCTGTGAAGTATTTTCACAGCATGGGGAGCTTTTAAGGTGGTCACGTGGAAAAAATTAAGAATAATAAGTGAAGAATGTATTTCGAGGTAGATGGCCTGAAAGAGGTACCAGACAAGAGAGTATTTGAGACTTAGAGAGTAACTACAGTGTCTGCAGAGTTCGATGTGTTGCTGATGAGCCTTCTGTAAAGGTGGGATTTCTTTGCCCTGGTATTTCATTCATGATTTATCAAGTATTAAAAGAGTAGTGGTACGTGTTATATTTGTTTTTCTCTGGGGCACCCCAAGTTACGGGAAACGGATTAAAATTGAACACACACACATATATATTATCTAAATATATATAAATACATATATAAACACCATACACTAATATATATATATATATATATATATATATATATATATCACCTGTATGCATTATCCCCTACAAGAGTTAGATCCACCTTAATTGCATTACAAATTTGAAAGCATAACTACAGAACATTAGTACACCTCTCTTTAAACCAATTAAAATAGCACATAAAAAGAAGTTCATAACATTTTATAAAGCGAATGCTGAAAAAGAATGAAACACCCGCGCAGAGAACAAAACGATAACCAAATTATCGCTTGAATTAATAAAGCGATTATCGGAGCACTAATCACGTACGTGGAAATTTCCATTTTAATGAGATATGAAATGAAAAGCAAACATGAAAAAAGGAGACAAAATATTATCTCTGTTATTTGATTTTGCAGACGAGGTAAATTGTGTGATGGTGATATCTCCTTTAGCGAAGGCTTCAAATGAGAGAGAGAGAGAGAGAGAGAGAGAGAGAGAGAGAGAGAGAGAGAGAGAGAGAGAGAGAGAAACTTTCCTTCTATGGAACCTCTGTCACAGACCGTAACCCATTAATCTCCTGCCCTGACTTGGACAATAAGAGAAAAAATATATTACGATGTCATTATATATCCTTTCAGCTATTCTCCTGATGCAATTTCTACGTATACCATCTTACATAATAATGATAAAAAATTCTTTACAAGAGTTAAAAATCGAGGCCGAGCGCACAAGAAAAAAAATCTGACGGCAGGAGGAAAGAAAATAGCTCGGCATCTTGTACAATCTTCCTTTACGTAGAGATAAGAAAAAATAATGAGATGAATTTCAGATAGGAATTTGTGAGATTGTGGGCTGAAGAAAGGAAAGTGGGAAAATGACGAATCGAGAAGAACATCATAAGAAACATCTAATTTTTATGCATTATTATTTCAAAATAAAGGAAACTCGCAATTCAATAAATAGCCAAAAAAAATAAATAAAAAAAATAAATGAATAAATAAATAAAACTACCTTTGGACTAATGAAATATAAGATAGCAAAGGAACAATCTGGTACTTTCATCCATTCCTTTGATTAAAAGAGAAGATAAAAGGAAAACTATCTTAAAGAAAGCAAAAATACCATTGAACTGAAAGCACTCGAAAGCTACTGAGTCACACCAAAGCATTGGTTCACATTTCCCTTTATCTTGTTTTTACTCCCAGTTTGTTTTGATTATCTGCATATTTACCTATTTATCTACACGCGTTATCGCTGTTTTCTTGCGCAGTTGAATTTTAACTAGCTTAACTTTGTTATATTTCTAAGTATTATTAATGCTACAGACGCCCATCACTTCTCATCCGGTTGCAAGGTATCGTATCTTGACATTTCGGTCATCCATTATTTTGTTTTTTATATATATATATATATATATATATATATATATATATATATATATATATATATATATATATATATATATATATATGATGGTAAAAATGTTCTGTAACAACAGAATTCCATCTAATAAAAGGAGCCCATAAAAAACACCAAAATGTAGAGAGAAAAGTACTATATTTCAGAGACTGCTGTCTCTCTCTTCAGGTATATGAATGAGAAAAGTTTACAGAAAAAGGTGGTATTTATACCAAGAGATTCGTCCACAAGTAAGCCAATTTAGGTCACCCCCGCTGATAATCTTCCTTTAATCTTCTTAGCGTTGGTTGAATGAACACTGCGTCGACGATGTCCGATGTCCAATTCCCTTTTGAGATGTTCATTACCTGCTTCTCTTTTATTAAGGCCGATTCCATCATTTGACTCTTGTACCGGCAGTTGCTGCTATAAATTACACGTGACAGATTCCAGTTTATTCTATGGTTATGTTCATTTATATGGTTGAAAATAGCCGAGTTCTGTTGTCCATACCTAACTGACCGTTTGTGTTGTATTAATCTCTGGGGAAGTGATTTACCTGTAACCTCCGATGTAAGATTGGTCACAGTCCTGGCATGGGATCTCATATACCCCAGAGTCTTTGGGCGATGTCTTTTGTTGGACGTTAATCAGGGATTTGGCTAAGGTATTTGGGTAGGTAAATGCAAAAGGGTTGGATTTCCCAAGGGTGTGAGTTTACTCTCTTAATCGTCTCCAGGTGGGGAATTTTTATTTTATTGTTGGGTGTGTCTCTGGTCTTGTCTTTAGGGGGTCGGTAGAAAATTACGTTTGCTTTTTGAATTGCTTTCTCAATTATATGGTCAGGATACTTTGAAAGATGAAAGTTGCTTGCGAATTAGTTCAAATTCTTTTTCCAGGAAATCTGGGGAACAAATTCGTAAGGCTCTTAAGAATAGGTTGCTAGCTACACCTATCTTGATAGTATTGTCATGATAGCTAAGTAGTGAATATATGAAAGTGAGAACGTTGGTTTTCTGTATATGGTAAATTTGTATTCTGTCGTGTCTCTGATTATTAAAACATCAAGAAAAGGAATTTTGTTGTCTGTTTCCCATTCAACTTTAAATTTGATGCTGGGCACGAATGCGTTTAATTTTGAGAGGAATTTCATTTAAAATTACCCCACGTATTATCCCAAAATGTTAGTATGTCATCCACGTATCTCATCCACAGCATGTTTTTGGGTTTTATTGCATTTATTACTGTAGTTTCAAAAGTATTCCATGTACAGATTTGGCTAAAATAGGACTTAAAGGACTACCCATACTACACCAGAATTTTTGCTTGTAGAAAGATTCCCCGAAATGAAAAATACGTTATTTAGATGCACATAATTCAACTAACTTTTATTATTTTGTCAAGTGCCAAAGGGAAATGATCTGAATAGGGGGATAATTTTTCCCTTAAAAACAAAAAAAACTGAAGAACGTCCTGTACTGGTACTTTTGTGAATAGGGAGTCTACGTCAAGGCTTAAAAGTTTTATGTTGTGAAGTGGTATATGTGCTTCTCTGAATTTGTGACAAAAGTCTTCCGAATGTTTGATGTGACTGGGAGAAAAAGTGCCTAAAAAGGTAGAGGTAGGCCAGCTAACCATTTAGAAATTTTGTAATTGAAAGCTCCGGCGCATGAAACGATGGGTCTGAATGGAAGATTGTCTTTGTGAGTTTTTGGGAAGACCATAAAAGTAGGGTAATTTAGGATTAATTACTTTAAATTTCTCTAAAATAGTTTCAATACTCTTTTTTGTCTTGGCCAATTAATCTTACTTTTCCGAAAAAAAAATTCTGTGGGAACGTTTTCCTGGAGGGGGGATTTTTTCGTCAGTTTTCGTAAGTATTTGTGTCGCTAAGGAGCTGGTTGATTTTGTCGAGGTAGAAAGTCTTTGTCCATTATTACAATTTTTGCCGTCTTTGTCGGATCTACTTATTATAACATCTAACTTTTTTAGCGAGTGGATGGCTATCATGAATCTGCGGGGAGAACAGGATATTTCTTATGAAGGTCAGTTAAAGCATTTAGTAACACTCCTTTTAAACATATCTCTTCACGGCTGTAGTTTTTGTCAGATATGAATTTATCAAAAAGCCACTATGAAGTCTAGGTTGTTTTTGCGGTCTGGCATAAGGGCAAAGGATAACTCTAAATTTAAAACTAAATGTTGATTTACAGTAAGGGGGGTGTTGGATAAGTTTAAAACTTTGTCTTGTTGTTCAAGATTATTCCATGCGCTATTATCTATTAGGTTATTTAACTTGCGTAAAAGTTCTGTTGGAATGAGTCACGCTATTATAGGCAGCAATGTCGGAAACAGAATGAAATCAGATACCTGTATACGTGGTCCGTAGTGAGGAGGCAAAGATTAGATTGAGTTCCATATATCACTCTGCGTAGCACGAAGATGTCGTTTCTCGTATGGTGATTCTTTCTTCCAGGAAAATCTTGTGTGATAGAGGGAAGGGGTTTGATTGCAGAGTCCATCTCCCGAATCCGTACATTTTTGGAAGTACTTGTTCTTTGAGGCATTCTTCCAAAAAGTTTTTGGTTTTTCAGCCGGTGTAGTCTGTTCAGTTCTTTTTCAAACTTGCGGCAAAACTGGCGTTGACTTCTGGAAGTGAGTGAAGAATCGTGGAAAGGCGGTTGAATTCCATAATGGGCTGACAATGACTGGTAAAAATGTTCTGTAACAACAGAATTTCCATCTAATAACAGAGCCCATAAAAAACAAACCAAAATGGTATGAGAGAAAAGTACTATATTTCAGAGACTGCTGTCTCTCTCTCAGTATATGAATGAGAAAAGTTTACAGAAAAGGTGGTATTTATACCAAGAGATTCGTCCACAAGTAAAGCCAATTTAGGTCACCCCCGCTGATAATCTTCCTTTAATCTTCTTAAGCGTTGGTTGAATGAACACTGCGTCGACGATGTCCGATGTCCAATTCCCTTTTGAGATGTTCATTACCTGCTCTCTTTTATTAAGGCCGATTCCATCATTTGGACTCTTGTACCGGCAGTTGCTGCTATAAATTACACGTGACATATTCCAGTTTATTCTATGGTTATGTTCATTTATATGGTTGAAAATAGCCGAGTTCTGTTGTCCATACCTAACTGACCGTTTGTGTTGTATTAATCTCTGGGAAGTGATTACCTGTAAATCCGATGTAAGATTGGTCACAGTCCTGGCATGGGATCTCATATACCCCAGAGTCTTTGAGCGATGTCTTTTGTTGGACGTTAATCAGGGATTTGGCTAAGGTATTTGGGTAGGTAAATGCAAAAGGGTTGGATTTCCCAAGGGTGTGAGTTACTCTGTTAATCGTCTCCAGGTGGGGAATTTTTATTTTATTGTTGGGTGTGTCTCTTGGGTCCTTGTCTTTAGGGGGTCGGTAGAAAATTACGTTGCTTTTTGAATGAATTGTTTCTCAATTATATGGTCAGATACTTTAAAGATGAAGTTGCTTGCGAATTAGTTCAAATTCTTTTTCCAGGAAATCTTGGGGAAACATAAATTCGTACGGCTCTTAAGAATAGGTTCGCTAGCTCTAACACCTATCTTGATAGTAGTGTCATGATAGCTAAAGGTAGTGAATATATGAAAGTGAGAACGTTTGGTTTTCTGTATATGGTAAATTTGTATTCTGTCATGTCTCTGATTATTAAAACATCAAGAAAAGGAATTTTGTTGTCTGTTTCCCATTCAACTTTAAATTTGATGCTGGGCACTAATGCGTTAATTTTGAGAGGAATTCATTAAAAATTACCCCACTTAGCGTGAACTCATTCCAACAGACTTTTACGCAAGTTAAATAACCTAATAGATAATAGCGCATGGAATAATCTTGAACAACAAGACAAAGTTTTAATTTTAAACTATCCAACACCCCCCTTACTGTAAATCAAACATTTAGTTTTAAATTTAGGCTTATCCTTGCCCTTATGCCAGACCGCAAAACAACCTAGACTTCATAGTGGCTTTTGATAAATTCATATCTGACAAAAAACTACAGCCGTGAAGAGATATGTTTAAAAGGAGTGTTACTAAATGCTTTAACTGACCTTCATAAGAAATATCCTGTTCCCCGCAGATTCATGATAGCCATCCACTCGCTAAAAAAGTTAGATGTTATAATAAGTAGATCCGACAAAGACGGCAAAATTGTAATAATGGACAAAGACTTCTACCTCGACAAAATCAACCAGCTCCTTAGCGACACAAATACTTACGAAAAACTGACGAAAATCCCCTCCAGAACGTTCCCACAGAATTTTTTCGGAAAGTAAGATTAATTGGCCAAGACAAAAAGAGTATTGAACTATTAGAGAAATTTAAAGTAATTAATCCTAAATTACCCTACTTTTATGGTCCTTCCAAAACTCACAAAGACAATCTTCCATTCAGACCCATCGATTTCATGCGCCGGAGCTTTCAATTACAAAATTTCTAAATGGTTAGCTGGCCTCCTTTCTCCTTTTTTAGGCACTTTTTCTCCCAGTCACATCAAACATTCGGAAGACTTTTGTCACAAATTCAGAGAAGCACATATACCACTTCACAACATAAAACTTTTAAGCCTTGACGTAGACTCCCTATTCACAAAAGTACCAGTACAGGACGTTCTTCAGTTTTAAGGGAAAAATTATCCCCTATTCAGATCATTTCCCTTTGGCACTTGACAAAATAATAAAGTTAGTTGAATTATGTGCATCTAATAACGTATTTTCATTCGGGGAATCTTTCTACAAGCAAAAATTCGGGTGTAGTATGGGTAGTCCTTTAAGTCCTATTTTAGCCAATCTGTACATGGAATACTTTGAAACTACAGTAATAATGCAATAAAACCCAAAAACAAAAACATGCTGTGGATGAGATACGTTGGATGACATACTAACATTTTGGGATAATAAGTGGGGTAATTTTAATGAATTCCTCTCAAAATTAAACGCATTAGTGCCCAGCATCAAATTTAAAGTTGAATGGGAAACAGACAACAAAAATTCCTTTTCTTGATGTTTTTAATAATCAGAGACACGACAGAATCCAAAAATTTACATATACAGAAACCAACGTTAACTTCACTTTTCATATATTCACTACTTTAGCTATCATGACAATACTATCAAGATAGGTGTAGCTAGCAACCTATTCTTAAGAGCCTTACGAATTTGTTCCCCAGATTTCCTGGAAAAAGAATTTGAACTAATTCGCAAGCAACATTCATCTTTAAAGTATCCTGACCATATAATTGAGAAAGCAAAATTAAAAAAGCAAACCGTAATTTTCTACCGACCCACTAAAGACAAGACCAGAGACACACCCAACAATAAAATAAAAATTCCCCACCTGGAGACGATAACAGAGTAACTCACACCCTTGGGAAATCCAACCCTTTTGCATTTACCTACCCAAATACCTTAGCCAAATCCCTGATTAACGTCCAACAAAAGACATCGCTCAAAGACTCTGGGGTATATGAGATCCCATGCCAGGACTGTGACCAATCTTACATCGGATTTACAGGTAAATCACTTCCCAGAGATTAATACAACACAAACGGTCAGTTAGGTATGGACAACAGAACTCGGCTATTTTCAACCATATAAATGAACATAACCATAGAATAAACTGGAATATGTCACGTGTAATTTATAGCAGCAACTGCCGGTACAAGAGTCAAATGATGGAATCGGCCTTAATAAAAGAGAAGCAGGTAATGAACAATCTCAAAGGGAATTGGACATCGGACATCGTCGACGCAGTGTTCATCAACCAACCCTTAAGAAGATTAAAGGAAGATTATCAGCGGGGGTGACCTAAATTGGCTTACTTGTGGACGAATCTCTTGGGTATAAATACCCGTACCTTTTCTGTAAACTTTTCTCATTCATATACCTGAAGAGAGAGACAGCAGGTCTCTGAAATATAGTACTTTTCTCTCTACATTTTGGTGTTTTTATGGGTTCCTTTTATTAGAGATATATATATATATATATATATATATATATATATATATATATATATATATATACGCACGTATATACACCTATGTGTGTGTACGGTTTAAATGTGCTGTTCTACACATAAACATTCATTAAAAACAAACATATTCCTATTCACAAAAAGGTATATTAAATATTACCAGATATATAATGAAGAATACAAAATCAACTCCGAACAGTTTTGTTTCTGCGAGTGGTGAGTGCACATAATATATTTTATACAGAGTTAAATAAAGTTATAGTATCAAAAGAATAAAACAGTACTACTACTGATAATAACAATAATGATAATAGCAATTATAAGAAACACAACTACAACTTTTCATAACACTGCTCATAACGGGTCTCTTTGACGAGTTAAGAAATGGTGAAC
Organism: Macrobrachium nipponense; assembly: GCF_015104395.2. Classification (NCBI taxonomy): domain Eukaryota; kingdom Metazoa; phylum Arthropoda; class Malacostraca; order Decapoda; family Palaemonidae; genus Macrobrachium; species Macrobrachium nipponense. Next base: position 28,049,918 of record NC_087208.1, read on the forward strand.
CTACAGAGAAAGAAGCAAAAACATCGAAAATATCACAGAGAATGATGATAATGCCACATCAAAAAACATAACCCCTTTAGCATTCAACAACACCACCTGACCTCGAAGTCACGCCCCCTCACAAAAAGAAAAAAAGAGACTTAGTCGACCGGTGATTATAAAATGTACTCATATATGATAAAATAAAAGCTATCCTAAAGAATGAAACAATACATACAGATATATCAAACGTCATACGAGTATGAATGATAGGGTTCATTCGGTCATCACACAAGCAGTTAAATTACTACTGTTTAATAAGCAAACAATAGTGTTTATGCCTGTCTTATTCATTGTCGATTTCCATGATTTGTTCATGTTTATAGTAAAAAAAAAGTAGTTATCATAGCAAATATTAATATTTGCTTAATATTTGCCATTCTTGCTCTCTGTTGTAGGTTGTTATTTATGCAAATATATAGACGTACACACTTTGGAGAGTTGGAAAATATATAAAGCTAAAAGTATACACACACATATCACATATATATGTGTATGTATACATATACACACATATCATAATATACATATATACATATGTTATATTTACATCGTACTAAAATGAAACGTATACATAAACTAAAAACAAGATACCACAATTTCATATTTATAACCAAGCCAAATAACTTGAAAAAGTGAAAGTTGCGAATTATGTAACACCTTCTTAAGTTGGCCCGTCAAATTCTCCAGCTAACATAAATTTTTCATATCGATTTGTCGTTAAGTAAATAATAATAATAATAATAATAATATAATAATAATAAATAATAAAATAATAATAATAATAATAATAATAATAATAATAATAATTTTAAGAAATTCACAGTCTCGTGAAGAACAATCTGTCATAAAAATCCACAATCATATATTAGTAATATACTTTAATATATGATTGTGGATTTTTATGACACAATAATAATAATAATAATAATAATAATAATAATAATAATAATAATAATAATAATAATAATCATAATAATAATAATAAGAAGAAGAAGAAGAAGAAGAAGAAGAAAGATTTTATCCCTTTGCGTTAGCCACACTTTACTTTAGTAAAGGTTGAAGTTATTTCCGCCATATTTTCTCCCCTACAAAATATTGTGATATTAATTCGTAAATAACGATACCTAAGAGGGTAAGGCCCTACAACCACTTCTCCATTTTACGTTGAAAAGTTTATACATATATTAATTTAATTTGAATCAGATATACGATATAGAATATATATATATATATATATAAATATATATATATTAGAATGATATAACAATATGCAATTCCATCCTAACCTAGCCTAATATTACTAATTATTTATTATATACACACACATACACACACACACACACACACACACACACACACACACACACACACATATATATATATATATATATATATATATGTGTGTGTGTGTGTGTGTGTGTGTGTGTGTGTGTAAAATCTTTCACTAAACATACATCATCGCTTGACTTGAACTTTTATAGCTTTAATTTATGTACCACTCAGTTCCCCACAACTATCTTCCACTGGCATAATTCCTGCATTAAACCTCGAGTTTTTTACTCTCTCTCTCTCTCTCTCGTTCCTCTCTCTCTCTCTCTCTCTCTCTCTCATTCAACTTCCTACTCACACATGACCCCACATGACATTATCAGACCTCTTCCAGGAACACCTACTCGAGCACTTCACTCTTCTCCATTTCTTATCATCATCATCATAATTATTCTTTGCTGAGTTCGTGGTTTTCTTAGTTTTTACTTCCACCTCCTCTCCTCCTCCCCTCTACTTCTCTCAGACGTTCTCCAACGATTTCTCCATTTTTTTAGCCTACATGTTTCACTTTTTTGGCTTTCATGTTTCATTCGTAATTATGATAAGTTTATTATCATTACCATCAACACCTCTTTTTAGTTTTCTGTAAAAGAAAACGATCGAGATGGCTATTCGTCTGTCCGTCCACACCTTTTCTATCCGCCCTCAGATCTTAAAATCTACCGAGGCTAGAGGGCTGCAAATTGTTATGTTGATCAGCCACCCTCCAATCATCAAGCATACCGAATTCCAGCCCTCTAGCCTCATTAGTTTTTATTTTTGTCTAAGGTTAAATTTAGCTATGATCGTGCGGCTGTCAACAATATAGGTGCCAACAACATATGTCACCACCGGGCCGTGGATGAGATTTTCATGCAGCATTAAACGCTGTACAGAAAACTCGATTGCGCCGAAGAAACTTCGGCGCATTTTTTACTTGTTTTGTTAATGGATCCTTTGCAAGATTTTATCTAAACGCCCATCTCAGCTTTTTCCTGATGTTTTTTTCATTATTTATATATTTATTATTTGTTTAATCTCCATTAAAATTATCGTCATCTTTAGTCTATTACTTATGGAGCCCTTATCTTTTCAAGACATCATTATTATAATTTTTATTATCATGATTATTCTGCCTCTAATACCCGTGCTTTCTCTGTATATATATACATATACGTACACACACGCATATATATATATATATATATATATATATATATATATATATATATATATATATATATATATATACATATATATATATTATAAATCTATATTATATCTTGATACTAAACTTTTTCTTCTTCATAAAAATAGATTCAGATCACTATGAAGGAACGAAAAATTTGATGACGGTACCTGTCACTGCAACCACTTGCTTATTTTCTATGATAAATTGGAAATTCAATTTAGATGGACAGACATTAGAAGATTTCTATCTTTCCAATAGTCTCACCATTATGAACATTTTAGGGGACATCAGCAGCAATCTGGATTTCTTGCCCCGACTTTGATTTTGAATCAACAAAGTCTTTAAATAAAACTTCTAAATTGATTGTTTTTATTTTGACTCTAAATACCTTGGATCAAGTATTATTGCACATGGGTGATGTGATTTCTACTTTCTCAACAGTTTATCGCTTACTCGGGGAGTAAGCCTACAAATAACTTTGTTGTTGTTGTTAATGGGGGGGCAGAAAGGTCTATGGTAGAGCCTTAAAAAAGGTCTGAAAAAGGTGTTTCGCCTTGAGTTAAAGATACAGGAATTTTAGGAAAGGTCATTTATGATTTACTTATTCGAATGAAAATATAAAAAATAAATAATCTGCTTGTTAACCATTACAGAAAAATAATTTCTAATAAAATATAGCGTATTGATTTTATTTTCGTTGGTGAAACAACGCTCTATTTAACTGTAGATTTTATCAGGCGCCCGGGGTTAAGCTGGAGGTCGGATCATGCCTTGTTTATAATCAATAATCTACCTGTTTACTACAATTCCGCCGAACACTGCCACATATTATTATTGTCATTTTATTATTATCCTCTTCCCTTCCTATGGCTTTTATACCTTTCTTCTCATTTCTCATCTTTCCCTCTCACTCTTCCTCCTCTTACTTCTCTACCCACCCCCAAAACCCCCTCCAATAGTTTCTTCTGGTCATCCGAGTAAAAGTTTCTCTCTCACAACTTTGAGAATATCACGACTGGTTATGACAGCTGGGGAGTTCGCTTCTGAGAGAGAGAGAGAGAGAGAGAGAGAGAGAGAGAGAGAGAGAGAGAGAGAGTTGCTTAGGAAGATAATGTAAAGCATGAGACGTCAAGATTTGCTAAGGATATTTTCTTGTCTCTCTTCGTTTTCAATCTTCCTTACTTGATAATAAATGTATCCTTTTTGTCTTCCTTCAATGGAAAGTAATTTGTCTCTCGTTCTGCAGTTTATTTAAATTTATTATATTGTTTTGATTTTCTCTACAGTGTTTTCATACATTTTTATATTCCTTAATTGAAAGTGATTATGTATGCAAGCACACATACACACACTGGCACACTCGCATTAGCGCGCGCACACACATACACACCCTAGGCAAACTCGCATCAACATACATATACATATATGTAACTATTTATGCAAACACACACGCGCACACTCTCGGGCACACTGGCATCAAAGCACATTTATGTAATTATGTATGTAAGCACCACAACACGTACACCCTCGGGCACACTCGCATCAGCGCACATACATGTAATTACACTAATCACGAAGAAGTCCATTTAGATTTTGTGTAATGCTCTGTAACAAGAGCATTAAAAATTGCTTTTTTTTCATGTTTTACAGATTTAGTTCGAAATGGTAGAGTGCATCTCTTTGAGAGTGACAGTAAAAGCATCTCCCTGTGGATGTGGAGCATTTGCCATTTCTATCTGGAAATGCATGAAACTCCAATAACTACGGAAACGGTTATTCGTTATAAAGGTATAACTAGATAAATGGAACACATTATTATTACCTGTTGCAGTGATAATAATAATGTTAAGAATATTTCTATTACCATCATTGTTATTACATACGTCATCAAATCACAAAAATTATATATATCTCTATTTATAACACCACAATGTTCATCAGCTTCAAATATCATCTGTTGTTAAGTATCACTGATAAAGCAACTCCTTCCCCTACGGCCATCTGGTAACGCAAATAACGATAAGGCGAGAGGGATATTCTTAGGATAAAGAAAGTCAGTCCTAAAAGGAGAAAAATCCTGAAAGTTCAATTAAAAAAAAATTAAAAAGTGTTTAAATCATATTTTGTTGATTAAGGATTTGGATCAATGAATGATTATTATTATTATTATTATTATTATTATTATTATTATTATTATTATTATTATTATTATTATTATTCAGAAACTGAAAACCTATTTATATAGAACAAGCCCAACTTGACATTCAAAGATAATGGTGTTCATCAGGAAGAAGTAAGACGAGGTTAAGGGAAATACAGAAAGATGGCATCTCACTTACCAAAAGAGAGAAAAAAATTAATAAATAGATAAAAAATGTATTAAAGTGCAAGGAGAACAGAATAGTATTAGGATAGTACTGCATTACACCTTCGCTTGAACTTCTGAAAAAGTTCCAATTGCACGACTTCCTCTGGGAGGCTGTTCCACAGTCCAACGGTGTGAGGAATCAAGGACCTGTGAAACTGAGAAGTTCGATAGCAAGGCACATTAACTGAGTCTCTCTCTCTCTCTCTCTCTCTCTCTCTCTCTCTCTCTTCCTCCTAGGATGTTACTGTTGCTTTCATACAAGGAAGATACATCAACCGTCCAGCTCCAAATGACTCCAATAACACCGGGCCAATAAGCTTCAGGAGGATCGTTACCGCAATGTAAACATAAGACACTCTCCGTCTACCAAAGTCAACACAAACACTATTTGTCACTCGGCCTCTCACCGTCAGTCCTTGAAATTCCAGCAGAGCATCTAATAATCTTCCGATCGCCTTCCTGAAACACAGTCATCGACTTGATGGATTGTAAGCATAAGGGGTAATATCGGCCACCGAAGGAACAATAACTGTGTATGGTATAAGCGTATATATTTAATTACATTTTCTGCAGATGTGGTTCCTCACTGATGAATGAGGCAGCGACAACTGTCTTTATCTCTGGAGCCATCCGCTATTTGGGGAGATGATCCCCCTGTTGCTGTATACAGCACACACAAACTGTAGATGCACATAGTACTGTGCGAAAGGTCTTATGAATAAATTATGGCCTTTATGATGCGTTTATTGGACCCTGTGCATGCCGGTATAAAAATATAGATATACTATCTATATATATATATATATATATATATATATATATAAACATATATATTTATATACATTTATAAACAATTAGATATCACACACACACACACACACACACACACATATATATATATATATATATATATATATAATATATATATATATATATATATATTTATATTTATAGCCACGCATGTTCAATAAATTAACACACCAACCGCTTCTGGCATTTTTCGGTGATCACCCATCCCAACACTGACCAGACCTAAGGCCGCTTAACTTCACTAACTGAAAACATTTGTCCCCTAACAGCAGAGGCATCTTATGCATCTCCACACATCCAACAATAATGCCTGCAAGAATTTCCGATCAGATTTCAAAAAAGGTTCAGCCATCTTGAGCACGAAAATTCAATTATCGTCCTGGAGTAAGGGGTGGGAAGGCGGGGAGAGTGTTCAGGGAGAATGGTGGGGGGGGGGAAGAGAGAGAAGAAGGAGGGAGGGGGAGTGGGGGGGGACCAGCCCCCAGCATAATCTTAAGTCATATTTGAAATGTATTCGGACTCCCTCGACTAAACTTCCTTGACAACCGAAATTAGAGGGGAAAATTCAAGATGTTTGCGCCGAGTCGGAATATGTTTCCGAGAAATGTTTGCGCAAACACGGAATCCATTCCGGTCAATTTCGTCTCGGAAAGTAATTAGAGACCTTGAGGAATATCCCGGCAGAGACGTAGCTCTTTCCTCGGAGCTACGGAAGTGGGAGATAAAGAAGAGGAGTATTTGCCGGGGGAGAATAATTGTGCTACTGATCATCTCACGGGTGCAGATGAAAAGTCATATTTTTCGCAAAAGTTTTTCTGTGAATGCATGACCTACTTTATAAAACACACACACACACACACCAGATAATGAAAACCGATCATTTACAATACGAACCGTTGCTTTGTCATTGGTGAATCTGGCAATTTCATAATGAATAACTGAATTTAAACGAATGAAAAACAATTTATGGTAGGAAATAATATAAACAATAGATGACCATATCGTAGATCAGTTTCTTTGTCCTCAGAATGAACAGAATGTTCAGTAAATAATCGAGCGACTGAATAATTAACCTTATCACTTTCTCTTCAAATGATAGACAAAATTAATTATTTGCCCGGTATTTTTTTAAGCGACTTAATATATTATATTTTTAAGTGACTTAATATATTATTGATCTCGTTTATTTTTCTGCTGAGTTCATCAGACAACCGACTAAATTAATGACAATATTTTTTTGTGGAAACATCAAATAATCGAAATACCGACTAAACAACCCATTATCTCTCTCTCTCTCTCTCTCTCTCTCTCTCTCTCTCTCTCTCTCTCTCTCTTCTTTTTATTTTTTATTTTACATTTTTTTTAGCTAGCTTTGTTAGCTGCTCGACCGACAGCATACCGAAAAACACATTCATTTCAATTCTTTCTCCGCAATTAAATGAGCATTTTATCTCGTTACGTTTTAAACCAACTTCATGAAATGATCGACTAAATAAACAATTATTTCTCTTTTTTTCTCAGCTGGCGTCGTTAGCTGTTCGACCGAATGCGTTCAAAACAACACGTTTCTTTTCAATTCCTTCTTCCGCACAGCCCCCAATACTAAAAGGGCCCTTTCACACTATGTCGCACGTAAATGCGGCATGATGTCGCACCTACATGCGGCTAGCAGTCGACTATTATCTCTAAGGTCTGGTCTTAACGCTTTGTCTCCGGAGTTTACAATCTATAACGCTGTCCTCTACACAAAGCCTTCTCGTATTTCACTAACAATAACGTAGGAACGTCTGGTCATAGTTATGGAAGGCAAATACACAAAGAAACCTCAATTTGTAATCGGGGATTTGTGCATCGTACGTAATACCTTGGTAAAGCGACGGTGGCTGCAATAGTCGAAGTGTAACAACTGGATGCCTTGGCGGCGAAAGTTATAGGTGGAACAATCGTTAAACGATATGACATATTATATATGGAGAAATGCATTATTATTATTATTATTATTATTATTATTATTATTATTATTATATTATTATATTATATTCTTATTATTGATTATTATTATTATTATTATTATTATTATTATTATTATTATTATTATTATCATACCTTCTCTAACTTTTCATATCTTAATATCAACATGAATATAGCTTCTCCAACTTTTCATATTATAATATTATTATACCTTCCCTAACTTTCCACATAATGCAAACACCAATGGAGAATTGAATGTTACTTTTTACCTATAAGTTGTAAATCAATGAAAACACCGTAAGTGCTTAAATGAAGAACAAAATATAATAAATACAACCCTTTAACATGATCATTATCAAGCACTGAAAACCTAAACACAGAATCCATGATAATTTGGTCATCAAGATATATTATGATCAACCCTCCCTCCGGCCCCCCCAAAAAAGCGCCTTTTACAGCCTGGTCACCTCTCATTAGCCAACTCGAGACCTGCGTAGATCGTAATGGATATAAACGACAAAATTACGAACGTCATAGTGATTTTAGTCTTGTTACTCCGAGAATTACCATTAACAGCAATCTTGTTGCTATCCATAACTTCATTACTTTTATTATTAATCGTCATCACCTTAGTTGGTATTATCATTACCATCCTCTTTATGACTGCCTTTTGAAAAATAGAAATAATGAGAGAGAGAGAGAGAGAGAGAGAGAGAGAGAGAGAGAGAGGAGAATATGAAGCTACCGATACAAAAGACCCGCTTAAATTTCAATAGCCCACTTCAAGAGGCTATAAAGGCATCTAATATGGCAGTAATTTGCGGATGTTAGGACCCATTTGGTGCCTGCAGCGAAGAGGGAAAAAATTCGTTAAAAATTGGATGATAAGTGGATGGCGAAGGTATACCTTAGCCCCCTAAAAATTGCTGCCATTTCATATAACCTTCGCTGCGAGTGCTGTGTTCGTACTGAACAAACGATAATAATAATAATAATAATAATAATAATAATAATAATAATAATAATAATAATAATAATAATAATAATATTATTATTATTATTATTATTAATTATTATCTGTATCACCATAAGTACTAAATAAACGTTAATAACAATAATAATAATAATAAGAATCATCAGCTACCTTGCACTAATAAGTGGTACGAGCACCAACCTGAGGGAGTGATAGAAAACGATCACGCAAAGATCCTCTGGGACTATGGTATCAGAACGGATAGGGTGATACGTGCAAACAGACCAGACGTGACGTTGATTGACTAAGTCAAGAAGAAAGTATCACTCATTGATGTCGCAATACCATGGGACACCAGAGTTGAAGAGAAAGAAAGGGAAAAAATGGATAAGTATCAAGATCTGAAAATAGAAATAAGAAGGATATGGGATATGCCAGTGGAAATCGTACCCATAATCATAGGAGCACTAGGCACGATCCCAAGATCCCTGAAAAGGAATCTAGAAAAACTAGAGGCTGAAGTAGTTCCAGGACTCATGCAGAAGAGTGTGATCCTAGAAACGGCACTGATAGTAAGAAAAGTGATGGACTCCTAAGGAGGCAGGATGCAACCCGGAACCCCACACTATAAATACCACCCAGTCGAATTGGAGGACTGTGATAAAGAAAAAAAAAAATAATAATAACATCTGTATCACTATCATGAGCACAATACAGTGGTAATATTAATAATATTATTTTTCAGACCTCAACAATATTGATAAAAAAAGAAAGACTGTCGCTGGAGCGAAACTAGAAAATTGTACAGAAATAACAAAGACTAGATAAAAAAAAAGAACTTATGTAGCTCAGCCAACATATCAAAGCCTGAAGCCCTAAAAAAAGAAAAAAAACTCTAAGCACTTCAACTAAGCTGTAAGTAGAACAGGCCACAAAAAAAAAAAAAAAAAAAAAAGCTATTATCAAGAGTATCAATTACGACGACAAAAGCAGTTCTTCGTTTCGCGGAAACACGACCAGAGAGAGAGAGGACGAAGAGCAGGAGGAGACGAGGAGAGAGGAAGAGAGAGGAGGATGAGGAGGGGAGAGAGAGAGAGAGAGAGAGAGAGAGCGCCTCAAAGAGAACGATGTTGAAAGAAGATCCAAGGCTATAATATAATTGAAAGTCTTTTCATAACAGGAAAAATAATTTTTTCTTTCGATTTAACCTGATTTTACACTGAGAGTGAATTCGTTTGTTTACACACACACACACACACACACAATATGTATATATATATATACATATATATATATATATATATATAATATATACATATTATATATATATATATATATATATATATATATATATATATATATATATATATATATATTTAGCGTGACTATGATGAGGATTAAGACATATTTGAATACTCGACACGAACAGAACATCAATCGAAACATGGACAGTATCTCATTAAACATACTGACATAATTATTCCTTAAAGAAAAAACAAACAAACAGACAGACAGACAGAACGAGAGAAAAATCAAAGATTACAGTGTTAGAAGTATCCAAAAAGCGCTTGGAAATCGAGAAATTAAAAGAGTATTGCAGTGAATATACTTTGTCCCATACTGTCTACGTATATCATAGCTGGTGCTTACATAGACGCATTAAACGGCAGTTAACATATCATTGCTCTTGATATTTTTAAGGTATAGGACAATGCACGATATAGGGGTTTCTTAAGCAAATCTACTTGCTTAGACTTTAATCCTTTCTGTAACCTACTTTTAGTTTCTTATCAGAATGGCCAATTTCTGTTTGAGTTGATGGTTTGTCCTTTCAGTAAGTCTGGTTGTGTTCCTCAAGGATTTTTTTTCTGTCATCAACCCATCAACCTTCATCTTTCTTTTCTACGGGAAGTCCTATCGCTCTACACATCTATTAACAGATGATTTTATCCTCCATTAATTACCGTTTTTTTTTTCTTGGCCCCTTCGAAAGTGATCAAACTCGAATCGTCTTGTTTATTACGTTCCAAACAGATTTGGGTAGTATCTGTTGGATGGGGCAGGAGAAACTTGGCTGAATTTGATGCGTCGCTCCTGATTTGCCGTTGATACGCCAATCACAGGGCTGGAAATTCTCAGCCTCTCTTAGAGTTCATATAGACAGGATGTATGCTCCACCTCTCCTGAGGGATACGTTTGAAAGAAGTATCCCTCAAGAGAGGTGGAACATAAATCCTACCCATGTGATTGGCTTATCAACAGCCAATCAGGAGTATCGTAAGGGACTGGCCTATACATCAAATGCATGGTTGATGTGAATCTACCATAGTATATGCTCATTTTACGAATATTACTTTGGGCACTGGTTTCAGTCGACGGCCACAGGTCCGATAAAATTTTCAAACACTTAGTTGCAGGATATGAAGTTTTCCGTCTTCTTAAGTATTTCCTAAATCCTTTGTCCCACTTCTCTTCAAGAGGCTGGTCACTCGTCTCTAAAGAGGCGAAGTTTATTAACTTGTTTTGGGGGGAACGTTGCCCGTGTCAGACTCTCCGCAGTAAAAGTAATAACTACAGTTCGAGTTTAGTTGATAAACCCGAGTGAAAACTCGATATGCGTGGACATATTGGTCGAGGATTAAAACAATTGAATGGGAATAAACTGCTGGAATAAAAGTCATTAAACCAGAACATTTTTGTTGTGTTCAACTACTAGCGCTTTCACAAAATGCGGATCATTTCTTTTCTCTACTTTTTGTATAAAATTGCATGCAATCAACTTTTTATTTTCACCCAACCACTCATCCACCCACACATACATACATAATACTTATATAACACACACACACACACACACACACACACACACACACACATATATATATATATAATTATATATATTTAGATTATTATTTTTATTAATTAATATATAATATACATACATATACATGGTGACGATAGTTGCAGTAACATAATTTTATTACCTATAACGATTAAAAAATGTTCTCTCTCACTTTTTTTTCCCCTCTCTTTCGGTGTCGATGTGGGTCGTTACAGTGGCACCATTTTATTACCTTCAACGAATAAAAAAGCTCTTTCTCTCTCAAAAAATTTCATTCTCATTTTCATTCCAGTTTTTTCTTTTATGATTAAACGGAATTTTGCTACCACTACATTACTAAACGTATAAAACAAAGCATCAATAAACAAAAAATGATAGGAAAACGACACCATACACTTTATAACATTTCTACTCGTCTTGACCCACGAATCCAACTCAGCTAGTGATGATGTATCAGTGTGCGTAAACACGTCCATGAAAGCCCCAGCATATGTTTCTGGTATTCTTTCCCTTGTCGATAGACGTCAAACCTTCCATTTCAGGGCAGAACATCACGGACATAAATACTGGTACTGCGCTGACATCTCTTTCGTGGAGCTGAGAGGGAAACCGGTGATCTGGGAATGAAGTCAGCGGACCAGTTAAATGTTGATTTACTGTTACTGGCAGAGAGAGAGAGAGAGAGAGAGAGAAGAGAGAGAGAGAGAGAGAGAGAGAGAGAGAAATATTTTTTTTATTCGTTAGCCGTACAAAATTGTGTTAACTCAACTATCCATGAGAGAGAGAGAGAGAGAGAGAGAGAGAGAGAGAGAGAGAGAGAGAGAGAATATTTTTCATTTGTTAACAGTACAAAATGGTGTTACCTCAACTATCCACAAGGAGAGAGAGAGAGAGAGAAGAGAGAGAGAGAGAGAGAGAGAGAGAGAGAGAAAATATTTTTTATTAAAGGTAGTTAAATGGAGTCAGTGCAACTATCGTCATCATGAACGATGCAGAGAGAGAGAGAGAGAGAGAGAGAGAGAGAGAGAGAGAGAGAGAGAGAGAGAGAGAGAGATTTTGTACTTGTTAGTCAATGAAAGTGCCACAACAACTGTCCTCATTAAGTCCGAGAAGAAAAAGGGAGAATCTTTTATTTGTTGAAGGTACTAAAATGCTGACACAACTACCCCGATAACAAAGCCCGGAGAGAGAGAGAGAGAGAGAGAGAGAGAGAGAGAGAGAGAGAGAGAGAGAGAGAGAGTAATAATGATAATAATAATAAGCTTTATTGCCAATATAATTACATTGGCTATTCTGTATCTTACAAAGGATAAAATGTATTTCAATGCATGAGTTACATTTCATACTACTCACAGTTTACTATATACAACAAACCTGACTGAACATCTTAAAAATACAAAGTAAAACGTAGCGCTGCAATACATAGTGTAATAGTATGTATAATTTTACTTACATGTGTAAATAGGAATCATTATGATTTAGAACGTTGCCCTTCTATTGTTACAATTCTGGAGATGCAGTGATGTTACCGTATAAAGCGTTATCAACCTACCGGCAAAAGATTTGAAAGAATTGATATTAACTATTGTTTTTATAGCTGTTTGTAGCTTATTCCAGGCTAAAGGACCCAGTACAGCGAACGATCTTTTACCCAGCTCGGTATTTGTCCTTGGTACGTAAACGTCGTTGCTATTTCTTGTTGTTCTGTCACTTCTAAATCCAACTAATGTCAGAGGAAAATCCATGTTGGTAATAAATTATTCAACATTTATAAACTAATAGACATAGGTCGTACTGTATTCTTTGTTCTAAATTTATCCATTCTAATTCTTTAAAATTGGGGTTACATGATCGTATATCTTTGCCTTCCCATCAGTCACTTTTGCCGCAAAGTTTTGGAGTTTTTGTATTCGATGTTGTTGTTGTTTAGACGTAGTGCCCCATACCTTCAAACGATAGTTTACTATGCTTAACGCAAGCGACTAAACAACCATTTTGCACATTTCATGATCAAATCTGTCTTTTATTCTGTTATGTAAATTAGTGTTCTATTCACTTTCCTACTGACTTCATTGATATGAGCATTAAAACACATTTACTGATCGAAGTAAACTCCGAGAGAGAGAGGAGAGAGAGAGAGAGAGAGAGAGAGAGAGAGAGAGAGAGAGAGAGGCCTATAAAAAGACCAGGATGTGGTTCATATCTTCAAAACGAATAAAGGTAAAGTTTCCAGCAATCATGGAAACAAACATGACAAAAATACAGCGGACAACTTTGGAATTGACAAGAGCATTTCTTTATTTCCTTCCGCACAAAACGTGACTGTTTTAATCAAAATCTGTCAGGGTACTTTTCTGAAGTTTGAGAGAGAGAGAGAGAGAGAGAGAGAGAGAGAGAGAGAGAGAGAGAGAGAGAGAGAGAGAGACTGTTAACCCGTAACTTAATTATAACTTTAGATCTGGCTACTACGGAATTGTTATCGAATAACATGAAATCATATGAGTTAATAACAATCATTTAACAAAGTTTAAAAAACAGTGTTAAGGTTTATGTAAATAAGTATTTAAAACAGACTTGGTGAACATATGTATTCGCTACAGAAATAACGGAGGCATAATCTATACATACACATACATTTATTCACCCCCGGAAGAAACAGTACATTTCCATGAAATACTGCTTTGAAGGAGAACAAAAAAATACATATACCTTTAAAAAAAAGGCCGAAACTGAAGTAAACATGTGAAGTGAAAACAGAAATAGAGCGATGGGAAATTTGGAAGTTTCATTTGTGAAGCGAAATTGAATATGAACCGATAGGCTTGAATGACATTTCTTTATACCTGGGGCCAACCTCTCTCTCTCTCTTTCTCTTCCATATACCTCCATTTTGCAAACATTATCGCATTGCCTCGTCATGAAGGTTATTTGTTTTTCATACCTCTTTCGCTTCATTTACCCAGCAGAATATAAGCCTTCTTGCTTCTAATACCACGAGAGGACGAAATTATTATCATCTAAAAAAATTCCCCTTCTGTTAACATATATGAAAATGTATTAATTCCGAGGTAGAGCGAATTGGGTATTTTTAAAGCACATTTGTAGTTTAATGCATGTATATGAATCACGGTGATGATGTGATAAGAAATTCATATGTATCCTCTGTATACACCATAAATATTCCTCTATACATTCTATCCTACCGCCCACTATTCTTCTTACATAACTGGACGATTTCATAATATTGTTTCGTCCTACTCTTTCCACAACTTCTACATATCTCATCCTTCCAATTCTCCTACAGAACGCCACATATACAAAGTAACAACTTCAACCTATTCTCTTTATTCCCCATTCAGTATTAACACTCCACTTCCATAAAGGAGAGCTGGCTCACCAATGCCTATATATGACAGCCAATGTGGAATACAGGAAGTGGTTGTTGAGCCAACTCTCCTTTATGGGAGAGAAGTGTTGATAATGAAAGCAAATGAAAAAGAAATGGATGTAATTATTGACATTAATGGTGCGAATTATATATATGATATCTATATATATATATATATATATATATATATATATATATATATTAACAGCGAAGGGCGTCGCCCCCTATTTTAATATTTGGTATGCGTTTAGCCAGAGCGTTAGGCGAACTGGTAACCCTCAGTCCCTCCCCCCTCTCTCTCTCAAGGTGATCACTGGCATAGCCTTCTCTCTCTCTCTCATTCCATCAGGTCATCAAATCAGAGTCGGAGTTACAAAAATAAATACGTTTATTCAAAGCAAAGTACTAGTTGAATAATTCAGATTCTTACAGGATAATTAATGGAATGATAATAGTTCAAGTCTCCCAATCAGTAATTAGTCACACCAATTATCTCTTCTCCAAAATATTATAGTTCCCTCCACACAGGACACTTAGTCCCCTCACTAGAACTGCCTGTTTAAAAGACAGGAGAACACACTAGTGAGTACACACAATTGTAAAGTCAAAGTCAAAAGATCAAATGAAATAGAACATCTTTACAAAATGTCAATAACAGAGTAAGCCATATCTTTGGCTAAAGCATAATAATGCTTACCCATTACAGCTTGGAATTTCACACACTTTCAAAAGGAAACACCTCGGCATACGCCATCGTGGCTCTGCCTTTCTCTCACAGACCTCTCCGTAAGTCTTTCCCTAGTTTTGGCTAAAGATGCCATTATGAACGGAAAAGGCGTACACATACACATGAATTCACACTCTTCGTCAACGCCCCAATTAACTGGACACAGCCAGTTTTCAAAGGCACCTTGAACAATAGCCTCACGACACTGATATGCTTAATTAAGGAACTTTAACATCATACCACCCCAAAAAGAGATATCAGCATTCACTAGGTTGTCGCCCGGACTCTGTCTCCATGGGAAGTTAAAAATGATCAGTCTGCACATTCTAAAAAAGTCACATCACATCACATTATAATGGTATTAATTATAGCCCTCTTTTATGTAACACACACACACACACACACACATATATATATATATATATATATATATATATATATATACATATAGAGTATATATATACACAAGCATGTGTGCGTGAGTATTCTGCTCAGGATTATGCAAAGAAGCCATAAGTGACGGAATAAAAATATATAAATTCAGTAATAAAGTCACTCCAGAATGATAACCAACGGACCAAAAAGAGGATGATAGAGTTAGAAATATTAGGTTCATATGTCATCCATTTTTCATTTTATTACTAAGAGCAATATTTCCATTTCTTTTTCTCTCCAGTCATTATAAGTGACAGCATAAAAAGCACTGGAATTTCTTTTCCTGGTAACTCTTCCATTTTTTTTTGTTTTACTTCTGTAATTACAGAGCAGTGGCATACTTCAATTCAACGGGACAAATGAAATGGCGGCTGTGACTATTTATGGTTTTATATGCAAGTTCATGTGCAGATACGCAGTATTTAGTTTTATGGAAATATTGAGATATATATGTGTGTTGCACCTACACACGACACATACATATATGATGATGTGTGTGTATAATATATTATATATATATATAGTATATATATTATATATACTATATATATATAGATATAGATATATATACTATATATCATACATACATACCTATATCGATATATATTAGTATATATGTATATCTATCTATATCTCTATGTCTATATGTATATCTATATATATATCTATCTAATATCTTATATATATATACCTATACATACACATACCTTATTTATTTAATATAGACATCTAATAGTATAGATATAGAATATATTAATTATATAGTATTATATATATACATATATAATCTTCTTATATATATATTATATATATATCCTATATGTATAATTTTAAAATAGTTATTTTATACTACTATATATATATAACTATCTATTATATACCTATACTACACATATACTATTTTTAATTTATTAATATTAATGATTCATTATATAGTATAGATATACATATATATATATCTATATATGTTATATAATATATATTATATACTATGTAATATATAGATATATAAATATAATATATATATATATATATATATATAGTATATATATTATATTCTATATATTCTAAATAATAGTATCTATATATGTATATATATATATATATATATATATTATATATCATATATATATATATATAATATCAACAATACAAAACTAGAATAAAGAACAAAAATCCCGCCATCAAATATTAGATTTCGCGCTAATTCATTTCGGCTCCAGAGCCGAGGAGGGACACGGCTGAGGAGGAGAACACGGCTGAGCGCCTTCTATGAACCACGCCGTAAAATATTCACGACGCCGTCAAAGGAAACCTTTGGAGGAAGGTGATTAAGCGAGTTTGCGTAGTGGGCCGCTGCTGGTGTGACAATCTACACATCGCCAGACTAAACGAGTTCGTTAGTGCAGATAAGAACGAAATTCTGTTACGTTTTTTAAATGTTTTATGCGCTGGTCCCTTTATCTTTTCACTCGCGCTATCTTGAAGTCGACACATTTTTAGATTGACTGTTTATATCAACTTAAGTGAAGTTCTTTAAATACTGAGTGTTTGTTACTTGTCCTACTGTGTGGGGAAAACAATGCTCTTAGTAATTAAGTTACATGAGCAAAATCTCCTCGCAAAGCAATCTGTTATTAAGGGGGTCCCAAGGCCACAATATTCGTTCAAGCCGCGTTCAAAGTCCAATCATCAGTCACTATATCTGATGGATTTTGTGTTCAAGGTCTCACTGCCAAAACTTCCTAGTATCACTTCATATTTAATTTACATTATTTTAAGAAGCGCCGAGAAATATTTCGACCACGGAGTAGTACAAACATCAGACAATGAAAAAGTGATAAGAAGTAACAAGTCTTTGTTGGTTTGGTTCAATAAGGGCGTATCCTTCCATAAGGCGCTGTCATAGGTGCATATTTTCTGGTATTCTTTTGCATTTGATGCAGTGGCGGGTCTAGAAATTTATATATATATATATATATATATATATATATATATATATATGTATATATAATATATATATGCACACATATATACACAGTACTACTATGAGATTCAGGGTCTCTGTAACACGGTTTTTTGGACTTTGCTCCTTGTCAAAGCATCGGATGTAGCTGAAAGTTGACATATGTATATTTTACAACCACTCACAAATTTTGTCAGCATTATCAATAACCTGAACCCGATAGTTTTGATTTTTATAGAGTAAAAATGAACTAGCCGACGCCATGGCCAATGATTACGAGCCAAGAGTCGAAAAACATTCATTACGTAAGCAAGGTAAACAAACACCTTTTGACTAAATGTTGCCCCGCCCATCCACCAGACAGAAAGGCCATCGGCTCTGAAACCCAAAGACTTTATGAATGGCGGAACGATACATAGATGTGGGTGGGGTGTCAGTGTTAGCGTAGTAATACTAATGTAGCAGTAGTGCCGCAACAGTATAGCAGTAATATACATGAATTAAACGTTTAGACCAACTGCTGGGATCCTTGAGGATCATTTAGCACTTCTTACAACTACTCGAGAAATTAGTTTTTATAGCCAGAAGTTAAATTTTCTAATCCAACAATGCCCATGGTACTCTTCAGTGTTATCGTGAATTATAACGAGGCGAAAGTGGGTGGAGCCTCATGAAGTCACCATTCTGACGATAATTATTGGTGAAGGTTTAAAGCCAATATACGGTACCGGCTATTTTTTTTCAGTAAATAGGTAGATAGCCAATAAATAAAAATTGCTTAACATTGGATATAGCAGTTATCAAATCAAGCTTGTCTACTGTTTTTGGTAATTACCAACTATTCCCTACATCTTGTCAATCTGATTGTGACCTATAAAGTAGACTGTAATTTCTTTGGAAACTTATTTTGGGAGTTAGACTAATAATCGAAGTGTTTTTGTATTTATTAACATATTTTGTTGGTTTGTTCATTATGACAATTATCAGTGGGGAGGTTCCAGAGTTCATAAAGGTGTACTGCTTTGCTTGTATTTAAATTTGTATGTCATTGTTGCCAGAGGTTTAGCCTTCGTTACGTATAACCAATCATCCATCGAGAAAGAGGGAAGAAATGATGTCATAAGTTACGTAACGAGTGCGTTCGAAACCTTTTCTCTGAGTAAGTTGGCCCGTCTTCAAAAAAGGTCACTTTTACATTATAAGTAACAAATTTATTCAACCTACGTAGTGCAGAATACACTCAAAATTTATGTGTTGATATAATATGTATTCTGAATAAGCGTTATATTTATGAAATGCATAGATAAAAAGTTATTGCGAAAAAACCGTGTTACAGAGGCCCTGAATCTCATAGTAGTAGTTGTTGTTATTGCTTTTGTTGTTGTACAGTTGTTGTTGAAATAATCATTAATTTAATTTTTGCTAATAATAACAATTTATTGATAGAAAACAATATTCTATTATTCATATCCATGGGGTAGGGGAAGTGACCAGGTGGACCCCTCCCCCTTAAATCGGCCATTGATTTGACGCCATACGTTTGACGAAGTAGCCAATATTGCTGGCAAAGAGACTAATGCTTCCTTTTACAAGGGAATAATGAAGGAGGCTATCCAATTGTACTAAAATTCCATATGGAATTTGTATTTTGTTTTTATAATTTGTTAAATTAGCATGGTCACTGGAAGACAGTTAACTTAGTTTTCAAATACTTAACTACCCTCTTGGTTGTTAACAGCTCACTACCTTCCAGCGGCCGTTCTGGTTCTGACCTAACCAGCCACTAAATGTTTTGCTGTCTTCCTGAAGTTGACGGAAACTTAAGTCAGACCAGTTACGAAGGAGATTTCAATCCCAAAGGTTTTCGTAACTCAGATACTCTGAGCTCCATTTACTATTATAAGGATATACAGCAACTCCTTTGAAGTGACGACGACTATTCCTTTCGACATGTAATCTCCGTTTAACCCCAGCCAGGAAGAAGCTTTCCTTCATCGCAGTCTCTCTCTCGACACGTACTTCGCCTTCGTCCCAGGATGATATCGGTGGGTCTGTAAAACTCAGGGGAGTTTTGTATGTCAATCCGAAATCGTTTGGAGGGATATTGCTTTCCCATATTAAAATGCCTTCCAATTACCATGACTAACATTTTAGTATTATAATTTAAGTATCTGTTTTCATACCTGGCATATTTGTAATACGCGGTTTCGTACCCTTCCAGGGATATCATAAATTACTATGTACTACGTGGACGTCAGTTTGGACTGTTGGTATATAGATATATTTAGATTTTCCAAGGTGTGCAACTTGCCAAGTGTTATACGTGCTGCACATGCTCATAATTAAATTTAAATGTATGCATACGATAATTGTGTAGTGTTTAATTAGGCATTTGGAAATATTTTAAGGTATTTTGGAAGTGGCAAATTACTGCGGCTCCTCCATGCTTCACGATGATCAACTTTGTGTATAAGCTGCCGCTTCAGCATCTGGATGATAGGACAGTTCGCAATTACAATAAATTACTTAATTTTTCTTAACATTTTCTTCAACCTTATCAAATTCCCGGTGTGGATGAATAAAAATTCAGCGCACCAATACAATCCCCCAATTGACAGCAATAAAAAAATGCAAGTTATAGATTATATAAATACCTTTTGCCAGTAGTTAAATCACAAAATCAAAGGGCTTTTAAAAACAGGTTTCAGTTTGAGTGAAACGCTAAGGCTATGGTATATGAAAACCATAACTACTGAAGACTAACAACTGCCTCTCAAGCTTATTAATTTTAAATTAATAAACATATTTACAATGCTCAATGTATCTCAATGTACATCATCATGATAGCCCTCCAAGCTTGAAGAAAGCTTGCTTACAACATAGAAGATTCGATCCGTGCGGCAACATGGACATCTTACTGTGCTTTTACTGAGAACAGGCTTCGATCCAAGAAGCCAAAATAATTGCCCGTTCGACGGAGCCTTTCTTGGATAAGACACTCCGATGTCTTTCTCGCAACTATTCTCGATTGGCAACATTCTTGTTCAGGAAGAAGGAGAAGAGAAGAAACTGAAAAAAAGATGACTGATAATGGAGCGGGAAGCCAATATTGTACAAACACCATAGGAGAGATAACTGGGAGGAACAAATAACATTCTTGAAAATCTGCTTCCGCAATATAATTTTGTCTTGAATCGAAGTAACGACAAAGCCTCCGCGATTAGAATCCATTCCAGATCGATGTCACTCTCCTTTATAGCGCCTGGCTAATAAGAGACTGTCAATGTTTCCAACATTTATCTCTCTGGTGCCCATACAGCTCGTCCTTTTCATGTTAGTATCGTGTCCAACACCGGTCGACACTCGACACTTAATCACGCGCAGCAAGTCTCGAGTGACTGAGTTGTTGGTTCCGTGTCTGTCGGGCAGAATCTCTTCAGTAATTTTGATAACGTTTATCGCTTAGATATATTTCAGTGATTTCGTAAACAAATTATGTTTTGTAAACGGAGTACATTTAATCTAAAGAGATATATTTACAGTGGATATCAATGTGGCAAGGCTTTAAATGTATCTACGATGAATGAATAAGAGAAAATATTGGCTGGAAATCTACACCGATTATGAAAATGTAAAAAATAAAAATTCTGAATAATTCAGAAACAACGGCAACCTTTCAATACCAGTACGGTTGCATTTATTATCACAAATCCAGCGGATTCATTTTCTTCGTGTAAATGTGAGAATCGCTGCAACGAAAACGCAAAAAAGAGCGCAGTTCATTTATAAATTAATTAACTTATTCACTCCACCAACTCTTGCTCAAGCAATTCCCTTTGAAAACATGAGTCGAACCCTTTTCCTTCCCCTTTCCCGTTGTATCGGCCATATTTCCTTCCCCGGAAATATCAGCAGGTTCGTCGAACACTTCCCGCGTGAGAGACCATAATGCAAAATCCACTTCCCAGATATTACGATCCACATTTCAACACCCAAGAGCAATGCAGGTGAACGAAAGTTATCGGAAACGCTTCAGCAGCCTCGCTCGTCTAGCCACCCAAGTCCCACACGGTTTTAAGCTAACTTAAGAGCCATCAAGTAATGATCATATCGCTCGATCTCTCTTTCTCCCTCTCTCAAGGAATTTACCTCTCTTCATGAAAGAAAAGACGATAATCAAACCACATTCCAAGGTGAGGTTCTACTTTGGAATATTAACAAGGTTCGGCCTACGATAATTAGATCGGTCTCGCAGCAGGAGATGAAAGTAAAAAAGATATTACCATTCATCCTAAAGGGTTTCCAGACTTAATGAATCAAAGAACTACAGGAAAACGATTAGTAATAAAGAGAAATAGGGCTGTATATAAGAACACATGAACACACATGAAGCAGACGGTAAATTAGGAGCATAATACTAATTCCTAAGAGTTATACATACTTGGACACGAATTGTTCAGTTTACATAAATATATATACATTTATACATATGTGTGTATATATAATGTCTATATATATATATATATATATATATATATATATATATATATATATATATATATATATATATAAATATACAGCATGAACTCACGTAAACCTAATGTCTTGGGAACCATGAACTCAAGAACAGTTCAATTAACCGTCTTGTCTATTCTAATTATCATACAATGATTCCCGAAACATCATCATAAATTGCAGGCTAAGGCTGGGGCCTTACACTTAAGACTCTAAAAGGATAAGATAAAGTTCCAAGCTCAAGAGTTAATTATCTTAAAAATGACGTATAAATGTTAGTCATTAATACACACCAATAATAATCCACAAATATCATTGGGAATAACTTACACCCAAGGGGAATATTTTTGACGAGTGCGTCTACCCTGGCCAGGATTCGAAACTGGCCCTTTGGTTGAGATACAGTGGTTGACAACTCAACCTGACCATTCGGTTATCAAGAGAGATAAAGGCTGATATCCAATCGGCTGTACATATTCCTGTCGAATTAAAGTTCTGGACTTAGAACTGATATCAAACCCATCTCTCTCATAATGGAATCTGGTTGCTAAGCTTGTAACAGTTGACTAAACTTCAGGACGCTTAAAATTTAGGAATTACTATTCTTGAAAAATCAAATCCTTGACAATTAGTTTCCT
>NC_087208.1:28083092-28093092 GCF_015104395.2 Macrobrachium nipponense
TCAAAGGAGACCTGAAGCTACAAGAGAATATCTATGTTACATTTTCAGCTTCTCTGTTATCTCCCTCTATCTTGTATTGGCATACTTTTGTTTGACAATAACGTTCTGTCCAAACATAATTTCTGCTACTCTGCCTAGCACTAGATCTTGACATAAATTGTATTATCACACACACACACACACACACACACACACACACACACATATATATATTATTATATATATATATTAGATATATTATATATATATATATATAATTATAAATGATTAGAAAATCACAGGAGACAAACTTGATTTAATAGAAGCGAAATCCACAGGGAAAATAAAGTCAGCAGATCCATACCAAGAGCTTTCGCGAGGCGTTTATTCCCGCATCCTCGGAAAAAAAAACAGCAAAAGCGCTTGTTATGGATCATCTGATTTATATTTTCCTGAATATATATAATATATATATATATATATATATATATATATATATATATATATACATATATATTATATATACAAATACACACTCACATAACACCACGAATCCACGTTACTACTCAAGCAAAGCGATAACCTGTCTGGCAACTCTAGCATTATACTTGAAATAGCTGAACGACAAAGCAATCAGACAGAATGCATGAAGCCTAGTCAATCTCTGAATTAACTAAAACGTGATAGAAGTCTCCTGGAAGATTCCTGCGGGGATTAAATTGACACGG
This sequence comes from Macrobrachium nipponense, assembly GCF_015104395.2. NCBI lineage: Eukaryota > Metazoa > Arthropoda > Malacostraca > Decapoda > Palaemonidae > Macrobrachium > Macrobrachium nipponense. The sequence goes on from NC_087208.1 coordinate 28,083,800, forward strand.
GCGCGTCACAGACTTACACAGAGCCTGCGCCCACGATCCTCGGATTTAAGCCTTGTTGGCAAACTGCAAGACAAAGGACTTTTCCTTTCACCGGAATGACATGGGAATTGTTCGCCTCTATAGAGGGAGAGAATTTTCTCTTCATGGCCATGAAAGTTAGGAACATCCTCTAATGGGAAAGAATATTATCCCCGCAACAGAAAATCCATAAAACTCGGTGTAGAGCTTAGCGGGATTCAATTTGGCTTGTGTGTGTGTGTGTGTGTGAGAGAGAGAGAGAGAGAGAGAGAGAGAGAGAGAGAGAGAGAGAGAGAGAGAGAGAGCACGTAAAGGTAGTTAAAAATCTGCATAAGATACTCTTTCAGTGATTACTTTCTTTATTATGAGTTCTTTGCCTATATTATCATGACCATTACCTAACCACATTATGCTTTTTCTAATAATTAATAATAAATAATAATAATAATAATAATAATAATAATAATAATAATAAAAAAACTTTCATGTTCGTGCGTTCGATTCCACGAGCATATATCCACAATATAAAAACAAATGGCCGCACAATAACCAGCTAATTCATAAACTGGGCTTTTAATCTTAATGCTTGATCTCAATTCAGGTACTTATCGCTTCATGCACTACCCACAGCGCCTTTGACATCCTAAGCAAATTCAATCTGCTAGATGTGGTTGATCACAGCTAGGGTAGAGAGGGGTATGGCGTTAGCAACCCCACCCCAAAGAAACCTTATTGACAAACGCGAAGGGTAACAATTTCTGGAGTCAGCTCGGTCGAATTCGAAACCCATAAACAGTGACCGCTTTTCGCGATCTGTCCTCGAAAAGATGTTCGAGTCGGTAGCAATAAAATAGAGAGAGAGAGAGAGAGAGAGAGAGAGAGAGAGAGAGAGAGAGAGAGAGAGACTTATTTACTCTGGACCGCTTTGATCTCGTCGCAGGCAATAAGGTCATGCTTTCTGGTCTCGCCATCTTTTGCGTGATATGCTGGTGGTCAATGAAAGCCACTTTTTTATGGAGAGAGAGAGAGAGAGAGAGAGAGAGAGCAGAGAGTGGAGACGGGCGAGAGCGAGAGAGAGAGAGAGAGAGAGAGAGAGAGAGAGAGAGAGAGAGAGAGAGAGAGGGCTGACCATAGTACAAAGTAAGTATTCGAATAATTGAGGGTTTTAAAATGAAGAATTACTCAGTGCTGAAAATACCGTCGAAATGACAACGGGTCAAAAAGTACGGCCCAATTAACGCCAACGCAAATTCGTATTTATCAAAAGGCCTATAGTACGGCCCAATTAACGGGGACAACACTGAATAGCAAAAAAGTTATTCTCCAACAGCATTCGCTGTGTTACGCCACCGTTACAAGATATGCATAACAAACGTGTTATTTTTCTCCCTAACAGTTTTGTAACGAAGAGCTTCAAAACCAGCTGGCGTATCGTTTAAAACTTCTACTGATAGTCTATTGTTGTTGTTGTTGCTGTGGTTAGTTTTTTTTTCTTGCGGTCAATATCAACAGCCGATTTCAATGACGCTTGTATCTCGTTTCCGATCAGCCGATGTATTTAAAATGTATTTAAAATGTAATGGCGACGAGCTGCCATGATATCGGCAGCGGATACTCAATGCCAGAAAAAAAAATCTTTGAACCTGATCGAGGGAAACATAAACAATCAGTATTATGTCTGATTTCGCCATTTTGATATGGCTGTTCTCGACTGAATTCTTGTTTGCATTTTTTATTTTGCTGGTATGAGAAATTGCATTCGTTATCATTAACATCGGTCTACTAAAATTGGACATCAAGAAAGGCATTATCACCAGAAGCAGTAGCACTATAATCAGTAAGAGTAGCATGGAGGAGGTGGTCACTGGCAAGAGCTATTCTCTTTAATAGTGATTCTGTTTGTCAATTCGTAAGCTGTACTTTGTATTGATTTGTAGTTATTTCTGTTCATGCACACACCTACACACACAGGGAAATAGAAATGGTACACACACCTCTATTGTGTTTTTATACCTCCTTATACATACACACACACTATATATATATATATATATAATATATATATATATATATATATATATATATATATATATAACACAAACATATGTATACATATATTTATGCATAAATATACATTTAAAAACACAATAAAGGCTTGCAAACATTTAACTAAATAAACGAACGCACATGCACAAATAATAAATATCATTCATTGAAATACACAAGAATAAAGCTAAACATCTCTAAATAGCAATACGCTATGTATACTCATGATATTTAATTACCTTTAGCTGCGCTTAACGACGTTAATCTGTTAAATTAAGGTTCCTTAATCCAACCATTGGTACAGCAAGCAATATCTTTTAGTTGGAACTTATTGATAGCATAGATACACTAGCACTTAATAAGTTACCTTTCTCTCTCTCTCTCTCTCTCTCTCTCTCTCCTCTCTCTCTCTCTCCATTTAAGCCATGTTTTTTCCCCACAAGCCAAATTGAAATTCTCAAAGTAAACCTCAAAATGCGAAATAGAATTTTTCTCTTATTATCGTTAATTGCGTCAGACAAATATAAAAGTCAGCGATTCATCCACATCATATTGTTTGGTAATTAAATAGAATTTCGCAAAGGGAATTAAAAATGGGATTATAATGCGCGCCTACGTATGTGTATCAGAGAGAGAGAGAGAGAGAGAGAGAGAGAGAGAGAGAGAGAGAGAGAGAGAGAGAGAGAGAGAGGAAACGTTCTAAATTAGTTTCCGATAATGGTTATGTAAGGTTTTATGGAGCGAAATTCGAGTCATTCGCTTATTCATGATGAATATAGAACTCTCAGAATGTGCCAATAGTGTGCTTCTGTCTGGTGAGTGTATGTATATATATATATATATATATATATATATATATATATATATAGTACTAATATATATACGTATATATATACATATATTACATATATATATATATATATATATATTATATATATGATTTGTATGTATATTTATATATATATGTATATACATATATATATATATATATATATATATATATATATATATATATATATATACATATATATATATATGTATGTATATATATATGTATATATACACATATATATATCATATACGTATATAATATATATGTGCACTGTATATACATACTGTCTGTCTGTATAAAAATAATTGTAAGACAATGAAATTTCTGGAGTTAATATTGCATTTATGAACAACAAAACAAAGAAACGTTTACTTAAGCTAATGCTCCCGATAATACTAAAGGATGCGTAAATACAAAATCCCATATAGTAAGACCCGTGATAACTTTCTATTTGGTCAAGCTTGAAAAACATTATAAGACAGAACAGATCAGTATAAAAATTGTGTAAGATATACACGGTCGACCAGTGGAATTCTTGGTACATAGTGAAAACAATCATATAATCCTTTATCCGTGTAAATTTACTAACTTCCTGAAAATTGGAACATTATACATATTTCTTCTTTGCTTGCCTGACTGATATTCATATTAATATTATTGCGATAACATTTGTTTATAAAACTAGGCTCAATTTTTTCCCAGTGCATTGTTAGAATAAACTATTTAGTTTGTCCCTATCCAGGGAGAAACAAGATAGCTTATCCTAGCAATGCACTCGGGACAAATATCATTAAACCTAGTTATATAAAAGCAATAATTGTAATAATATGAATATCAGTTAAGGCAAGCATAAACTTGATAGTGTTATTTTCAAATATGTAAAATTTAAAACTTTACGGATGGTAGTAGATATGCAAGGAAAAAGGGTAACCATATTTGAAATCGTAGCACCAGACCCAAGCACCAATGAATGTCGCCATTCTTAACTCTAACACTTGTCGGCTGTTTAATTTTTAGTTCCCAACGGTTTCTATGTCTTTGTATTGTCCTCCTAGCATAGTATATATTTTGAATTTCTACCACTATGTGTCACAGTCCTTTGTCAATGGCTTAGAAATAAATCATGTATATATATATATATATATATATATATATATACATATATATATATATATATATATATATATATATATATATATATATATATATATATCTATATATATACATACTACAAAAATCGCAAAAAATGTGATCGTGATTTAATCATCAGCTGAAGTCACAGCGAAAGCTTGAAATGATACGGCGCACACACACACACACACACACACACACACACACACACACACACACACACACCACACACACACATATATATATATATATATATAATATTATATGGTACATAGAATCTCAAAAGCAAAATTCTTACACTTGTATTATTATGAAAATATGGTCCCTGAACGGATGATACTGTTACCCCTGATCACCCTAAAAGGTATATGTCAAAAGCTCGGTCAAGTAACCGAACCTCTCAAATCTGATTCTCTCTGAGTGCAAGGCATTTTCAAGGTAAAGAAAATTCGATATTCTTGGGCTATATGTGGCTATATGAGTAAAATTGAAAAATTATCGCAGTCTCACACACACACATACATACATGTATTTATATATATATAATATATATATATATATATATATATTATATATATATATAATATATATATTAACACACACACACATATATATATATATTGTGTGTGTGTGTCTGTGTGTGTGTGTATGTGCGTGTGCAGGGCTTGATCTTTTGAAGGTGTAGATAAATGATGTGTAAAACTGAAGACATCACTGCTGAAAGGTATTTTACTTTTTAAATAACGGATAACGGACGTACCTACATAAACGTATATAACTCACACATAACTGTATTCACACACCACATATATATATATATATATATATATATATATATATATATATATATATATATATATATATATGTATGTATTTTTATATATATATATATATTATATATATATATATATATATATATATATGTATATGTTATATATATATATATATATATATATATATATATATATATATAATATATATATATATATATATGTGTGTGTGTGTGTGTGTGTGTTGAATAAAATTGTGTGTGAGTTAGGGTACAGTTTATGGTACGAGTATTTAGAATAAAATCCTTCCAGCAGTACTATGTTTAGTTTACACAAGTATTAATTTACCACTCAAAAGATCAAGCCCTATTAGCTTAAAAATGTTTCCTGCACACATACACACACTCACACACACACACACACACAAAGAGAGAGAGAGAGAGAGAGAGAGAGAGAGAGAGAGAGAGAGTAAATCAATGTTTTTGGTTCACAACCAAAGAGTACATTCAGCTCTATCGCTGTTAATGGGTCAAAATTGACAGATAAAGGCATTAATCGTTGCACAAAGGATACAATAGGTATCAATTCCCATCCATGATCCAATGAACAATTTATCTGAATATGGTTTGAACCGTTGAATGATCTATATTGCATTTATCTATCATTATGTTTCCATTGTCCGATTTTTTCCATCAGCGAGGGTGACTCCCAAAGTCTTTTGGGAATAAATTGCTCTCTAGAATAAAATTTTAATATAAAGCTATTCTAGATTTTGGTATTTTTCGATGCATATATTCCATTCTGGTTTTAGATAAGCAGTTCTATTTCCATTCTAGAGTTCGACAAATTTTTTGTAGAAGAATCCATCCAGGAGAAAGAAAGAGCAGCAATAACATCACTCAATTCTGGATCTATATCCATCCAGGAGAAAGAAAAAAGCAAGCAGCAATAACATTACTCAATTCTGGAATTTGAAAACACTCTGAATTTGTTAAAATTCACCACAGTCGATTAACTATCAGGTACTTTTGCACTGGTTGGGCACACAAGGCCACAAAACGAGACTGGAGGTTGCCGTGTTGGAGAGGGAAAAGATCCATGGAATTGTCGGTGAAGAGCTGAACGCCCCAACCACTGAATTATGAGTTCCTATTATTATTATTATTATTATTATTTATTATTATTATTATTATTATTATTATTCACATATTTGGGTTTTCAGGGTTAATCGACGATGGGTTTTAGTTTTGTTTAGGAAGATGCACTAATAGTTAGTTACATTGTTACATAGCGAGTTACTGAAATGTCGGAGTACATCTTCCGTAGAGTGCTTTACTTGACAGGAGAACTCGTCCCACATATCATTAATAATAATTAATAATTATGTGTGTAATATATAGATATATATATAGATATATATATATATATATATAAATATATATATATATATATATATATATTTATATATATATATATATATATTCATTATATATATATATAATATATTATATATATATATATATATATATTATTATTATTATATATATATATATATATATATATATATATATATATATATATAATATATATATATATATATATTAGCTATTTATAGCAGCGTCCACTCTCTTTGGAAAAAAAAAACATACCAGATACATTTTACATGTCCGATAACTATTTAAGACGATGAAACACCACGCACGACAGATTTTTCTTTTTTCGACGAAAGTCTCCCAGAACGCACGCACGAAAACTTCCCGAAGTCCAAAAGAGACGAAAGAATTTGGCTTATTATTTCCCCCCCGGAAAGGGACGGAACGGACGATACTCTCTGAAATAAAAGAGAGGACGTGATAAAAGCTACGCGATGCTGTTCGGATGAAAAGAAATGAAAGTTGTAGGAATGACAGTACAAGAACCGAACGGAGGAATATTAGAATTCAAGCCGCTGACGTGGAAAACAAGGCTTCGCGTATTGAAATAGGAATCCTAGGACGGATCCTCCTATTCTGAAAAAAATATATCAAATTCTAGCTAGTATTTATTTTATAAATACTTTTTCTTTTATTCAGAATGGATTTTTCTATTGAAAAAATATTGAATTCTTGAGTGGAGTTTTTTTTTCAGAATAGATTCTTCTACTGAAAAAATATCAAATTCTTGAGTGCATTTGTGTATACCTTTTTTTTTCTTATTCCAGAATGGGTTCTTCAATTGAAAAGATATTAAACTTTCGAGTGGATTTGTTATACCTGCCTTTTTTTTCAGAATGGATTCTTCTACTGAAAAAATATTGAATTCTTGAGTGTTTTTTTTTATTTCATAATACATTCTTCTACTGAAAAAATATTAAATTCTTTAGTGCATTTGTGTATACCTTTTTTTTCTTATTACAAAATGGGTTCTTCTATTGAAAAGATATTAAATTTTCGAGTGGATTTGCTATACCTGCTTTTTTTTTTTTTTTTTTTTTTTTTTATTCCAGAATGGATTCTTTTATTGAAAAAATATCAAATTCTTGAGTGGATTTGTGTATATCTGTGCTTTTTCTGTTTTCCAGAATGGAATTTATTGAAAAAATATTAAATTCTTGAGTGGTTTTGTTAAACCGGTTTTTGTTTACACCAGAATGGATTATTTATTTGAAATAATATCCAATTCTAGCAAGGATTTATGTTATAATTACTTTTTATTTTACTGAGACTGGATTCTACTGAAAATATATCAGCCTAGAGTGGTTCTATTTTTAAAATACTTTTATGATTTTTTGTAATATTTGTTTTTAATTTTAGAATTAATTTTCTTATGAAACAAAACATTTCATACACTTAAACCTTTAGAGCCAAAAAAAAAAAAAGAAAAAAGGAAAATTTTATATTAGATTCTTTTATCGAGAAATTAAAACCCTAATTAACTCTTTTAAAAAGCTTTCGAAATTATATGACTTATTTTCGTAGAGAAATATCAATTTCAAAGTTGATTCTTTTATAACAAAATTATACAATTCTTTAATGGTTTCCTTTATTATTAGAATTTATAATTCTACACAGAATCTTTTATCATAAAGATAAAACGAACTTAAGCAAGTAAAGGTTAAATAGAAATACATATTTCTAAGCAAGAAAAACTTGATTAGACGAAGCACCGAAAGATGCTAAAATTTCATTATTTAACAAATTATTGAATTGATAAAAAGTCAAAAACTAAGAGGATATCGAGTTTCATTCAAAAATAACATGAAAAATTTCGAATATTGAGTAAAATCTTAAGGAAAATACTTTTAAATTAAATTGATTTTGAAGATGCTATGAATACACACACACACACACACACACACACACACACACACACACATAATATATATATTATATATATATATATATATATATATTATACATACATACTATATATATATATATATATATATATATATATATATATATATATATATCATAAGTATATCATTTATATACTTGAATATAAGGTATATACAAGCTGAGACTAAACAATGAATTTCACAATGAACAAAGTCATGATCTAGAAAAATACTATTCCAGTCTTTAAAACCTTTAACAAATGAATGTTCAATGGCTATTTGCCAATCAAAGCTGAAACATATTTAGAACTTCTTATAGGTGAAATATTAGAAAATGTACTAGAAAATACCAAAATGGATTCTCTATACTTATAGACAAATACCAATCACAACTTATATAGAAACAGTTACAAAACTGAAGTGAAATTCGTCCACAAAACCATGAGATGAAAGTCGAACGGAGCAACAATAATAAAAATACCGAAAGCGTATGCCTAGTGTTTTAACCCACGATGGTAGAGATTATGACTAAGTCATCAAGTTCATGCCAACGCATGTGGTTAGAAAAATACCCCAAGTAATGGGCGATTACCTTTTCAGTGTGGTAATGAAAACAGAAGCACCGTGAAAGCCGCAACCTCATACTTTATGTAAAGTGTAAAATGACAAATGTTTTGCTTTCTGACGACAGCTGTCTTTCAGCGAGGAAGAGGAGACTGTAATAATAATAATAATAATAATAATAATAATAATAATAATAATAATAATAATGACAAAATCAAGAAGAAAGTATCACTCATTGATGTCGTAATACCATGGGACACCAGAGTTGAAGAGAAAGAAAGGGAAAAAATGGATAAGTATCAAGACCTGAAAATAGAAATATGAAGGATATGGGATATTCCAACGGAAATTGTACCCATAATCATAGGAACACTAGGTAGGATCCGAAGATCCCTGAAAAGGAATCTGAAAAAACTAGAGGCTGAAGTAGCTCCAGGACTCATGCAGAAGAGTGTGATCCTAGAAACGGTGCACATAGTAAGAAAAGTGATGGACTCCTAAGGAGGTAGGATGCAACCCGGAACCCCACACTATAAATACCACCCAGTCGAATTGGAGGACTGTGATGAAAAAAAAAAATAATAATAATAATAGTCCCATGTGTATCGACGTATTA
>NC_087208.1:28098092-28105592 GCF_015104395.2 Macrobrachium nipponense
CACCACAGTTAATTAATCACCGGGAACAAAATTCAACAGTTAGGTCATCAGAACCACAATATCTTTAATCTTTTTATTAATCTAATTTTTTTTAAATGAGCGTAGTCATTTCACCTAAACGGATATCTCGCTCGTGAAATGAGGTTGTTTATATACAAGTGATATATATATATATATATATATATATATATATAATGGTGTGTGTGTGTGTGTGTGTGTGTGTGTGTGTGTGTGTGTGTGTGTGTGTGTGTGTGGGATGCCAAGGAGGAAAAATGAAAAGACGAGAATTGCCAAGATCATTTCCTCCGTGGCATCACTTTTATTTATATATAGCATCACGTTTTATATGTTTCATGATCAGGTTATTCAATATATATATAGTATATATATATATATATATAATATATATATATATATATATATTAATATATATATATATATATTTGTGTGTGTATATATATATATATACTACTTTCTTCTATATATCACTATTTCAACCCTTCCTCAAACAAATTCATACTGATTCACTTCAAAATGTAAACTGCAGGTAAGGTAAAGCAAACAGCCCACAAAGATATCTGACTCGTGCTTCAAGATTGACGAACGAGGTATGTGTAAACCTTTGAAGCAAAATAATACTCCTGTGGCTGCAGCCAATTAGAGTGCAACATCTTTAGACCACCCTTACACTTAATGATTTGCCCTCCCTCCTCTTGTCTTTGTACTTTCCAGATGTGTGCTATGAGACTCCTCTAAAATTACAATACTGACTGTTTTTACTTACTTTATACTTTAGTTTCTTAATCAAGTTGAGTTGAGAAAATGATGAGTGTTCTCTCATGAACAAATTGCTATGACATTTGGTATCAAGGTCGAGGAAAAGATGGAAATCGGGGCTGACTAAATAAGAGCAATACAATAAGAATAATAATGAACTTTCACACTGGTGAGTGCATGATTTACATCAATAACGTGATTATTCAGTTGTTGATAAAAAAAACATTAACATTATTAATACTGGTTCATACTAATGGCTGTCATGCATAATGTTTTCATAAAAATAAGTTTCCACTGCACCAAACTAACGTTTATGCTTGATAAAAGCCTATGAATACACTTCCATTTTAAATAAGTAACTTTTTAACTTCGAAAATAACACAGTTATTGCTGCTCGAAGTTTGCATAATTCTGATGCATATTAATAAGTTATCATATGAAAAGAGGATCAGCATCCTAACATAAATAATACAAAGTTATTGATGTTCAAAATTTGCAACATTTTTCCGAAATATATTTTATCCAACTATTTTCTTCAAATTTAGTTCCGTTTACCTCATTATAAATGTACCTTAATAGGATATTATTTGGAAAAAAAAAAAATTTGCTTGTCGACACTAATAATAAGTGGTTATTACTTTTCAAAATTAGAAAAACTCCAATAGTGTTGTAATATATTTCTTACAATTACAAAACGTTCAATATGTGTTTAAAATATTTCTTCTAATAATGATATGAAAAAGCTTCCATCATAGCCAAATTAGACTTAGACTATGGAAAACCCTTTGAATATAATCTTATGTAAACAATCAGACTGACTAATAACAAAATATAAAATACTTCTGGTGAAAAACTGTACGAATTTCTATTATTTTTTAAAAATTTCTTTTAGATGCAATACCTTTTCAAATTTTTTTATTGTATAATAAGCTATTTTTACATAATAAGATTTTTTTTATATAAGGTTGAAGGAGTCCTGGGCGTTTGCCATTAGCTACTGCAGGTTTTTTTCCCTGCTCTCAGCAATCACCATCAGCCTATAATTATTCCCTTGGTTGACAATTTCAGCATTTCTGATTAATTCACATCTCATCCAGAGAACTACGTATGTGGTTAACGGGCAGCATCTGATGGAGTCCTTATGTGGTAGTCACGTTTCACCTACTGGAGATTTCGTTTGGGAGGCACGTACAGTCTCATGGAGTACTTGAACAACACACTTATCCGCTACAGATGTAATTGTAAGGTTGACACTTATCATCTGATGAAGTTCTCTTGCGGGCAGATGCTTAACAGGTGATGTAGTACTTACGAAGCAGACAGGCTTCAGCTGCTATAGTAGATTCACATCAACCGTGCATGTGATGTCTAGGCCCGTCCCTTACGACGCTCCTGATTGGCTGTTGATAAGCCAATCACAGGGCTGGTAACTCTCAGCCCCTCTCGAGAGAGTTCACAAAGGCAGGATCTATGTTCCATCTCTCCTGAGGTATACGTCTTTCAGGAGAGGTGGAACATACATCCTTCCTATGTGAACTCTCGAGAGAGACTGAGAGCTTCCAGCCCTGTGATTGGCTTATCAGCAGCCAATCAGGATCGTCGTAAGTGACTGGCCTAGACATCAAATACACGGATGATGTGAATCTACTATAGTACTTATGAAGCAGACAGGCTGCTAGTGTACTAAAGTACATAGTAAACTTTTAAGGGAAAAGCAAGGTGCAACAGACATCCACTGGTAAGAGATCACTACGAATTAATGGATAGTACAGCAGGAGCTAAGATGTATGCCTCTCTTTAGAGCAGTGGTTCTTAAACTTTATATTGCCATGCCCCCCTCTAATAGTTGGTCCTTCCCTCCACGCCCCCTTCCATCTGAGTAAAATTCCCTCCCAGATTTAAGGAAAACTGAAAAAAAAGAGAGAAGGGGTTTCGAGGGACAGGAAGGGATGTAAATAATTTCAAAACATGGTATACCCATCGCGTCTAACTAACCGAATAGAAGACTACAGGAAAATAACGTGATAAGGCGATACTTTTGCTCCCTTTCATAAACTTCAGAATATTAATTCCTCATTCTTGTTAAGAGATTAACGAATACAATTAGAGAAATTTTCATTTTTCCCTACGGCTCGGGCCTCCCCTGGAAATTGCTGACGTCGCCCTAGGGGGGGGCGCCCCCTAGTTTAAGAACCACTGCTTAAAAGCATGCGTTCAATTATTTTGAATCTCACTCACTAAAAAACGTAATTTAGATGTATTAAAATAAAGTTACTTATTCTCCAATTTTTTTGTTAAGCAATCAAGGTTTTCATTGATTATTTCCTACGTTTTCTACGATTTAATCATTTTTTTTCTGTTAATTTTTTATGGTCAATATGTTTCTGGTCTATTTCATTAGGTTTTATATTATCAACTGACCTGCTCCACTTATTCATAGTTTCAGTATGTCCTTCTTCCATTGAGTTATATTTTCATTAACAGCTTCGCGAGTTAGTTCAACAATTTTCGTTCAATCCACCAAAACCTTTTTATGACGTATTTGTCCAGAAGTAAAAGCTATTTTTGTTCTGTTCAAATCCCGGAGCTGAGGATTTCATCCAAGATAAGCTGCTCTGAATGGCACACTGCCACATTAGCTTAACATTTACGTGAATAGAGAGAGAGAGAGAGAGAGAGAGAGAGAGAGAGAGAGAGAGAGAGAGAGAGAGAGAGAGAGAGAGAGAGTCCTTTAGATTGAATTAGTTCTAAAAATGACATGAGAGAGGGTGAATATTAAATACCTCGTTGTATGATTTTCATTACCCTTTAAAGTATACTAATGCCAGATGAAAGACAAAGGAGAGAGAGAGAGAGAGAGAGAGAGAGAGAGAGAGAGAGAGAGAGAGAGAGAGAGAGAGAGAGAGGAGTCCCTTAGATTGAATTAGTTCTAAAAATGACACGAGAGAGGGTGAATATTAAATACCTCGTTGTATGATTTTCATTACTCTTTAAAGTATATTAATGCTAGATGAAAGACAAAGGAGAGAGAGAGAGAGAGAGAGAGAGAGAGAGAGAGAGAGAGAGAGAGAGAGAGAGAGAGAGAAAGGTATCGGATTAAAGAGCCGGGAATCACAAGAAGACCAAATGTAAACGGAAAAAAATCAATTATCAGTCTTACCTTATAAATTGGTCACTAGTGCAATACAAAGTTATGTATTTAAAGGTCATATTCACCAACTCAATGTATTGTAATAGTCACAAACACTCTTCAAGGCCTCAACTTCATAACCTTTTTGGATACGACTTTCACTGAAGGCCCTGAAATTCGAACTGGGAAAACACGAACACGTTTTATTCACTTGTTGGGATTCGAACCACTAACCCGAGGTTACCACTTCAGCCAGTGCACCACGAAGAAGAAAAGCGGGATTTTACACGACATAGTGACGATGACAATGACAGCATTAAGTAAATATTTGAAATTTGGTACATCACACCTTTAGAAGTTCCAACTCGCAAGAAATTCTGATTTTAGTTAAGTGCTTCTGAAAGAGGACTCAGACTAGAAAAGCCTTAGGTATTATTATTATTATTATCATGAATATTATTATTATTATTAATATTTCAGTAGATGAAACCAATTCACAAGGAACGAGCACACCAAAGGGGCCACCGACTTGAAAATCAAGCTTTTTGAATATGATTTCAACTTACCACCGCAGACCCCACACTGCGCCAGCAACTGATCATGATACAGAGCCAGTGATTTTTCTATTGTGTTGGGGGAGGCGCGAATTTGCGACATCTGAGGGGCACATCACAACACTTGCCACCATACCAGCGGACCAGTTAATGTTGTAATCAAACGCAGGAATTTGACGCTGCGAATTAGACACACACACAAAAAAAAAAAACCTGTCTGGTCGCAAACTGAAATAACATCACTTACCAAATTAGGGAAAAATACCTAATCCGTCAACAAGCTTATTTTGGAAAATTCAATAAAGAGAGAAAAAAAAAGGAAAATCACAAAAGCAGTGAAATCTCATCAGAACGCTTAAAACTCTAATACAATATAGACATTCAAGAGAGGACTATGCAAACTCCAGATGTAGGTCACCTGCATAATGGGTAAGTGGAAAAGGAAATGGATGAATTGCAACAAAAAATTAATATATATACATACATACATATATATATATATATATATATATATATATATATATATTAATTTGTATAAATGTGTGTTTGCGCGCGTATCTGCGCGCTTGCATAAATATATGTATATATTACATATATTTATGCAAGCGCGCAGTTTACGTTGCGCGAACACACATTTATACAAGTTATAATATATATATATATATATATATATATATATATATATATATATACACACACACACACACACACACACATATATATATATATATATATATATATATATATATATATACGTATAGTGTTGTGTGTGTGCGCGCGGACGCAAGTGCGTGCACGCGTACATACAGATTCATGATGCAGGAGTGCATGATGCTATTTATCGAAAACCAGAAATCCCTGGCGTGCCTTATTCAAATTCCCATTAACCCATAACCTGCAGCCAGCGCTACTTGTTAACCATTACCGCCACCCCAAAAATACCGAAATAAGCCGAAAATTCCGGGGTTCTGCCTATTGGGCAAATCCTTAATTATCCTCTCGAAAACCTGTAAAGCAACGCACCGACCCTAATCAGCCGAGAGCAAGAGCGAACCGTCCCGCTGTTAAAAAAAAAAGAAAAAAAAAAGAGAGAAAAAAAAAACATATTTTCGTTCGATGAATCGCGCGTTCCATTTCTTCCGGTGCAGTCGTGATTAGCAGCCAGGAATCCCGTTTTGGGGGAGAAAAAGTGGCTGCAGGGCGAAAAGCTGAACGAGGGCCTAGATGCGGGCGTGCGGGCGGCTGGAGTTGGGGGCGGGGGAGAAAAGTCCCCTTTTGGTCCTGAAGGTTTAATTCCCACAATGGCATCGGTCGAGTGGGTTTCGACTGGGTTCTAAATCCTTCCGTTTTTCGGATATCACAAGCTCTCTCTCTCTCTCTCTCTCTCTCTCTCTCTCTCTCTCTTCTATCTACCCAGCAGGGAGGCATCCAATATTTATTCTCACAATATTTACTTTAGAAACCTTTTAACACTTTTCAATACGTAAACAAAAGTTTGAGTTGCAGACTGTTTCAAAAGATCAGAGGAAAAGCGGAAAGAAGTATCGAGAATTTAATCTCCACAGGAACAAATGAATAATAATAAACAATAAAAAAAATACTAATTACACTTCCAAAGTTCTAGCGGAAAAATATTTCTTAATTAACCCTAAAATATCTAACACAACCCAAACCGAATGTTTGAAGCAGTGCATTTTGCATCACATTCTCTTATCAAATTATTATTCATCATTAATATTCTAAGAGATCTTTATTATCAGTAGCACTTATAAAAGTCCTCTAATCTATGTTCATTATGTTCTCTATCTCTCTCTCTCTCTCTCTCTCTCTCTCTCTCTCTCTCTCTCTTCTTTTCTTCTTCTTCTTCTTCTTCTTCTTCAGAGAGAGAGAGAGAGAGAGAGAGAGAGAGAGAGAGAGCAGCCATAAAATGCCCAATCCAGAGCAGGCAAAGCATCCTCGTGCTACTTATTTCATGACCTTGTTTCACTTCGTGATTGCTCTTCAGTGTTCCCAAGGGCCTCGTTGAATACCTGAAGCCACCCAGGTAGAGTCCAGTGACCTATACAGGAACAAGAAGTCGTTTTCCGTTTGGTCTATTTATTAGTGCTTTGAACTCCCTTGATACAACTGGTCGTCAGTATCAGGCTAAGGAACGATTTCTGTTTCATCTAACAGAATGGAAGCGACCTACCAAGGGAGATGAAGAACTTCTCTCTCAGGGAATGACAAAGTCAGAGGTTACAATGAAAAGGAAAAAAAAAAGAATAGCAGAATATTCGAAAAATGGTGAAGTCATATTCAAACTTTGCCGAAAAGGTGTTTGCAAAATGACGAGGGCAATTTTTTTCTATAAATTTTAGCCATTTATATGTCACTATGTGAGTATATGGATACGTACAAAATCACAAGCACGCACACATATATAAATACGTATAGTTATATATACATACTATATATTTCGACAATGTAAGTAACTTCGTCTGTCATTCACTGAAATATAGTCCTTACCTTAAAACCAAAGTGTTTTAATGGGTCTTTTATGCTTACGAATCTTGTTTTAACAAAAGAATTTATTTACATACTCGTATATACTTATACACATATCTAAATTATGTCTATATATTTTTGTATATATATACATATATATTTATAAATAGACCCCATAAAGTTCCATCAGAAAAACCGACGTAGCGGCCAAGAGCAATCATCCTGCAGAGGGATCCCTGGAGCCTCGTCTGACATAAAAGGTCCTCGAGGGACTGATATCACTGCTGATTTCAAAAGCGAATTTGTCAAATTGCTGGAGAGTTATTGGGTTTATGAGAGTACGATGGCCGCTGGGAGAGACGTGCGGGAGACTCCTTAATCCACTTTATCCTCCTGGAGGACCTCTGAGGATATAAGGGAACTCGGGCAGAGGAAAAAGGACTTCAAGAGATGGACGAAGGATCTCGTAAAAAGTGCCATAAAATCCGAAGGATGGGCCACCTTTCCCTTCTCTCTGTCTTGGGTTCAATTATAAAACTGAAGGTTGTGAAA
>NC_087208.1:28108092-28115592 GCF_015104395.2 Macrobrachium nipponense
GCAGACATGCCAGAGACAGAACTGGCGAGAGAAAAAGTCAAGGCTGGTGGCCTCCATTAGAGATGAAACCACGAGAGAACGTGGGGGGTACCGACAAACAGACACCTCTGGGGGGGGGGGGGGGGGGGGGGGGGCACTCTACTGCCGACAGAGGAGAGGCGAATCCTTCAGGGCGTGTAATTCCGGTTGAATGTGGCTGACAGGGAAAACAACACGGAGACTTGGGCGTTTAGACACAGCCACGCCGATGCCGATCAATTTTTAGAAAAATATATCAGTCTCCTTTCCCTCGACAGACAAATAGGAAACAGAAAACAGACTGATATCGTTCGAGTCCGCAGACCTCCGCAAGGGTGAGCAATTCAACTTGAAAAGATCCTTTTTCCCCGAGAGCTATATTCCTATCTCTCCCATAATCTCAATTCTGACTGCCAGCCGGCCACGAGGCATATCGCTAGTCAAATTTTCGTAAAGATCCACACATACCATTTTGCGCGATTCCCATACCGCACAAACAAACGAACAAGCAAATACACAAGCAAGGCGAGCCAAGAATATACCATCCATGGCGGAGGTAATAAGGAGAGGAACTGACACCATCGCCAAAAGCACCGGGAAAGGGAAACCATTTTAGAAACGTATTCCGGTCAGGTAGTTCTGAGATGGAAAAAAAAAAAATCTGACAAACAGATGTAGCTATACAGACAAATAACCATATTTAAAAGGAGAAAAATATCTAGCCGTCACCTTTACGTTCCCCCCGAAATTGGAAGTAAAATGGCAACCACTAAAAATGGCGAAAAGAAAATCACTTTAGCTCCGCATTCAAACCAGACGCTTCCCTTGTGCTTGCATCCGAGCCAATGGTCATCTGTCGATGAAGCGGGAAGAAACGATGGCGCCAGATAGCGCAGTGTCTTTCCGCTCTCTTGACGCCGGAATAATGGGAGAAGACAATTTCACTTAGCAGAATAACTTCAGAGAATAACGGTAGAGAGAGAGAGAGAGAGAGAGAGAGAGAGAGAGAGAGAGAGAGAGAGAGAGAGAGAGAGAGGATTGGACAGCGGAGGAGTTCGAAAACATCCATGGGTAACTGAGATAGCTCTGGAATGAGAGAGAGAGAGAGAGAGAGAGAGAGAGAGAGAGAGAGAGAGAGAGAGAGAGAGAGGAATCCGAAACAAAGCAAAACCAACCGAACAATAGTTGATTCAGAAATAAACCGAAAAACCGAGCCGAAAAAACGCGAAAGAAAAGGCTGGGTATTAAAAAGAACAGCTGAAAGAAAAACACGCAAAAGAGGGAGTGAAAGAAACGCAGATAAAATTTCGTAGAACAACGAGATAAAAGAATAAAAATAACTGGCAAGCAAATAGGAGAATACCGAGAAATAAATGAGTGACTGGGGTGAACACGAACTTAACTAATGAACAACGGAAAATGTATGATAAATAAAACACATAAAAATATGTCGATACAGAGACATCCTGGGATAATTAAGCAAAGAAAAATTTAAAGAATGCAATGAATATAAAGAAGTGAATAACCATTGACTGCAAACAGAGGAGCAAACGTGGAAATGGAAAAAAAATAGAAAGAGTCGACTGGATAAATGATAAAATATAAAGGAAATGAAACCTCCACATTCACTGATTCCAGTTCTGCCCAAAAAAAAAAAAAAAAAAAAAAAAAAAAAAAAAAAAAAAAAAAATTCATGCTCCAATTTATCGTTATTCGTCATCGAATCTTGAGATGATTTACACAGTGAAAACTGGTATTTCTGAAGACAAGACTTATTGTTAAAGATTTAAAACTCACTGAATGCTGAAAAAATGTGATAATGAAGAATAAATTTATCATATATATATATATATATATATATATATATATATATATATATATGTATATATATATATATATATATATATATATACATATATATATATATATATATATATATATATATATATATAATATATACATATATACATATATATATATATATATATATATATATATATATATATATGATAAATTTATTCTTCATTATCACATTTTTTCAGCATTCAGTGAGTTTTAAATCTTTAACAATAAGTCTTGTCTTCAGAAATACCAGTTTTTCACTGTGTAAATCATCTCAAGATTCGATGACGAATAACGATAAATTGGAGCCATGAATTTTTTTTTTTTTTTTTTTTTTTTTTGTTTTTTTTTTTTTTTTTTTTTTTTTTTGCAGAACTGGAATCAGTGAATTTGGATGTTTCATTTCCTTTATAATTTTATCATTTCTATCCAGTCGACTCTTTCTATTTTTTTCCATTTCCTCGTTTGCTCCTCTGTTTGCAGTCAATTGTTATTCACTTCTTAATATTCATTGCATTCTTTAAATTTTTCTTTGCTTAATTATCCAGGATGTCTCTGTATCGACATGTTTTTATGTGTTTTATTTATCATACATTTTCCGTTGTTCATTAGTTAAGTTCGTGTTCACCCCAGTCACTCATTTATTTCTCGGTATTCTCCTATTTGCTTGCCAGTTTTTTTTTTTTTTTTTTTTTTTATTTTGTTCTACGAAATTTTATCTGCGTTTCTTTCACTCCTCTTTTGCGTGTTTTTCTTTCAGCTGTTCTTTTTAATACCCAGCCTTTTCTTTCGCGTTTTTTCGGCTCAGTTTTTTTCGGTTTATTTCTGAATCAACTATTGTTCGGTTGGTTTTGCTTTGTTTCGGATTCCTCTCTCTCAGAAAGTTAAACTCCTTTTGGAGCCACCCCAGAGAGAAATATTATATATATATATATATATATATATTATATATATATATATAATATATATATATATATATGTATATATATATATATGTATATATGTATATATGTATATATATATATATAATAATATATATATATATATATAATATATATACATATATACATAATATATATATATATATATATATATATACATATATATATATATATATATATATATATATATATATATATATATTTCTCTCTGGGGTGGCTCCAAAAGGAGTTTAACTTTCTGGTCCCCGGCAAGTCATTTAAGATGAAGCTGCTAGTCTCATGCCCTTGACAAGCCTGGCTCCGTCCAACCACATCTGACCAGCTCCCATTGTGCCTAATTATCTGCGAAACAAATAGTGTCTCAGGAAAAGTACCTAAACAGCAGTGGCTATCTTATAGATGCTACGATACATGACCATTAACTTGTAGGTGAAAGAAATTCTTGAAAATCGCTCATGTCGTCAGTAGCACGAGGCAAAAGGCACAAACTTTAGCAAGTATTTTCATGACTAGACGACGTAAACTATAGTTGGTTCACTTAAGGTAGATTCTTGGGTGAGCCCTATGCCTACGAGACGTTTATTTGGTGGGCAGTGATTGGTTGGGAGCTGCCTACCTCCCGGTACCAGCCAATCAGCGGCCGCCAAACAAACGTCTCGTAAGCATAGGGCTCATCCAAGAATCTACCTTAAGTGAACCGGCTATAGTAGGCGCGTAGAAAGCTCATTTGCTCATAATCCAATATTAAAGCGGTGTTCTTAATGACGACAATATAGGAATACAAAGTAACACTTGATTAACATATTATGACGAGGACTCCCTTAAGGTCAGGATTTACCAACCTTCCACTGTCCTTCCCAATTTACATCTCTGGTGTATAGATTGGCAATGAAAGGGCGACAGCGACACCTGCCGTCTGATGAAGTGTATACTTGCTTGCTTGAGATGTTTGGACGCTGGATTTCATTTGAATTTAAACATGAACACTTGTTCGACGTTTCGGGATTACGGTTTCATCCCTAACTCTAAAGGGAGACACTAGTATTGCTCTGTATTATATGAAGTTTGAATAAAAAAACGCATTCCGGACCTATCTGAAACCTATTCAAATCTTCCTCGTCAATAAAATGTTATCGAGTGAATCAACAACATTTTTTAAAGATAGTTCGTGTATTGACAAACAGTTGGACATGAAAGCAACAAACAGACACAAACAAATGCATAATTTCCGTCCAAATTAAAGGCTGATTTGCATGAAAAGGAAGAGTTGCCTAAAACGATTTACCCTTAATCTTACCCTTAATCAGATACTGCATATTAATCAAATAATCTCTCGAGGTATTACGCATAAATAAAAATCCTCTTTAGAGATCACTCTCACTGCTGAAACCCGGAAGGCAGCACCCCCTGGATCCACCCCCTCTAAAGGGAAAAGGGGTGTACCTGAAAGTGTGTGTGTGTGTGTGTGTGTACGTGCGATGCGCTGATGTGGTTTTGCGTTTATGTCGGTCTGTACCTGACATGAAAGTCATTAGTCGAATTTCTCATTAGTGCGATTTATTTTTATTAACAATATTTTCTCGTAGCATGTTTTTCTTGCCTTTCCTTGTCCATTACCTAGTTGCAGTTTCGTTTTATAACTTGTAGATAACGACTAAACATTAGAACCAGTCTTTTAAGACGGAGAGAGAGGGCGGGCGGATATTACCGTCTGGACTCTCCTGTTTTAATATAATATATATTTGTACATATTTCGGAAGTACAACGTTCCCACAAGTCTGCGTTTATCTCTCTCAAAACCTCCGGCTGCAGTCCACTGCAGTCAACTGATCACCAGATATATAAATAAATATTTTGGTAAACAGAAGCCCAGTGAAGAGAAGCTGCTTCCGCTTACACCACGTGTGTGTGTATTTGTGTGTGTGTGTGTGTGAGAGAGAGAGAGAGAGAGAGAGAGAGAGAGAGAGAGAGAGAGAGAGAGAGAGAGAGATCACACGCAAGCACTTTTGTTTAATACTCCTCGGCTAACGAACTAGAGCCGCTAATTTCAATTCTCTTGCACTGAATTGCATTTCGTTAATTTTTCTTGTCCACTACGTTACTTCCTTTTGTATTCGTCTGGTTTACTATAAATCCATCACTTTAATTTGTTTGCTTACTTAATATGCGATCTACATAATTTTCTTTCCATAATAAAATCATAACCCATAGGCAAATCTGGTTGGAAAATATAAGCAATGATATAACGACATGGAACCTGTTTGGCCAAGACCAAATCCATTCCAAAAATTTTTGTCTCGCATTAAAAAAACTAGAAATGCCCAAGGCACCTTTCCTTCGCATGAAGAATTTAGCAAAATAACTGTTATTACTGTCAAGCAACTTTCACAGTCACTTAGCCCTTCACTGCTGGTCCGCCTCGAAGGAATAAAAACAAGATTCCTCATTAAATGCATGCGTAGCAAAACTCATAAATCGAGAGGTCGAACAATTTGCCGTTAATCGTCATAAATACTACATGTCAGCACTTTCTCGGTATCTGTATTTAGTTCATGTTGTCAAGGTTAGATTCCTGGGAGTTTTATCTTGGCTACAACTAGAGTGTGGAATAGTTTACCCGGGGCGCTGTCGAATCTTTTAATTTCTAAATGTTTAAGTGAAGAGTACATTCATTCATGTTTTTTTGACGTCTCCTGAATTCAGGTATCGATTTTAAGTTCGATTTCTTCATATTTATCTATCTATCTATCTATCTATCTATCTATCTATCTATCTATCTATCTATCTATCTATCTATTTATATTTATTTATTAATCTATTTATTTATTTATTTATTTATTTATCACCTTTTCATGTAACTTGTCTCTCTCTGCTTTCCCTCTGAAGCCCTCTTTGGCTATAGTATGGTACTCTCCTCATCAGTTTCCAGCTCAAGATTTCAAGTAAGAGAGAAAGATGTAATTCTTTATTTCAAAACTTCTTCAGCATCTATACAGATCTTGTGCTTAAAATGTTGCTATGCTTTTATTTTCTCTGCCTCTGTCTAACACATGCTGGCTTGCCTATCCTTTATATGCTTACCTACTAGTTCACCTTAACCATTTTCTTTTACAGTCTGGAACCATTTTCCATTTCGACTTTTCGAGAGCAATAATACCCGCTCCTTGTACCTGCTAATGGTCCCAGCTCCACATCGTTCTTAATTAACAGGTGCGTTATCCTCCGTTAAGGGCTAATCCTGATTTACTAACAACAGCCATAAATACATGTAAATACACAACCAAGCACTTGCTGCACAGACATAAACGTATGGAAGTATTATATATATATATATATATATATATATATATATATATATATATATTTATCTACATATATATAATATATATATATATATATATATATATATATATATATATATGATATATATATATATATATATATATATAGATAAATATATATATATATATATATATATATATATATATACACATATATACATATATATATATAGATAGATAGATGAATAAATATGTGTATGTATTAATTATACACTTCCTGCTAAAAGGTGGTGGTTCTGGAAATAATAGCACACTCATCCTGTAATATTTATATCGGTAAAATGGTTTTACCCATGAAATTTCTCCATCCTGCTACGAACCACTGCAGTTGCCAAACTACAGCATACATGATCCATTGCTCAGCTCCAAAAGATACATAGACCTCGTGTGAATTGACCTAAATTTGTTACCCCCTCCCCTGGACTTGGGTATCTGGGTTATTCTATATATATATATATATATATATATATATATATATATATATATATATATATATATCTGTGTGTGCGTGCTTGTGTATGTATAAATGAATTATATGGCAGATGGCTGCAGGACTGAGAGTGGAAAAAAAGCTTAAGTGTGAGCAAGCACGGTGGTGTATGGAACAACTATAAGTTATGAAACTGTTGTATGTGAAATTTGATAGGGTCAAAAATTTGAAATAAACTGTACGTAGCACATATTGGCCTAGAGAATGTTAATGAAAGAATCTTTGGTGAGGCGATGTAGAGGCCGATGAGAATCTCAGACAAAGAAGATGAGATACTGTGAGCGCTATAAAAGTTTCACGATGCTAAAACAAAAGTTGTTGGAACATGCAGGTGGGAGAGTAATTGGTTTGGTGTAAAAATGGACAAGAGACAAGAATTTTTTTATTTTATTTTCCGCTGCCGTTCAATATCTTTATGGATGGAGAGATGCGAGAAGTCAGAGAAAGACCGGGTAATATAGGTAAAAGGATGCAGGACCAGAAAGAGTCGAAAATGGAGCATGGAATGGTTGATATTCTCGGATGACACAGCGTTGGCTGTGGATAGTAAAGAAAAATGGCAGCAACTAGTCAAGCGACTTGAAAGTCTTTGCAAAACTAAGGTTATGAGGGTGAATGGAAATAAAGGTGATAGAGCAATGAATTTTAATTGTGGTGATATAATGGAAGTAATTGATTCATATGAGTATTAGGGAGTAAATACAATGGATGATGGTGGCATGAGAGAAGAGGTGAGTACGACTCAAGAAAGATAGATAGCTATAGTATATTCACATCAACCGTGCATTTGATGTCTAGGCCAGTCCCTTACGACGCTCCTGATTGGCTGTTGATAAGCCAATCACAGGGCTGGAAACTTTCAGTCTCT
>NC_087208.1:28120592-28128092 GCF_015104395.2 Macrobrachium nipponense
GCTGCATCGAGAAGAAATGCGTTCGTTGCCAAAATGTAAGATGCAATTACTCCGGATGCCAGCGACATGAAATTTTTTTTCCTATGAATGTGTCTTCAAATCCAAAACTCTCTCTTCGTTTTACAATGAACGGATGAAAGAACGCTCTTTGGCTCTACACACTCATCGAAAATCAATCGGTTGCGCCAACTTTGCGATATTTTTTTGTCACTTCTCATGAAAGCGTATGACATGATGATGCCATTTTGCCTTCGCTGCACTGTCGTTCATAAGCATAATGGACTAAACTATGCTAAAAGTAAGGTAAAAAGAAAATCGCACACACGAACACACAGACACACACATACATACATATACATACATATATATATATATATATATATATATATATATATAGTGTGTATATATATATATGTATATATGTATATATATATATAATATATATATATATATATATATATATATATTATATATATATATATATATATATGTATAACTGAATCACGAAAGTTAGGAACGTGATAAATCCATAAATAAAGATATATGCCTCGGCGGAAAAATAAACGAAGGAGTAACTTCAAGACCTTTCGACGTTTCCACGTCCTTTACTAAGCAGAACTGACATACATGAGGCAAAGACAAAACAAGAAGATTCGTATAACTGACAGATAGGGATTATAAAGAGATTAGTACCTAGAATCCGACACACCTGGAAGATGAGTAACCTTCCCAAACAAGCATAAACAATGGGTGCGATTAAAAGTTTAAGATAACCATCTCGATACAAGGACAAGACAATTAAAGAATTATAGGTGACAGCTGTTCAGAAGTTTGGTACACAAAACCATATTCACAATACTATTCACAATACAGGTTAGAAAATACATTAACAACGAAGATATCTCTAAGGCAACTAATATACATAAATACATATCATATATATATATATATATATATATATATATATATGTGTGTAGGTATATATATATATGTATATATGTATATATATATATATATATATATATATATATATATATATATATATATATATATATATATATATATATATATATATGTATAACTGAATCACGAAAGTTAGGAACGTGATAAATCCATAAATAAAGATATATGCCTCGGCGGAAAAATAAACGAAGGAGTAACTTCAAGACCTTTCGACGTTTCCACGTCCTTTACTAAGCAGAACTGACATACATGAGGCAAAGACAAAACAAGAAGATTCGTATAACTGACAGATAGGGATTATAAAGAGATTAGTACCTAGAATCCGACACACCTGGAAGATGAGTAACCTTCCCAAACAAGCATAAACAATGGGTGCGATTAAAAGTTTAAGATAACCATCTCAGATACAAGGACAAGACAATTAAAGAATTATAGGTGACAGCTGTTCAGAAGTTTGGTACACAAAACCATATTCACAATACATATTCACAATACAGGTTAGAAATACATTACAACGAAGATATCTCTAAGGCAACTAATTTCTATTTAAGTCAGTAATTATATCTTTGAGGTCATTCTTAAACATGTTACAAATACAAGGGTCTAAATGAAAAAGGCCACGACGAACATTGAAATTACAATGAAAAGTAAGTTGTATTAAAGCAGATTCTAAAAAATTTCGTGATAAGACATCTCTTGACCTTGCAATTACTGAACTACCAACCCAATTTATTCGGTGGTTGTTTTCACTTAAATGAATGAATATTGCATTAGATGTTTGCCCAGTTTTTACAGAATATTTATGCTGGCTTAGCCTTACTTCTAGGCCTTTGAATATTTAGCTACAATTGTCATTCAATATCCAATTCGCTATTTTGCTAGCGTTAACTGTTTGTTTGTGGGATAATTGTGTATATATGGTATTGTATTTGTATGATATATTATATATTATATATATAATTATATTAATTAATAATATATACTCTATACATATATAGATATAGATATATAAGATAATAATATATGTATGGTATATAATTATATATATATAATAATAAGATAATCTAAATATATATATATACTATATATAATATATATAAATTATAAATAATAGATATAATATAAATCTATTAATCTATATATATAATTATTAATTATATATATTCATCAATCTAATACATATATAGATTATAGATTAATAGATATAAAATATATATTGTATTATCTAATATAATATAATAATAGATATAATATATAAGATATATATATAATATATAGAATACATATTATATTTAATATAGAACATATAAACATACGGAGACAAGTTACGTTATATAGCCGTTATATTTGTCCGCACTAATGACATAACTCTCAATTAACAGTTTCCTTTAAAACAGCTGTGAAAAATAATTAGTTAAAGGTGATATTGTTGCCCTTTGGCACGCAAATTGGTCAGAGAATTTGAAAGAAAAGGTCAAGCGGTTTAGTTAATCATTGGACCTTCCATGCCCGATCTAATAAAGATTCGAAGAATGAAATAATAATACTGAGAAACACAAATTTTTCATGTATTATTTATTTCTTTAAGGACGATAGTCTGTAGATAATGAATAAATGAGTCTCACTTTTTACACCTTCAGTCGTCAAGCCTGGGGCCTATACGTCTCACAATTAGTCCCAATATACATACGAGTATACAGGATGAATGTACCTTGGACCCAACTTTGGGCCAGTGGGAAATGTCTCTTGGGCAGGGACTTGCTATTTCAAACTCTTTTATATTAAAAATATTTCAGTTATTTTCGTTGCTTTGGGTCAGTCCAATGAACGGTATAAGAAGAGACGAGAACATCCAAGACATCTTTATACTTCACAGCAGGATGGACCACTGTGCTTTTAAGAGAGGCAACAAAAGATTCAAAACGACACCTCAAACAATTCGCTTCAACTAATAACAATTTGAAGCAGCGCTTTTCCTAGTGATCTCGGGGAAAGAGTCAGCAGGTAGTAATACAAATACTGGCAATAATGTATCGCAAATGAATCCGTGGAATTCCTTAAATGGCTTCCGGAGTCAGAACCGAAAATAGCTATTTCTAATGATACTCACTGGCTTATTTGAAAAACGACAGCAGCAAAACAGCAAACTACAACAATCCCTATAAGACTGTTTAAACCTACGAAGTCAAACTACCTCATACAATACTGCTGATAAAGACTGCGTTATGAAGATCAAGAAACATCGAAAGGAAGGCTTCTTCATGCGCTGCTATGATAAAATAACCGAAATAAGAAACATCGTTTAAAATATTCAAGTGGCCGAATTTAGTTAGACAAAAGACCTAATCACAAAATTACATTTTAATAATCGAACAGCTAGCCTTCCGATCAGCCGAACTGAGCAAATTTAGGCTTTCTCGGTATTTAGATGGGTGACGCCATCATTCCGATAAATTCCCCTTGACTGGGAATATTTACTAATTTATCTATACCTGTTTCCATATCTATCTATCTATCTATCTATCTATCTATCTATCTATCTATCTATCTCTATCTATCTATCTATATATATATATATATATATATATATATATATATATATATATATATATATATACCTTTGGTGTTAACTCCTTGCCAATAAAGGTGGCCAAGACGAAATTTTATGAGGTGACGGCGGTGCGCACACGCACGCACGCGCACACACACACACATATATATATATATATATATATATATATATATATATGTGTGTGTGTTGTGTATGTGTGTGTGTGTGTGTGTGTGTGTGTGTGTGTGTGTGTGTGTGTGTGTGTAGGAAATGACCAACCGGTATTGAAAACGTGATGAACAACTCACAACAGCCGAATCACAACCAAACTAAAAAAACTAAAAAGTTCTTTGTTTATAGTGGATATTTACAGTTGATCGATAAAAACAAATTTACTTTTCCTGTCCATATCTAAAGAAAACATTTACAAACATCAAGTTTCAAAAATCACTATTGGTCGCCAACGCAAAGACGAAACGTCACGAGAATTCGGTGAGAGGATTTTGCAACCATTCCCCGACATGAAAAAAAATATAAATAAATAAGAAATAGAGCGGACTTTGATCGAAACGCAGGACTGGACCGAAGGAAATTGGTATGAGAAAGTCTTATCGGAGAGGAGCGGCTTCAAACGTTCTATTCAGCACCTTCAAATCTCCTCTCTGAATGCTGATTATACACCTGTCATGCACACTTCACATGCAGCGGCATCACGAAGGTCCCTTTAAGGCTCCAGAGAGCCGATGCTACGACGAGGAACGGCCTCTCTCTCCAGGATTACCATGAATCTGCAAGAAAGCCTCGGCTAGCGAGTGCTTATAAAGGAATATCTCTTACAAGTCGAGTTCTTGTAAAGGAATATATTTTATTAGAGATTTTTGTTGGAAAGTTGATTTGTTTAGCAGAGGTTCAGCGCGTTTCATCCGCGGTAATAATAATAATAATAATAATAATAATAATAATAATAATAATAATAATAATAATAATAATGATAATTAATAATTAATAATAATAATAATAATAATAATAATAATATAATAATAATAATAATAATAA
Source organism: Macrobrachium nipponense (assembly GCF_015104395.2). Taxonomy (NCBI): domain Eukaryota; kingdom Metazoa; phylum Arthropoda; class Malacostraca; order Decapoda; family Palaemonidae; genus Macrobrachium; species Macrobrachium nipponense. Next base: position 28,125,163 of record NC_087208.1, read on the forward strand.
TAATAATAATCACGTCCGTCACGAACTGCAGTCTTGCCCATGAGTATGTCACTATAATTTTCATTTAATGGAAATTTAGGAAATCTCCTCTCTCTCTCTCTCTCTCGTCTCTCTCTCCTCTCTCTCTCGCTCTCTCTCTCTCTCTCTCTCTCTCTCTCTCTAGCTTTCCCATCAGGTCAGTGGCAATGCTCTCGCCTGACCTCGCAGAAACCCAAGGCTGGATGGGAGCACGTTCCCTCAAATCCAACAGTGGACCCAGTTGACCTGTGTGGTCAATTATGTTACTGATGAAAGGTTGGTCCGTGTCTGCAACACGTTGACAGGGAATTTATATGCATGTATACACACACATATATATGTGTGTGTGTACGCATGCACACTACACACATAATATATATATATATATATATATATATATATATATATATGTGTGTGTGTGTGTGTGTGTGTGTGTTGTGTGTGTGTGTGTGTGTGTGTGTGTGTGTGTGTGTGTGGGTGGGCGTGTGTTTATATGTGTGTGTGTGTTCTCATAAAATAAACGTGTAAAAATCACATCAAAGCATTAATGAAAATTTCCTAAACCTATAATGTGTTCCCGCGCAACTATCCCCCCGGGAACAGACAAGGGGAAAGTTTTAAAACTTTTTAAATATAAAAATCCGTGCACCCGCGTAAATATAATATCGATAATATTTTGGTCATCATCCTGTACTGAAAATGAAAATTCCTGGTTAGGGGAAAAAAAAAAAAAAAAAAAAAAAAAAAAAAGAAAAAAAAAAAAAAAAAAAAAAAAAAAAAAAAAAAAAAAAAAAAAAAACGGGAGGTCTAAACTTTTTCCATCCATAAGTTTTGCGGTTCATTTAGCAATCATCGTTAGACGCGTAAGTGAAACGTGGCAAGGTTTTACCGTAGAGTTTAGACACCCCAGTGCCGCGTGAATCTGCTTATTGGACGCATATCAGGTAAATGCGATGTTAGTAGGAACACTGTGGTAGTAGATTTCCTTAATACAGTGGTTTGCCTTACTATTTATCATTACCAAAATCAAATAATATGCCTGAATAAATGTAATGCCCGCTACACTACATTAATGAGTCCCTTTCTAATGGCTGTTGGATAAAAGATTTCATAACACCGTATATGAAAGCTTATTCATGATTACGTGTTTATCCCTTTTGATATGTAATTCAAAATTTCAAAACGCAACGCAATCAGCATATAAAAATTTAAAATTGGTTACACAGGAAAAACGACAATAAATTATTCATAATAGGAGATTTTTTTCAAAAATTTTTCAAAAAATAAATATTTATCGACTTTATAAATGAATCACATCTCATCCAATACGTTTGATATATATATATATATATATATATATATATATATATATATATATATATATATATATGTATATATACACATGTGTGTGCGTGTGTGTTTGTTTGTGTGCGTATAAGTGGTTGTTTCCATAAATAAAACAAATATAACACATATTCTGGATACTTTCTGTAATTGGAATGCCACAGCAAAAGAAAAAAATTGATTCATACTCAAACTCTTACCGTAACGTGAGGTTCCAATTAAAATCCACATTTAAGCAAACCTTTTCGATTGATAACCTAATGAAACCAGTATTTTACTCAATAAAATATGACCATGTTAATCAGTTATGTGAAATAATATACAAATTTCCACGCAGCTGATTACAATGAGCAATTATGATAATAATCTTCTCTTTACAAAGTGAACTAATTATCGTTTGTTTTACAAAACTAATAATAAGTTAATGGCTGGAGCATTGCCTTCTTCAGTATATATATATATATACACACACACACACAACTCACACTCACACACACACACACACACACACACACACACATATATATATATATATATATATATATATATATATTATATATATATATGTAATGTATGACAATGTAATATATACATATATATATATATATATATATATATATATATATATATATATGTATACAATGTCTATGTATATATACACAAGTATATAACCATTGGATTTTGACATGTGCATTGCAGAGTATATTCCACCTACATACATCCTACATATATTTCCTCTCGAGGAAAGATGATCTGCAGTGCAGTAAAATAAAATTAAAACATTTGAATCACTATAGCGCTGCAGTGCGATGAATAATATTTAAAAGTAAGCTGAAAGTAATGCTCGTTGCGCATGAAGTGCCGGTAATTTTACTTAATGAGAATTTTTAAAGGAGAGATTGCATAAAAAATTTGCTAGCAAGAGCAAGGAAGAATATACATATATACATTCGCGCAAACACAAGCACGCACGCGCGTATATTATATGTTATGTGTGTGTATATAAATAGATACATACATTCGTGCATACACACACGCACGCATATATATATATATCATATATATATATTTTTAATATATATATATATATATATATATTTGTATATATATTTTATATATATATACATATACTACACACATATATAGTATGTGTGTGTGTCCAGATATATATATATATATATATATATATATTATATGATATATATATATATATATATATATATATATATATCTACTATATATATATATATATATATATACATATATATATATATATATATATATATATATATATATATATATATATCTATATGTGTGTGTGTGTGTGTGTGTGTGTGCGTACATGTCCACATGACTAAAGGCTGTTCCACTCCATCGAAATGAACTAACAATAAACGCCTTGAAAATTCCACAAAATTCCTGCACTGCGTAAAAACAGCCCGTTGCATTTTTACTTCCTCCATCAACCCGCTGTCCATAAACTTGCCATCTGAGGTCGCCAATATCTCCCCCGGGAGTTGGACGTAAAGACGAAATTGTGGCCGGACTTGAACCGTTGGGGAACCCGA
>NC_087208.1:28138092-28143092 GCF_015104395.2 Macrobrachium nipponense
CTAAGCGGTTAGAGAAGTTAAACAGCTATCAGGGTAGAGAAAAGAGAGAAAGGATCAAGAGTGAAGGGCCAAAAAGCAACTTAGAGAACCCTCAGTGCCGGATACAGTTTGCCACGCAGGAATCACCGTGGCCCGTTCCCCCTATCCAGTAGATTCACTGTGACAGCTGATTGCGAGGTGTAACGATAACGTCTTTCGAAGTTTGAATTTCAAGTCATTGGCCCTTGTTGGCTAGCTCGAGGTAACTGAGGGTTTATCTAATGAAAGTTGCTAATTATATAAAACTTTCTTAAGTTGGACCGTCAATTTCTCCAGCTAACACAAAATTTTCTTATCGATTTGTCGTTAAGTAAATAATAATAATAATAATAATAATAATAATAATAATAATAATAATAATAATAATAATAATAATAATAATAATAATAATAATAATAATATGTAAGGAAATTCACAGTCTCGTGAGGAACAATCTATGTCATAAAAATCCACAATCATATATAAGTAATATACTTTAATATGTGATTGCCGATTTTTATGACACAATAATAATAATAATAATAATAATAATAATAATAATAATTAATAATAATAATAATAATAATAATAATAACAACAACAGCAAATGCCAAATGCACCATCGAGGGTTTGGTGTGGTCACCATGATTCGCGGGAAATTAATACTCAATAAGGACCCATTAACTTCTGTAAATAATTATTCAAGGCATCACATAAAAATCGAAATTTTCGAGTGATGTAAGAGAATGATTACTGCATACAGATGAATTACGTACAAATACCCATTTGTAGGTATAATTGTTCATTACCAGCTAAAATTCATCACAGTGAGATAAAATAGACTAGATTATGTTCGAATGACTAGGTATACATACGAATGCAATGCATTCTTTGTGAAATTTATTAAATCTTTAAAAAATTATCAAACTTAAGTCTTCAGACTTTCAAAGTGTCTATAAACTGCTCATAGCCATCAGCCCTCTCACCTTTTCTCCCATTAACCACCCTAATCGCACTCAAGATGGTCTCCTACCTTCCCTCTCATTCCCGTGGCAATTAGGTTCCTAACACAGCGTACCTGTTGCGCCTAATTGCAAATTACATTCCACTCCCTTGTAATTACTTGTTACAAGTCTTGATCCTGTAATTCACCCGTTTCTAACCTTGGTCGCTTATCAGGGGGAAGCTGCTCTTCGCATCTAAAATTAGTACCTGGAATTACAAAAATATTGCGGCAAGACAACTACTTATTTATAACTCAGCTATGCAAGTGGAAGTGGGAAGTGTGATGTAAAATACAAAGCAGTTTTTCCCTTCTCTGTGGTCTTTTATTAGTATCATTACATAAGTAATAATGGGCAAAGGACGTTACTGACGTATAATAGCAAGGTTTCATGCGGTTTTAATATCCTTTGCGGTCGTGCACTGAAAGCAATAATTATGCAGGCGTATTTTCCTTTGCGGTCGTCCTTTGCAAGCGATAATAATCTTGCACGATGCTTTACTGAAGTGCAAATGTCATTTTCCACGCAACTTTCTTCCTGTGCGGTCGTCCACTAAGAGTAATATGCGAGAGCAGCATTATCGATTCATATCCAAGAAGTGAAACGTGAGAAATGAGAGGGACTTTGAATGCTAGAAATAGAATGGCATATCAGGTTATCTATAACATACAGCCAAAAGCCAGTCTACGTCATCTGTAACAGATATGACATGGCAATAACAATATATGAAATCTTCATCTCTGTTTCTATCCCAGGCCAGTTCCACGTTGGACGTGTCGATTTCGCGCTCGGCTACCAATCCGGTGGTCCGAAGTTCGATTGTCGGCTCGTCCAACGCGGAACCAGAGGAATTTATTTCTGGTGATAGAAATTTATTTCTCGATATAATGTGGTTCGGGTCCCACAATAAGCTGTAGGTCCCGTTGCTAGGTATCCAATTGGTTCCTAGTTACGTAAAAATATCTAATCCTTCGGGCCAGCTCTAGGAGAGCTTTTAATCACCTCAGTAGTCTGGTAAAACTAAGATATACTTAACTTTCTATCTCAGGCCGGAGGGAATATAAAGGAGAAGTTTTATGTAATGAAGGTAAAGGTAGGCGGGGGATGAGAGGGGGGGGGGGGGGAGGCCACACTACTTAATTTAGCTTGATCATCAAAAAGTCTAAAAGTTCCCAGTTTGCGAGAAATTTGCAGGTGACAGAAAAATTATGGGGTGGGGCAGGGTGGGGGGTGGAGAACCGCTCTCCTACCCTTAACAGGAAAAACAATTATTTCTAGAGCAAAATACATACTGGAATACATCACGTATAAATCAACAACAATACAAATATATAATAAAAAGGAAAACATAATAGAAACAGGAAAGCAAATTATAAAATAATGGAACAACGAAAGCGCCTGGCAAAAAGGGAAAAATGAACAGTAAAGTATAAGCAATTTTAAACCCAAAAATGAAAAGATATTTATATGCGACTGGAACAACGAATGTCATTGACGGGAAAACCAATTATTTACAAGAAAAAAGTCAGCAACCGTAAGCAATTCTACTTAACTAAAGAAGACTGGCGGAAAGTTCGTCTTAATATAAATTCACGTCATATTTGAGTAACTTGGTATTTCTCATGTCGTAAAAATGACCATAAGAGAAAATACAATTATTAAATAGGTTGACAATGAAAACATGAATGAAGTAAAATGATAAATGGAAATGAAGTAAAATGATAAATGGAAAAATTAAACAATAAGTTAAAACCAACACAACCACCACAAGGCCAATACCAGTAAGAGAGTTAACATCACAAAAAAGGGAAAAAAACACACAACCACATAAAAAAACACTTTAAAAAACACGACCAATCAGACGATCTAACCAGTATCAAACAGTGTGGAGAGCATAGGAAGCCCGCAGAACTATTCACTCCCAAAAGAGCTCCCAAGCATCCATAAAAGTGGAGAGCCAGAGCGATTGGTGGGCCATCTGCTTATCTTTTAGCATAAGAGGATTGGTTTCTGCTGCTGCTGCTCCTCCTCCTCCCCCTCCTCCTCCTCCTCCTCCTTTCCAAATTTCCCCTTGAGCGACGAGGAAAGATGGATATGGTTTTCTTCAAGATGCTGTATTCACGGTTGGTGGACAAATGTGGCGCAGCAATAGGGAGGGTCGAGGAAAAAGATATGGCCCAAGATCGCTTTTTTTCTATTATTCCCATCATCTGGTTATGGATGGTTATTACATCATTGCTGCAAATTCATAATCAGAAGAATATAATTTTCGTGGTTTGTAAGTTTCAAAACATTTACGTTGCACAAATACTAATATCTACTTAGTTTAAATACATAATTCGTAGAATACTATATTCACGTTTTTCATTACAAATACGTTAATATTACCTAAATAGAATTTTCAAGGTTTTTAATTCTGAAAACATTTACGTTGCACAAATACTAATATCTTATTAGTTTAAATACATAATTCGTAAAACACTATAATCACGTTTTTCATTACAAATACGTTAACATTTCCTTAATTTTGACATTATTTCAAACCGGCAGTTACCAGAATTCAATAATATCTTCTCTGGGGAAAACAGAAAATATTAAGACGTCAAAACTGAATTCCTGCAATAACATTACAGTGAGGAAAAATATATAGATAATCTTCCAATACTGGATAAAATGGTCGGTCTGTATTATCCTTCCGTTAAAATATGCACTGAGGTCATATGGACGAAAATTCGGTCCGTCTATTGGTTCTTGTGCAAAAAGGTTATTTTAATTGAAATATTCTTAATTAACACTCCGGATTATCTTTATTTCACAGTGAACTATTATATGCAGTCCTTTAGATTGCCTTTATTTAAACTAGATTATTTTTACTTCACCGTTAATTTTTCTTTTACTTTAGAATTCTCCCTATTCCAACTTTTGCATTTTCTTGATTTTACTTTTAATTGTACTTCTTTTAGCATCTGGTCTATTTCATCCAGCTATTCAAACTTCACATATGTTTGGTATACTGCTAACGTACTAGGTATCTTGTTTTTCTCTTCTCAATAGGGTTGACCTCCTTTCTTGTCTACAGGTGTACTAATTCAGACGATACCATGCTGAATTGATCGCTATATTCCCTCCTCATCTAAAGTAACATCGTAACACCAGTCAGGACACCTCTTCTCCAATTTACTCCATGAAAAAGCTTTGGAATTCTTTCCCTAGTGGAGTTTTTTCCTGACTCGTATAACCTTCGTAATTTTAAAGGGCGGGTTTGAAACTTCCCCCGGAGTCAAGCAACAATTTTTCTTCCTTTCAGTGGGTTGCCTCTACCACTGGCCTCTGATCTAAAGAAATAAAACTAATTTCCTCTTCCTTCAGCACCTTCAAATCTTCACGTCACCACCGAGGCTTTCGCTGCTGCTGCTGTTCAGTATTCTTCGCCTTTCGCCTTCCGAGAATATTTTTCCCCCCTGCTGCAGTCATAATCCAACTCAGACTCAGAAATCCGCTTTTGAAAATAAGATCATCTCTTCTTATTCCGGAACTTTTCGCAAACTATCGCCTCCGCCAGACGAGATTATCAACAGCTTAAGACGTCTTAATTAAAACATACAAAGAGGCGCCGGCAGCTTCCGTCGAGTCAGCTCCCTGAGTTTCCTTGTTATGAAAGCCAGGTATGCTTGCATCCTCAAACTTAGGAAGGGAGATAAGTAATCATTCATTCATGAGAAGGGATAAGGGAAGATAAGTAGGGGTACATTCACGAGAACTGGTATGCATGCATGCACTTTAGAAGGAAGACAAGAAGTCGTGCGTGCATGAGTAATGACAGGTAGACATGCACTTATGAGGAACATAAGTGGGTGTATATTCTTTTGGACCACCCATGTATGTAGGTGTGTGTGGTGTGTGTGTGTATATATATATATATATATATATATATATATATATAGTAGTATATATATATATATATATATATGCGTGTGT
>NC_087208.1:28148092-28153092 GCF_015104395.2 Macrobrachium nipponense
CCTCTTTTCATCTACCATCCTCTTTAAAAAGCGACAGCCGTCACCTGACGCAAACCATTCTCTCCCCCACCCCCTTCTCTTTTTTTCATTTTTTTTTAAGCTAAATTTAAAACTGGCTGCTTCTATTCCAACTGTTCTCTTTTTATTACATTCCAGCCTCACCCTTCGTCGGAATTTGGGCCACTGAATTCATGGAGATAATTGGCCCCTAGATTCGCGTTTGTAATTGGCTATAATTTCGTAACGGCAATTTAGAGTTGCCCGCCTAAATTGTGGGTTTCGTTCCTTTCCTCTCTAAGAAGTAGAACTTCTCATTCTCTTCCATGTTTCCAGAGTCATTATTTTAATCGTTTTTTTCTTTCTTTTAAAGAGGTATGGGAACTTTTCCTCCTGTTCCCGTGCGTACCCATTAGATTGGCCAGTCTCGCTTTTAGAGGTAAGGCAACTCATCGTCCTGTTTTGCGTTTCCGTAATTGAATTACCTGCGAGTTTCTAAGAGGGCAGGGAACTCGAAAACTCTTCCGTGTTTCCCAAATCGATGAACTTGCCTGGTTTCAACAGGTCAAGGAATTTACCACTCTCTTCCATGTTCCTGTGTCTATTAACCTGTTTTTAAGGGTTATTTAACTAAGAAGTATTAATTAGCAGTCCTAGATCGTTATGCCTATCTCGGTTTCCTCAGAGCAAAAATATTACTTGCAAAAGTTTCACATTTGCTAATACAACACAATATACACACAACCAATGGCCTTTATAATTGCAGCACTGACTGAATGAAAGAAGAATCACATCAATCAGTCAATCAATTTTTATCAGTTCACTTCACCACAGTCGATAAGGATCTTTCAGATCGAAAAAGTCATATGTACTATGATACAGTGGAGCGCCTCAGTGGCGTGATCGGTATGGTCATGGCTTGCCACCTAGGTGGCCGCGAGTTCGATTCTCTGACGTTCCATTTAGGTGTGAGAGATGTGTATTTCTGGTGATAGAAGTTCACTCTCGACATGGTTCGGAAGTCACGTAAAGCCGTTGGTCCCGTTGCTGAATAACCACTGGTTCCATGAAACGTAAAACCACCATACAAACAAAACAAACAAACAAGGATAAAATGATACCGTGGCTTCGTTTACTATGTCAGTCTTGTCATGCAATAAATCCTTCGCAATATTTTGATCAAAATACACACGTGAATAATTCTTTATTTACTAAAAGCCTTTCATATCAATTTTAAACTAGTTTCAATGTCCAACAACTCCAACCTTTCTGTATTTGAAATGATCGTCTCTCGACCTTCAAGTTATGGGATTATACAACTTATGACCTAATTTTTAAAGTATACAGAAGTTGACCCAATTCCTACAATCTTTCGTTTTCCAAGAGGTGGGTATACCGTTACGCCCCCCAATATCCCCTTCCCCAACCAACCTTCATATCAGCCTATTAAAGATCTCTTCGCATAGGCTTTAAATAAAAAAATAAAAAAAGGACCAATAAAAGTAGCCATTATGAGGTAAATATGTCGGTCATGCTTCAGTGTTTGACACGTATTTGCAATAAAGTTTGGGTGCTCATAGGGCCAATGCTACTTTAAACAAGCCCCAATAGAGAGAGAGAGAGAGAGAGAGAGAGAGAGAGAGAGAGAGAGAGAGAGAGAGAGAGAGAGAGAGAGAGAGAGGCTGATCAAAAAAAATATTACGGAATGGAGAATAAACGCATAAGTAAATGAATCATACGAGCATTTTAATACTTTTGAAGTTGAAATACAAGCGACGAAAAATGGAAACAGCAACGTGAATATAAATTCAATTCAATTAAAACTTTTCATCGTCACGGGAAAAATAGACACTATGTCTTTTTTTTATATTATTGTCATAATTTTTTTCCCACTGTGGCCTACATGCGGCATTATGCGAAAGTACCAATATAGTCATCAGCTTTTACATCCTGTGGACATTTTTTTCATTCTGGAAATGCATACGCAGACTTGCACTTGCATAATACATAAATGCACATGAAAAGCATGTGATTGCGGTTAAAAAGGTATCACACTTGTTAATAGCAATCGTACGTTTATCATCACAGGTATAATTGTTATCTGATAGCATGTCCTGTCTTTATTTTATTTTCATTTTCTAATTACTGTGAATATGCCTCTAGTAAAAACACACATAGACAAAAATTAGTCTTTTAGCATATAGAAAAACAAGAACATTAAAATCAAATATTAACACACCAGAAAAGAAAGCCATTTTCTAATTACTGTGAATATGCCACTGGTAAAAACACACATACACACCCAAAAAAAACATATAAAGCCTTTTAGCGTATGGAAAAACAAGAACATTAAAATTAAATATTAACACATCAGAAAAGAATGCTATGCGTCATAAGTTGGCTGAGTAAGAATGGTTACAATAGGCATGCACTCATACAGTATACCCGTCTACGATGGCCCATGTTTTCAACTCCCAACGTCCGTTCAGTAACGCTGAGCTGAGAAATGTTTAATGTTTTTCCAAACTGGCAAAGAGATCAGACGATGGTAATACACAATGAACAATAAATGAATACTGTACACCACTTGATTAATATTGTTTGTTTGTATGGAGTTTTTACGTTGCATGGGACCAGTGGTTATTCAGCAACGGGACCAACGGCTTTACGTGACTTCCGAACCACATCCAGAGTGAACTTCTGTCACCAGAAATACACATCTCTGACCCCTCAGTGGAATGCCCGAATCGAACTCGTGACCACCGAGGTGGCAGGCGAAGACCTTACCGATCACGCCACTGAGGCGCTACTGGATAAATATTTGACAGATGGTATTTCAGACGATATCTTTCAATACCACGTGACTGAGCATTACGACCTTTCTTGAATATCGCAAAGCATATCTCAAACTTCCCGTTCAAACGCAACCTTTATTATCTCTGAAATCTGGTAGTAATCGCTCACCATTTATTTTCCGACAGCTCCGGTGCGCTCTTCGATTTTGCAATGAAAATATAGTTAGTAAACTCGATTTTTTAGGTCAATAAAATTTATCATCGGTAAGGATATTTGTGCTGTTTTTTCAAATGACTTCCGTAACCTGTGAGTCATTATGTACCCATTTGGACATAAGAAAAAATGGTGATCCTCATGTGGATACCCTTCTATGTAAAACCCACAGTGCATCCACATGCTGATTTTTTTCTTTTTTACAACCATAGTCTACGGGTAGTGAACTCACCCACGTAAACTAGCCCAGGGGGGCCAGCCTATCTCACCACTGTCCCTTTAATAAGCATAGGATCACATTCACTAGGTCCGTGGTTCAAGCCCACTCTGCCATCCACCGGTCGATCAAAGCAGGATTGGATGGCAACCTCATAGCTAAGGAATCATTCAGAACCGAAGTTGGGAAGAAATGGTAAGTATTATATAATATATATACTATATATTATATATATACATATATTATATAATATAGATATATATATAATATATATATATATACGCCAATATATATTTATATATATATACATATATACATATACCAATATAAATATATACACTATAAAAAAAACGAAAAAATTGGCCATGCTGTAAGTTATGGCATATGACAAGACAGGCTATATATCAACAAACACGAACAATAGATAAAACATTTATCTTCATCACAGTAACATAAACACGGCCGCCAATCATGCAATCCCCCGCGAATAATCCTTAATTGAACCCTAGGGAGTTCCTGGGAAGAAATAACATTTCGTAATAGCCTGTATATCACAGAAGAGAGACAGATAATAAGCGACCATACTGGTATTCTCAATAACGCAGAGTTCGTTGCATAACCCTTGGATGTAATAGTGGCCTTGGGAACACTTTTAGTTGTCTCTTTTATTATTATTATTATTATTATAAAAGTAGTTTAAACCAGACCACTGAGCTGATTTTCAGCTCTCCTAGGGCTGGCAATTACTTGTTTGTTAAAAAAAAAAAAAAAAAAAAAAAAAAAAAAAAAAAAAAAACTATTGAGATGGCTATTTGTCTGTCACTCCGCACTTTTTCTGTCCGCCCTCAAATCCTAAAAAATGATGAGGCTAGAGGGCTGCAATTTGGTACTTTGATCATCCACCCTCCAATCATCAAGCATATCAAATTGCATTCCTCAAGCCTGGGTGGTTTTTATTGTATTTAAGGTTAAAGGTTATCATGATCTGGCACCGCTCTAGATGCCAATAACACAGGCCACCACCGGGCTGTCGCTGAAAGTTTCATGGGCCGTGGCTGAGAGTTTCATACAGCATTATATGCTGTAAAGAAGACTCGATTGCTCCGAAGAAACTTCAATCTTCAGTGTCAAGAGCAAGAACGTTCTCCACTATTCTATAATGCCAATCAATTCACTTTCTCTACTCTCAGTTGCTAAAGGGACGGTCAGCCTGATGCTTTCACTGAATGAAGATAAGAATAACCTTTGAGAACACGAAGGTTTATAGAGAATTCCGTGGTGTGGAGGTGGCAGACAACAAGAAAATGTTTAGCGAAAAACTGTTAATAAATTCTCACCGAAGCGAGCAATATTAGGAAATCAGATTTCGACAGACATATGGACAAAGCTAAAATTTAATCATTTCTGTAACAAATGTGCAACAGCAACAACAAAAAAATATGAAATTGCTTTTACACAAACTACGTAACCAACATAACACAAGATTCCCTGTCGTTTTAATGAATGAAAAAAGCTTGCTTTATTAATCTAATTTTCCATTATTCCCAGACCATTATCGTCCTTTATTCCTTCTCTCGAGCTGGTACTTTATCTGACATGTTACCTTTCCCACAACATAATGGCAGAGTATTGTGTGTAGGTGTATTCTTCTCTCTGTATATGCAATGGCGGGTCACACAAGTTTGCGTTTACGGGTTATCGAGCAATGAGGTTCACTACGACCTACTATGACACCTCTCTATTGTCCAGCGCATGGCGGTGTTCAAACAAATTAAAC
>NC_087208.1:28158092-28165592 GCF_015104395.2 Macrobrachium nipponense
CTCTCTCTCTCTTTCCGTTTGCTTTTTCTTCCTCAGAAGCACCCGCTACGAGGCACACAAACACGGCTCGTTATTGAAAGGAAGTGAAACAACAGATGAGAGAGAGAGAGAGAGAGAGAGAGAGAGAGAGAGAGAGAGAGAGAGAGAGAGCACCTGCATTTTCCGAATCTCGAAGAGAATCCACTGTATTCCAGATATAAAAGGCGTGTTTGCTTGTATAGTGATTATAATGATAACAAAATTTCATTTAGAAAGTAATGTTATAAGGTCAAAAGGATTTTGTAACATTTCTCATTCTTTGAATTGAAGTTGGATTAGTATTATAAGGAAACCAAGGGAATTCAACCCATCTACCTTTCACTAAAAACAAATTGTCTGCTCCCACAGATGACGCGGAACCTGCAAACAGAAAACTCCCCCCGAACAAACAAAGAAGGGAAAAAGACTAAAATCATCATTTCACATCTAATTTCATAATCCCCACCCACCCCCTTACCGTCCGGCCACCCTCTAGGGGGAGGACATCCCACCCCTTCAATAGGGCGGTGGTAAACAGACTCTCGGATAAAACAAACTTAAGGTCGCTCTGCCTTGTCTTTGTTGACTCTTTTTGTTTTTAATGAATGTAATTCTTGAGATGCCTTTCCCCCTCTCACTGTTATGACTTTCTCTCTCTCTCTCTCTCTCTCTCTCTCTCTCTCTCTCTCTTCCCAGAGATGCGTTGCCTCCTTTCTTACTTTTTTTTTAGAAGCTTGCGTTTCGGCGTCTTTGACTTGTTTCCCTTGATCTTATGTTCAAAATTAGTTTTCATTTTCATGCCGTCTTTTTTTAATTCACGCCCATGTTTACATAGTTATTTATTATTGGATTTACGTTCGTTTATCGTATCTTAAACTGTTAGCTGTGTTACTGTACGAAAAACAACTAAGATATATTCCATTTGAGTATTTTTTTTTGTCATGAAAACGCACTCTCTCTCTCTCTCTCTCTCTCTCTCCTCTCTCTCTCTCTCCTCTCTCTCCCATAATTTATCCAATAGCTGCTTTTAACAAAAGCAGTTTTTTTTCTTAGTGAGGAACGGAAATAAAATACAGAAGAACAAGCCAAGAGCTAGACATGCTTCTCCTAAATTCCCCATAACAAAATATAAACTATAAAAATATCTTGACTCACAAATGCCTAAACACATACAATGATAGAAAAAAAGGTATCCGTTCTAACAATTAAATATACCCATAGAAGTAAAAAAAAGGGATCCGTTCTAACAATTAAATATACCCATAGACTTTACTATGGTCACTAAAGATCTCGAATTGGCTTCGAAAACAGACGGAAAAAAAGGGGGGGGGGGGGGGGGGGGGATTTAGAAGACAAATGGTTGTAATTAATTCTGGCTAATGTTGTCAGACACAATCACATACATTAGATGTGGCGATTATCATCTTAAGAGTCGACCATTTTGACAAGTTTCTCCTATCAAAGCTTTAAAATCCGCGGGTGTGTGATCTGCTTCTTTCTCTCTCTCTCTCTCTCTCTCTCTCTCTCTCTCTCTCTCTCTCTCTCTCTCTCTCTCTCTTTTCCCCTTAGGGAAGGCCCCCGTCTCTCATACATGGTTCCAACATTAACCTGGATTAACGACGTTAGCCAAAGAGCAGAAAGTTACGGGCTTAAGAAATCTTTCGAACGCCGGAGTTACAGCCAAGGAGACAAAGTCGCTCATAACAAAAACTAAACGACGACACTTCTTAAATGAGTTATGAAAAGTGAGCAGATGGCGTTATTTTAGTACTTTACTTTTAAAAATAAGTAATTCATATCAGAGATGTTTTACTAACTTTTTTTTAGTACCATTTCTTAATGGAATTTGAACCTCTCGGTTCAAGTAGAATTTTTACTTTATGCTAATGATCTCCGTTCTCGACTCACTTGCTAACTGTTGTACAAAACGATCACTGTAATCAATATAATAATAATAATAATAATAATAATAATAATAATAATACTTTCAATCCATACGGACGATCATTTCGAAACTTTCCATTAGCACTGTAGCTCAGTCAAACACAACAAGAAAGACTCTCAGATTCTTGTCAACATTTATGTCTATCTAAACATCACCTTCATCAAGGAGTCCTGGTGTTTGCGGCATCTCTCAAAGAGAAGGGCCCCCGAGTA
Organism: Macrobrachium nipponense; assembly: GCF_015104395.2. Lineage (NCBI taxonomy): Eukaryota > Metazoa > Arthropoda > Malacostraca > Decapoda > Palaemonidae > Macrobrachium > Macrobrachium nipponense. The sequence goes on from NC_087208.1 coordinate 28,160,268, forward strand.
AGCATAAATAGCTTCAAAGGTTTGTTTACGTTGAGGCCCCTAACCAAGCATAAGTCATTATAACTATACTGCAGACCCAACATGCTAGTCGAAGGGGAGGAGGGGAGACTTATTTAGTAATTATTTTCTTACCTGGAACTGGTTATTGCTTCCGTGAAAAACCGTTAAATAAATGAGCACATAAACATTACAAATCAAAACAAAAAATTTAAAGATAAATGATAAAGTTGTAAGATAAATCAATCAATCCTAAAGCTAAAAGCATTAATGATACTATTGTTAATAATATCAACAATCTTGCTCTTATTATCATTATTCCTAATGCACATACAACCTTATGAACCAAGCCACAGCAAATTGTTTGCTAACAATCAATGTGTTATAAAGAATAAACACAAACAAAAACACACATATGTATACACATGTATGTACATATGTATGTATACATACGTACATATATATAGACACACACACACGCTATATATATAATATACATATATATATATATATATATATATATATATATATATATATATATATATATCTATATATAAGCACCCAAATGCATAAGTGATAAATAATCTGGAAAAGCAGCCCAAGGCAAGTTTATGATAGTAATAATAATTCTAAAAAGGTCACTCAAAACCAAGACTAGAATGTCGCTGTGCTGGCGTTATAGTCCAACCCAAGGCGTACCAGAACACTGGTCATATGACTAACGCCTTGCGTAAGACGAATAAATGTGGCTTCACCGGTGAGTTGCATATACTCTAGGAAAACAATTAAAATAAAATTAATAATAAAAAAAGGTGGGGGATACATAGCGCTCCTAGGTACCATGGAATCATTCATTTTCGTAACTAAATTTATATCATTAAATAGGTCAAATAGAGAAATTAATATAATGTCAACATTAAAGAAGAGAACCCAATCATGTCAAGTTTACATTGACAGAGAGAGAGAGAGAGAGAGAGAGAGAGAGAGAGAGAGAGAGAGAGAGAGAGAGAGAGAGAGAGAGAAAGACTAAAACAGGAAAGTCAAGGTGACATTAGCGAGCATAAAAATAGAGCCGCCAAGTAAAATAAAGATTTTTAATACAATGCAGAGATTAATCAAGAAAAGTAGAAATAGAAAAAAAAAGTAATAATAGTTATCAGAGTACTTATAGATAAAGAATAAAATGATCAGCTACGAAACTACACTGTTACGACTACACAGACTTTTCTATAATAATTACTTGAAGGTGTACCGAATATTCTTTACCGTTTTAATTAACATAATTATGTCCGACATATTAAACTTTAGAAATTAGCTTTGTTGTAAACCAAATCAACATGAAGTCTGTAATGAGGCTCCCATTCCATACAAACGCAAGCACACGCACACACACACACACACACACACACACCTCAAAAAGATGCATCAAATTAATTCGACACTTTCACCTTTTTTATGTGCCTATATCTAGTATTGCCTTCTTTCATGCTGATTTTGACGAAGACCATAAGCTTGTTTACTTCAATAAATTAACAAGTAATATTAATAGACATCGTCTAAGAACGTTCCACTAAATCTTTTGCTTCAAATAGCCTGGAACAAAATTACGCTTTTATTATGTTTTGATCTCATTATTTCACACTTCCTTGCTCATACCCGCACATTTATTAACAAATCAAAAGTACAGAAGAGATGGTGACCAAAAAAACCAGGTGAACAAGAATTATAATTGTATAAACTAAAAAAGCCCAAGTATATATCGATAGATAGATAGATAGGTAGGTAGGTAGGTAGATAGATCAAACAAAGGAGCTGAAAAGAGGAATAAATGACTCATGCTCGCGACCTTTCTCTAACTTCAGCAGTGCAGTGACTTAGCATGTTCCCACGACAGTAAAGTCAAAACATCACAGCAGGTTGGACATTGAACTCTCTCTCTCTCTCTCTCTCTCTCTCTCTCTCTCTCTCTCTCTCTCTCTCTCTCTCTCTCTCTCTCTTCCTTCCCACTTCGCATCCCTTGCAAAGTCGCAAATGCACAGAGGTCACATTGAAGCCAGCGGTCACGTTACGTTTGTTTTACATGTTGGGCAGGAAAGACTTCTGTTTGTCTTTTAAATCTTTTTAACGTTTCTGTTGTTCTACTGAATCATGCAACAAGTAATCAACCGTCATGCATCCAGCAGTCTTTCATAGATATGCAAACTAAATTATGTTAGAAGTACAGCGAAAACACACAAAAAGTTTTTCGTGGGCAAATATAACCTTTCCTTGCAAGACAGAATAACCGAGTCTCTCTCTCTCTCTCTCTCTCTCTCTCTCTCTCTCTCTCTCTCTCTCTCTCTGTGTGTGTGTGTGTGTGTGTGTGTAGGAATTAATTATTCCTACCCAATTGCATTCGACCGGATGCCAACACACCGAGAAGTCCACGCTTATGGGAGAGAGACGAAAAGAGAAGAACAAAGAAACGAAAACGAAAATAATGCATGGAATCTTCGAAGGAAGAAGGGAGAAAGAAGGCGAGGAAGAGGACAGGAGAGGAGAGACGAGAGAAGAGAGAGAGAGAGAGAGAGAGAGAGAGAGAGAGAGAGAGAGTCGTCTTCCAGAGAGCAACTTTTAACCCATGACATATTTCCTTTCCTCACACCATCACTTTTTTTCTTATTTTCCCTCTTCTCCCTTTCTTATCGTGTCCTTTTCTTCTTATTCCCTGCTTCCTCACCTTACCTCCTTTCAAGCCCTACTTCTTTCCCCTCCCGCCCCCCACCCCCGAGTTCCTCTCGTTATACTCCCTATTTTCTCTGACCCCTCCCCCCCTCTTTTTCCGTACCTCTTCCATCCTTGGCCCTTCTTTCTCTCCATCTTTATTTTATTTTCTTGTCTCATTCCTTTTCCTTTTCCTTTCTCTCGCCCTATGCCGTTCCCTCACCCGCCCCGGAACCCACCGCCCCCGTTTTCACCTCTGCCCCAGTATGTAAAGTCTAATTTCGGGGACGCCCTTCTTAATAATATCGCTCCGATTTGGCTCAAATGAAACCGGAATTGGTCTCGGGGGAAAAAAATTATCCTTCGGCGCTTATTCTCCTTCCATTGTCGTCCCTTCATCATCTTCCTCCGAAGGAATTTCACTCTTTATTGTTTCGGGCGCCAGGTGGGGCGAGCGTGGAGGGATGATGAGAGATGGGGGGAGGGGACGAGCAGAAATGCCCACCTGATATTTTTCATTTTTTTTTTTTCTTTTTTTTTTTTTTTTAATCACACGAGAATGGACCATTACATTCCATGAAAGCTGGCTTCGTTGAAGGAATAAAGGGTTTAAAACTCGCAATACAAAAACAACGCAATTATATATATATATATATATATATATATATATATATATATATATATATATATATATATATATATATATATATATATATATATATAATATATATATATATATATTAAACTGACTGTCTTCCAATCCAATTATCTTTTTTTTAATTCACTGCCTTACAGATTATAATGGATCACTACAAATTACGAACGAGTTTTTAATACAAAGAGCAAGGTTTAAATATTTGTTTAAGATAATCAAGATACAATGGATGAATTATCTTCCAGGCGTTTTCTTACTATGAGCCACAGCCTTTACCTGATTTAGTCCTATAGGAGAGAAGAAGGGAAAGTCCAGAAAAAGGTTACCTTTTCACAAAAAAAGCAAACGGATTAGTATTCAGCGTTCTCATTTATGGAAATTCCTGAATACGTTTATTTCCTTTTTGGAAGCGAGTCAAGAAAAATGAAACTTGTATGAAATTAATTCAGTTTTCAGACGTAAATTTGTGATGAAAGTCAAATGAAAACAAATCAAAATGCGCCGAGGAAACTTCGGCGTAATCAAGTTTTATGTACTAGTGTATAATTCTGTACGAAACTGTTACCCATGGCCCATGAAACTTTCAACTGTCCGTGGTGGCCTGTGTTGTTGCGTTGTCAGGAGGACGATCATGGTTAATTTTAACCTTATATAAATTCAAAACTACTTAGGCTAGAGGGCTGAAATTTGGTAGGTTTGATGATTGCAGGGTGGATGATCAACTTAACAATTTGCATCCCTATAGCCTCAGCAGTTTTTAAGATCTGAGCGCGGATAGAAAAAGTGCGGACGGACAGACAAATAGCCATCTCAATAGTTTCCTTTTACAGAATACTAAAAACGTGCAAAAACAACAGATTTCACTGTATCCAAAAAATTGAGTCTGGATCCCTTGTTAAAAATAATAATCCAGTGAAATCGCGTGTCTACTGACCATCATTATTCGTAAGACTCTGACTTCGTCAAAACAGTTCCCGAAGAATTCTATATTAGTCAGCACAAGACTCAGTCTTCCACGCTCAGTTAAACTTCTGATTCTCGATTCTCAGCAATTTAAGCAGATTCATTCGCCCTCCTAACTGCTCTCTGCTGCGTCAGACTCCAGCAATTAAATCTATGCCTAATTCTTTTGGTCTATATGTACCACAATATTTATTCATTCAAAATTTATTCACTCCCCGCAGGAGGGTGGTGCCCTCAGTGCACCTTACGCAATGGACAGTAGGCAATACTAAAGGTTCTTCTTTGCTATAGCCCCTTTCAATCCTTTTACTGTACCTCCATTCATATTACATTTCTTCCGTCTTGCCGGCCACCCTCTCCTAACGACTATTTCATAGTGCAACTGCGACGTTTGACCCCAGTTAACACCTTTCAAACCTACCTACCCTCAATTTCCTTTCCAGCTCTGAATGACCTCAAAGGTCCCAGTGCTTGGTCTTTGTCCTAAGCTCTATATTCCAATCCATTCGAGTCTCATTGTGACCTATTGATGCACCTACCACAGTAGGCAGTAATGGTCACAGGTGTTTATGTGCCAACATCATCTGTAGCTACTCCTAGGTTGTCACCCACACCACAATAACGTCAACAGGCAACGTTCCTTAACACCAAGGATCTTGCCCTTGACTTCACAACTTTCTCCGAATCTGATTCCTGACTGAAATTCGTCAATAACCACTATGTCAAAGCTTGTGTTAGCAATAAATCACGTACCTGGTGGCTAGACGCCTGAGGAGAAGGGTGAGAGACGAGCACACGGATAGCAACTTCATCCCAAAAGATCTGCCCAAAACCATAAGTCTGAGACCGTCCAGAGCCACCTCCTCTGAAGGCACAAGAGTCACCACAAAAGAGAAGCACCAGTGTGTCACCTTCACCCTCTCGCTCGCTTAGGTCTCCGATAATAAACAAGGAGTTCTAAAAAAAGGTAACAAGTGCAGGCATTGATTGCTGAGTCACCTATATGC
>NC_087208.1:28170592-28193092 GCF_015104395.2 Macrobrachium nipponense
AGGGTACTGCAGCTGATATATGGGAAATGGATTTCGAGTACCGCACTTTTATTTTGTTTAATTGCATTCTCCCGGAGTGACCCTTCTCTCTCTCTCTCTCTTGCAGATATCACACAATATGCATATGTGCGCATGTATGTATATATATATATATATATTATATATATATATATATATTATATATATATTAATAATATATATATATATACATATATCTATATACACATATATACACAACTCTAGCTGACGCCTATAGAAATCTTTCTTAGTTCGATGTCTCCATCATTTTCCTCTTCTAATCTCTTCTCTCTTTCTCTCTCTCTCCTCTTGCAGATATCACACAATATGTTAAGTTATGTTATATGAGATTAACTTAACATATGTATGTATGTGCATAATTATTTTATATATTATATATATAATATAATAATATAAATTATTATAAATACAATACATAATTTATATAAATACATAATATGATATGTATTGTTATATATAATATTATTAATTATTATATATAATATATATATTAGATTAGATAATATTATATATATAATATATTATATATATATCTATTATATATATATACTATATTATAATATATATATCACAAATCTACTGTTCCTATAGGAAATCCTTTCATAGTTCGATGTTTACCAATCTTCCCCCCCCCCTTTTCCCCCCCCCTCCCTCTCCATCCCTTTCTCTCTCTCTCTTTCTCCTCTCTCTCTCTTCTCTCTTTCTGCTGCAAATGTATCAACTTACTATGTGTACCTTAAAAGAAAGTAGCTGAGGAAAGGCGAAGGGGGGGCCGGGTTTAATAGGTAGGTAGGGTGCCTCCCAACAGAGGCCCACCCCCCCCCCCCCCACACAACCCCCCAGGCACCACTTTAAGCAAAGAAAGGGAAGGGCAAACGAAGGGGCTCTCCTGTCAGGTGCACCTTCTGTTACTTCTCCCCGAATTTACGGGAGATAAAGATAAAGAGAAAAAAAAAATTACGAAAGAAGTGAAATCCGTTTCGTGTTTTTCCACAGCTTTGGGACATAATGGACGGAAATCTTCATTCAACATTTGCTACACGTCTGTGTTTATATTCTGGCGGTTCCGCTTTAAGTTCTCTCTCTCTCTCTCTCTCTCTCTCTCTCCTTCCCAATGTAATTGATATCACTCACTTGTCCTATAAACGTAAACCCCCGTCTCTCTCTCTCTCTCTCTCTCTCTCTTTCTCTCTCTCTCTCTCTACTTCCCAATGTAATTGATATCACCCACTTGTCCTATACACGTAAACCCCCGCCCTCTCTCTCTCTCTCTCTACTTTCCCATGTAGCATATCCGTCACTATCCTGTATACTCGTACGTAAAATCCCGCATCTCTCTCCTCTCTCTCTCTCTCTCATGTAGTTGATATCCCTCACTGTCCTATATACGTGAACCCACGCCTCTTCCGTTCACTATTTTATTTTCCTCTGTAACTGATCTCTCTCTCTCTCTCTCTCTCTCTCTCTCTCTCTCTCTCTCTCTCTCTCTCTCTCTCTCTCTCTCTGTTCCATGTATGGGTGCGTGGGCACGTCCTTCGGAAAAGGAACGCCATATTTAAAATATGGCATAATTCCCTGTCGAGAGCACACGACTAAGAAAAGATGAAATATTGTTTTTCATCAATCATAGAATCCATACACGAAGGGGAAAAACGGGACGCGATATTTCTCTGTCAGACCTCCTTTTCAATACGATTTCTTACGCTCCCAGATGGATTGAACAGACAGAAAATATACAACTCTTGCAGGATACCAATTTACCTAATGCTTAAAGAAGGTGCTTTTATTTTCATTTTTTTTATGAATGTCTCTACAGCAACGTGAACATAAGCAACGAACACTGGCGGAAAAGCATTGCTTAAATTGTGTCTTCACGACGTAGCGAACATATTAAGTGACTTCGGCGTCAACAACACACTGTCAGCAGATATTACAATGAAACATTGTTTTACAAATGGTTGTGGTAATGGAACTCCTTTGCTCCCTCTAATCAACTCATTGAAGGTACGCTAACTAATATACAGGAATAAAACAAGGTATGATCCGACCTCCAGCTTACTCGAACGCGTGCAAGATATTCCCCTCACGCATAAGTTGTAAACATCACATTCCTAACTTTTAACGTAAATTGAAACGTAGTAAAATCCACGGTCAAATAGAGCATTGTTTCATCTACAAAAACTAAAATATGCTATATTTTATTAGAAAAAAATTTTCTGTCCTCTTCAACATGCACATTATTTATTGTTTAATTTTCATTCTAATAAATAAATCATGAATATCCTATCCTAAAATTCCTGTATCTATAACTCAACACAACACACCTTCTTCAGACCTTTTAAGCTCTTCCATAGACCTTTCCTACCACCCCCAACAACAACAACAACGACGACGACGACGAAGTAGTTTTTAAGCTTACTCCCCGAGAAAGCGAAAAGGTATTTTGCCTATAGCATTAACAAAACTATCCAAAAGTCAAAGAATTCTTAATAATACCCGGCAATAATACATCCTCTGACAAGCAATTACAAGTCAGAGTTAAAAAGCAAGTGATTTGCTGTGCCCCTTCTACAGGCACTATTTCTGCCGGTGTTCCCTTAAGCTACTGGAGACAGCGCCCCTTTCTCTCATGTGGCCTCGTAACACCTATCAGGTCACCTCCTCGCACATTTACTCAGCCGAAACCAGACATTTCGTCTTGCACGGTTCAACGCCTCTTTCTTCACAGCTAATGCATAGCTTTGCAACTCCCCCACCCCCCACCCCCTTGCCTTATTTATCCGAATCTCTGTAAACGTTCTTCCTTAAGGAGGCGCAACAATAGCTCTCTTCGGGGTTAAATCCAATTCTTCTTTTTTCCCTTCCTCCGCCATATCCTTCGAGCATAAACGTAAGGACACACAACTGTCTTACCTACGTCACATTTTCATCCCTCAGTCGTCCTTCTCAATGGCCTTTTTCTTTGATAAAAAAAATAAAAATAAAAATATAGATAAGTTTGAATCTTTATCTCATCAAATTGGAAATACTGCCTGGGGTGAACGTTTTACCAAATGCCACGTGCATTAGCACAACTTGAAATGGTCATACGTCATCTATGTATTTTTGAAGAGAGACGCCAAACCAGTTCCGCGTATTTCCCATAAAGCAAAAGAATTTCCACGGCGATTCATTGTAACTCGTCATCAAGCCCAGTGTCATTCAGTTCTGGCAACGTTGTGTAGCGGCGTAAATCTTCCTCTCTCTCTCGTTTTGGCAATACTTTCCCCCAACTGCCGGACGCGAATGGTTGTCGGGATGCAGCTGGTCAACCCCAGAGGAAATACGAAAACAATACCTATTTTCTATTCACGATTTCCTATTGAAGTATCAGAGCGTCGCAATGCATTTTTCCCTAAAAGACAATGTCATACAAAGAAATGAAAAGCTCTAAATGCAGCTGGACACAGGTGAAGAAGGATGAAAAAAATAAAAAAAATAAAATCCTCGTTGTAGAGACCAAACCTCGTAAACACAAGGAAAAAAAAGACCGCATTGTTATGGAGAGAACGCGCCTGTCAAAACACAATGGGAATCCGAAACGTCATTACTGAAGCCTATTATAAGCCTTTGGATTCGGCTTCTATATAATCAAAAGGAATCGAACGGCCCCTGAAACAAAAGGCGTGACCTCTCTATAAATAGGATGAAAGGCAACTCATATCCCCGCATTTCCGAACCCCTGACACCTTCAGTCAAAGAGTTTCCAAGCTTCAAAAGCTTCACTTTAAAGTAAAGGGCCAAGAGGGGAATGGGCAGGGGTGGGGGGGGGGGGGGGGGGGAGGGGGAACCTGGGGAGGGGAGGGGGGGGGAGAGGGTGTTCAATTACATGAGTCAGAGGAGAGAACTTTCAGTGGCGCTACTGGCTTCCAACGACAGAGTTCGAGGAGAGAGAGAGAGAGAGAGAGAGAGAGAGAGCGACGCTGATTCTGGGTTATATACGTTTTAATCTTTTTAAAAATAAAATGATTAAGCATCTTAATAAATCCTGCTGTGACGGCATCTTACTACAATTCACCCTCTATGACTAGCCTGTAAAAAGTCCCATTACCTAGAACCCTGACATCGGGAGAGACCTAAATTTAGTTGTTTTAATCAAAAGGCCACTTTAATCCGATAATCGTCACATGGAATACTAGCAGCACTTGTTTCTTTGTTCCCAAATTATACATCTCTGTATCTTGAGTACGAAGCGCACAGACACACACACACACACATATATATATATAAATATATATATATGTGTGTGTGTGTGTTTGTGTATGCATGTACGTAGGTATGAATGCTTGAATATATGTATATAACGATACGCCTTTTCCTCGTCGGGAATTGTGGACGTGTAAGTTACTACCCTCCCAAATGTCCAGCAAGGATTCAGGAATAAGGTTCCTAACCCCATGTCCCTCCCCATCCTAGCTGCGACCCACCAAGGCAGGCTAACTGCCAGCTACTCAATTCACTACTTCATTCTTTATTATCTGATGTCTCAATTATTGATCTTAAGGAGAGGATAGCGATGGATACTAAAAAGTTAGGAGAGGTGTAATATTTCAGGTAAAAAAAAATAAATAAATAAAAAAAAGAAGAAGTATAGGATGTTTCTTAGCAGACCAGCATGAGAGAGGGAGAGGAGTTCCTAATCAGTGGAAATACTAATTAATGAAGGGTCATTTCAACTGGAAAATTAAATATAAAATTACGCTGCGATCACGAAGTTCCATCACATATTCACAGAAACAAGAAGCGAACAAACTAAAAGAAGCAAAACTACGTTCGTCCGACAAATGAGAAACAGTTTTCACATTTTTTGTCCTTTGCAGCGAGCACGTTTTTCCTTACTAATAAAGAAGCGAAGTTTTAAGCACACACGAGCACAAGAAGAGAGAGAAAGAGAGAGACTCCCGGGGTGCACACTAATTAACACCGTGCCTTTTGAAGGTCAAGAGGAAGAAAAATACACACAGACAACGGTTTTAAAGATTTTGATCCTTCAGTAATCTGACGAAATTCATTTGCTTAGGAATTCAATTGTTAAATGGATCTTTAGATGTTTCACCGACTTTCTGCAAATGAGAAAGGAAGTGGTACGTAGTAGATAGTAAATCAGTAGTGCACTGCACTAACAGTGAATAGTTCACGTTTCCACAGCTACTTGACCATCAATAGTAATTAATTATATTTACAGCAAATAGCTCACCATTCCATTACTTATTCAATATTAAGATTAAATCTGAAAAGAGTATTTGTGGCAAATGTATGTTTGTATTGAGTGATTTCTCCACGATATTGCTAACAATGTAAAATTGCTGTTATTCTGAACTATACTATGTAATATTCCCTGCCTATTTATTCAGAGTATTTGTCCAGAAATATTAAAATGATTAGTAGTCTAAAACCAGTGTTTCAGAATCTTGTCTGTGATACCTTTTTTATACCTAAATTAAGTTTATATGACACTTTATTATACCTACATTACGTTTATAAGATACTGTAGTAGATTCACCTCATCCGTGCATTTGATGTCTAGGCCAATCCCTAACGACGCTCCTGACTGGCTGTTGATAAGCCAGTCACAAGACTGGGAACTCTCAGTCTCTCTCAAGAGTTCACATGGGCAGGATGTATGTTCCACCTCCCCTGAAAGAAGTATATCTCAGGAGAGGTGGAACATAGATGCTACCCAAGTGAACTCTGGAGAGAGACTGAGAGTTTCCAGCCCTGTGATTGGCTTATCAACAGCCGATCAGGAGTGTCGTAAGGGACTGGCCTAGACATCACATGCACGGTTGATGTGAATATACTATAACACACAGAGCTATAGTGACAAATATGAAAAAATGGTGGGTCTGAATCAGTTCCCTTCAAGGGATGGCAGTAGGCTTCACTCAGTATTCTGGAAGCTTTCAGTCATTCGATAACCAGAACTAAGAGTTCCTACCACTTTCTATAAGACTCACTAACTTTGCTGTAAGTTTTAACCATACAGTTATTTGAAAACTATAACTAGGGTGGCGTGTCCAGCTTGTTAACCCCGTACAAAAGTATTCTGGGTTCTTCTTAGCCACAAAGATCACACCACAATACTTTTGTCAGACAAACTTTCGTTGCACTGGAGTCGGGATATATTTCTTAGGCCGAAAGCCAAGCGCTGGGACAAATGAGGTCATTCAACGCTGTTAAATAATGTTGAAACAAGTGTTAGGAGACGGCGGAAAGATGGAACGGAGAGAATATGAACGAAGGTACAGGAAAATGGATGAAAGGGTTGACAGTTAAGAGCCGAAGGGAACCTGAAAAGAACCTCAAATAATTTGCAGATTTGCTGATGAAACTCGTCCACAAAAAGGGACGTATATATATATATATATATATATATATATATATATATATATATATATATATATATGCACGTGACTTCATTAAATAAGCGAATACCACAGGAAAATGATAAGCAGAAATCCAAGCGCTTTTCTCTTCACTAAGACATGTCAAGGAACGAATGTCTAAGTAAAGACGACAGTGCTTGGATTTCTGCCTATCATTTTTCTGTGGTATTCGCTTATATATATATATATATATATATATATATATATATATAATATATATATATATATATATATATATAATATATACACACACACACACTATAAGTCTATCACATTACCGTGATTCATATACATATATCGAGCTACAAATGTCCTTTAATATCTAATTCGCTCTACTTCGGAATTAATATATTTTCATAAATGTTTAACTGAAGGGGAATTTATTAAGCGATAATAGAATTGGCGGCCGACAGGCGCAAACCATCGACCTCTCAATTCCAGGACTGACAGTGAAGCCTTAGACAACCCCGCCACCGCAAGAGATATAAGTTTATGCCGCCTCCCATCTCAAATACCTGCCGCGCTCAGGTGTTTTTTGTTTTGGAGACTGCATCAAGCCCATCTCGTCCTCGGTAGCGTGGTAGCGCTTTTGCCCGCACGTAGTCATTTGTAGCTCGATATATGTATATGAATCACGGTAATGTGATAGACTTGTATAATGACTACGTGCAGGCAAAAGCGCTACCACGCTACCGAGGACGAGATGGGCTTGATGCAGTCTCCAAAACAAAAAACACCTGAGCGCGGCAGGTATTTGAGATGGAGGCGGCATAAACTTATATCTCTTGCGGTGGCGGGGTTGTCTAAGGCTTCACTGCCAGTCCTGGAATTGAGAGGTCGATGGTTTGCACCTGTCGGCCGCCAAAATTCTATTATCGCTTAATACATTCCCCTTCAGTTAAACATTTATGAAAATATATTAATTCCGAAGTAGAGCGAATTAGATATTAAAGGACATTGTAGCTCGATATATATATACACTATATATATATATATATATATATATATACATACATATATATATGTATATATATATATATATACATATATATATGTATATATATATATATATATATATATATATATAGATATATGTATATATATATATATATATATATATATATATATATATAATATACATACATGTATATATACATTTATATATATATATATATATACCCCATATATCTATATGTATATGTGTAATATATATATATATATATATATATATATATATATATATATATATATATATATAGATATATATATATATACATACATGCAGAAGGCAGGTACTATGTCGTACCTCTAGGTAAATGGGGATACAATCCACAATGAAGTAAAATCCTCTTGTAGTTTTAAATATATATTTTCTTGTACAGGATTAAAGCTTTCGACCATCAACTGTGGTCTTGTTCACTAAACAAGACCACAGTTGATGGTCGAAAGCTTTAATCCTGTACAAGAAATATATATTTTAAACTACAAGAGATTTTACTTCATTGTGGATTGTATCCCCGTATACATACATATGTACGATTACACTTATATGAATAGTATACGTATTTTTGCCTGAATAAGCCTTACGCCCAGAAAAAATTGATATAAAAAAAATCAGGACTAAAATATTATAGAAATTAACTGCAAACAAAGTCATACCACATTTAACATTGACTCATATTTCCACAGTGATACAAAAATTATAGAAAAAAAAAAAACACAAAAGCTACGGAAAATAACCCCAAAGTCCTGACTTCTCCTGCAGACTCGTACTTCGATGTCTCCCAACTAAGGAGATTCTTGTGAAGTTTAACAATTAAAGGATGGACAGAGCTTCACTTGAGCCTTTGTTGGGGGTGGGGGGGGGGGGGAGTGAGTGAGTGGAGGTGGGGGTGGATAATCACTTGTAACTTCCAGTATACGGGAAGTTGGTTACGCGGTGTAATTGGGTACTGAATATTCACTTGCTTTGAGGAGACTCACCTCATGAGTTTGCGGACAGTTTAAATAGCTGTTAATAAGTCTTGGAAACGATCGAGACACAAAAACCATTGCATTGTATAACAGGAGAGAAGTGAGCGCTGTGCAAAATAAACAGAATTACACAGCAAAACAGAGATACGTAAATACAATAAAAAAAAAACAAGGAAAGGAATGATCCGACCTTAACAGTCGAGACACAAAAACCATTGCACTGTAAAACAGGAGAGAAGTGACCGCAGTGCAAAATAAACAGAATTACACAGCAAAACAGGGATACGTAAATACAGTAAAAAAACAAACAAGGAATGATCCGACCTTCAGCTTATTCTGGACACGTGCAAGATTTTCCCCTCTCACATAAGTTGTAAACATTATATTCCTAAATTTTAACGTAAATTAAAATGTGCTAACACCTACGGTCAAATAGAGCCTTGTTTCACCAACGAAAACTAAAATAAATACGCTATATTTCATTAGAAAAAAATTTTCTGTATAGTTTAACATGCACATTATTCATTTTTTTATATTTTCATTTTAATAAATAATTCATAAATATCCTGTCTTAAAATTCCTGTATCTTTAACTCAAAGCCAAACACCTTTTTCAGACCTTCTTAGGCTCTTCCATAGACCTTTCCTACCCCTCCAACAAGAACAACAACAACAACAAAGTATTTAGTGGGCTTACTCCCCGGGTAAGCGAAAACACAGCATTACAAAAGACATATATGTAAATGATGATGAATAACAACTTTTTAAAAAATGGTATATAGAGTAAAGTAACTGGCCCTGAAACATGTTTCTTTGCTAGGTATACAATATATTTTTGCGTGCGTAATAACACGTCAAAATGATCTTCTGATAGCTTTGAATTAATTCTATCTATAATATGATGTTCTTAAAGTGGTCAGATAATTTATTTCGGTCTTAGTCAGAATTTGTCTGATTACTAGAGATGCGTATGCGTAAATTTCATTGTGATATTACAAGTCTGTTTCCGAAAAAAATGTCGAAAATAAGTCTGAGAAATAACAGATATGGAGACAATAAAAGTAAAAAAAATAAATGTGTAGAAACCGAAATACAAGTATGAAAATATACTTATCTAATTTTTAATTACCCAAGTTTCCGTTCGATCGCTAGCGCTCAGGTAATTTCCAGCAATTGAAAATTCAATTTTCCTTTGCCTCAGCGTAGAATTCTTCCATAATTACGAAATTACGCGTCTGCTTTGCGTAACAACGATAGAATGAAATCATTAAAAAGAAAATCGGGAAACTGAGAATTATTCACTATACGGTAAATTCAAATCCCGTAGCACATATACTTCATTTAAAACACCAGAAAATCTTTCCCACGTAAATAAATAAATAAATAAATAAATAAATAAATAAATAAATAAATAAATAAATAAATAAATAAATAAATAAATAAATAAAAATAACTACAAACAATATGTTCTGAAAGAAAGGCTCGATAAAACTCAACGTATTAATACATATCTGTATAGACTACTCAGAAAAGAGGCTCCGAAAAAATGAAAAAAAAAAGATAACTATAAACAGTCTACAGAAAAGAAGAAAAAAAAAATATGACGGGGGGAGGGGGGAGGGGGGAGCGTGATTTGAGGGGGTGTTGCTACAAAGAAGAAAAAGGAATCCCCCAGAACACATCCCCACAAATGTCCCGAGTGTTGGAAGATGCACAGAAATTCCGAACATGTTAAGAGAAAATTTCTCATTTACATGCGATGAATATCTAATTACCTCTCGTTCTGCTGGCGCTAATCCAGATGAGACAGGAAGACAATTGCATTACTTCGCTGTAATTAGAAATTGCAGGGTAGTGACCGTCAGCATGGCCAATCTTCACTTTAGATAAAATGGAGAGAGAAGATTGCGTGGAAAAAGAAGGGAATGCTAGGTGAATGTTATAAATAGCCTTCGCCATGCGATGGAGTACAAACCAAATAAGACGGAAGAGAGACTGTAGTGGAGGGATATCAATATCACAGTGAAACATGATACGAATAGTAAAATGGGATTAACCGCTATAATTCAAAGATCAAATGGAAGAACATAAGATTTGACAGAAAGGCGAGGACGCTGAAGACATGGCAGTTATAAACAAATGTCTACGTGAACCTAGAAAATGCCAATATTTGTGAAATTTTAAGTTTATGTCGTGAAAATAACGATTTGTAAGAATCAAAATTAAAATTAAGAGGGCAAGATTTCAAAGAGCTAAGAAATAACGGGTTTATATATATTTAAAGTTAAAAATAGGCTAATATGATATCCGAATGTGAGCATTTCATGGCATATGGTGTGGGATGATGTGAAACTGAGTTATACAAATAGGAATATAAAAGCCGTGGAAAGTAAGAGTTAAAAGACCAAAAGGTGATATTAGCAGGGTTAAAAAATAGGGTAGTACAGGGCACACAAGGTAAAAATGGAATGACAGAAAACTTTAAATGTAAGAGAAGTATTCCGTGTGGCTTACAAGGTGAAAGTGGTATAACAAAGTCCTTGGACAGTGGAATTCTATGATAAAGTCATTTTACCGTGAATAAATGAACTCGTACAAATGAAAACATGGTAATTCCTAACATTAGAGTTACAGAACCTACGATGGTGGATCTCTGAGATGTATTAAAACAAGTTGGTATAAAATAAACGAGTGACATGGTTTCCATGACGACAATTCTCTAAATTTCATCGCTACAGCTTGGAATCCAATGAATGTCTTCAATCAGATTTAACAATATCCGTCTAACCATTCTCGAGAGAATTTATGAACACAAATACAAAGCAAGTGAAAATGAAATCCCAATTTGCAACTTTGATGTCGGTAGTGAAGATATAATTGAAAAGAGAAAAAACTTCAAAAATAACAAAATGTAATATCATGAAATTCCATGAATAAAACTGGGATAAAGTACTACTATTATTGAAGTTAACTAAACTGCACTAATCAAGAAATTGGAGGTTAAATGTAATTAGTAAATCATAATGTAATATAATAAACGGTAAATGAAATGAAATATAATACTGTAATAAAAGTTCACGTAAAACTTAAAAGAATCACATAAAACGATAAAAATCTCACATAAAACTCCAACTTCCACACTGGCAATATCATAGATGTAAAAAAAAGAATAAAATAAAATAAAAACTTGTATACAGAACATAAAAGCTGAAGGCCTGAAAAATATACATCGCGACCTCATCGCGACCTTCTCCGTAGCAACATAAGAAACTTTTGTGTTACGATCATAAACTTTTCTGGAAAGTACAAAAAAAAAAAAAAGGTGTAATCCCTCAGCTGAAATATAACATTCAGGTCAAGGATATAAATACTGCAGCGTTTTATTCATAAAATTTCGAAAGACGGAAAACCTAATATATACCACTCCCGTAGGAAGTCAACACTTCTTTTTTCAATCCCAAGCATAAATGCACCTTTAAGTAAATAAATAGTTAAATAACAAATATTTAAAAATCTTTAACCATAAGATAAAAAAAAGATAAAACTTAAAGAAAGGAAGCAGTACAATAATTATGCTCCAACGAACTTATGCAACAGAACACATTAGAGAAGAGTAGGGAAATCATTTGACCTCGTGTGACCTTTCTAGATTTTTCATCCACATTTTAAAGTAATTTATATGAATTAGTCAAAAATAGGGCAACTTTTTCGGATTTTTATATTCAGGGTTTTGAAAAGAAAACTCATCGTTCATATTAAAAAATGCCTTTGAAATATATGGGTGGAAAACAGGACAGGTTTTTAGATTGACATTCGTGATTGAATGATACAGTATTTACCTACAAACCTGTCCCATTTTCTATTCATACTTGAAAAAAAAATTATAATTAAGAAGATGTCGTTGACTATTTAAAACCATACAGATAAAAACCAAATACGGTACCCTATTTTCAACCATTTCAAATTTAAATTTCGAACATGAATAAAAAAAAAATCTTCAAAAGTCTCTGAAAGTATGATGATTTTCCACCTTTTCCCCGTGCCTTGTTCTTTGACATAAGTTAATTGGCTTTCTTTTTCTCCCTTTCTTTCACCTTTCCACCTTTTTTTTTCCAAGACATTCTACCACAGATTTAATTTCAGCTGAGACCAATATTGCATAAGTTCCGAAAGGGAGTCTCCTTTTGTAAATGGGATTTGATGTCGGAGTCTAATAAGGGAGGTTTGAGATCTAAAGACGGTTTATTTTTAACCCCTCCTGGAACTCATATGTCGGATGTTTTTGAGAGAGAGAGAGAGAGAGAGAGAGAGAGAGAGAGAGAGAGAGAGAGAGAGAGAGAGAGAGGTTTGTAAGCCAACACCATTACACCCACGAGAGAGAGAATGTTAAGGTCAATAAAGGAGAATAGTATATAATAAGAATTTTAAAAGGGTAAATGTGAGCGCCTTTCTGAGAGAGAGAGAGAGAGAGAGAGGAGAGAGAGAGAGAGAGACAGAGTTTCTAACTTTGATGTTCATTCAGATTCAAAAGATGGACTTCCATATGAGGAGGCTCAAACAATATGACAACATTTAGGGTTAACCTTACTCCATTTTTGAAGTTGAGTGGCATTCATAACGACGTCCCCTACTGTGTAAATATGCTCACACATACACACACACACACACACACATATATATATAGATATATATACTATATATATATATACTATATATATATATATATATATATATATATATATATATTTATATATATATAGTATATATATATATACATATATATATATATATATATATATATATATATATAAAATTCATACATATGTATGTGTACGAGGGACCCAGATCACTTAACTACCCTAGAGTCATTACTCATAAAGAGGCTGGTTCCTCCATTTAACAGCAACTCCACGGCTTCGCCTTTGTATCTGGCATAACTGTCGTCTTGTTTGGGACGCCAAATTTTGCCATTTGCCATTCCTTCTTTGTCTCTTACCTTGGATGGTATGGTTGGTGTTTCAGTTCTCTCTCTCTCTCTCTCTCTCTCTCTCTCTCTCTCTCTCTCTCTCTCTCTTGGTTCTTTTGCAATGTTTTTAAATCTTTAGCCTTTTAACATTTACAGTATTTTAATTTTGTAATATTTTTAGTATTTACTGTGAAGTCTAAATATTTATAATGTAATTGGTTTTATTTTCACAGGCTGATGATGCATCGTGATTTTTTGTGTGACGATACGTTTTTTAAATAAACTATGGTACTCCACTAAGATGTATCATGGAGCCCTCTGAAATACTATAAATGTATATATATACACAAAAATTCATCAAGACTTGCACTCTAGTACTGACTCTATGAAGCAACCCAATCAAGTTTTCTCTATAAAAGCTTCTTTACATAAGTTTTTTCAATCGCCATTTCCTTATTCTCCTTCTCCTGCATTCAGGAAATTACTATTCGTAGTCAGTCCATTCAAAGAGATTTATTTGTTTTTTTTCTTGATTTCCATTAAGCTTTTTGTTCACACATCTAATTTCCTCTTACGCTCACTTACAATTTCCAACTCTGTCATTCATTTATCTCTTACAATCTCTGTTCCATTTCCCTTTCAGTTTTCTTCCCATTTCCGTCTTCGTATCCCTTGATAATAATCATGACAAATACTCCTACAGATAAGATAATAAGTGTTAATAACAGAACGTCAGCATTTGTGATCCCACCCTGACCAATATCACATGTATAGGTCCGTCATTCCTTTAACTGCTAAAAAGTCGATGGTCATAAATTTAATAAAGGTTGTAATGCAACTTCAAAGCCTTACACCTTTCCTTTATTCATTCATCCAGATTTTACAAAAGTCGTTTATGAATCAGTCAATTTACGAGAGCATATTATATTCAAGTACGAATATTTGCTCTGTTTAGTTTTCTGTAAAAGAATACTACTGAAATGGCTTCGTCTGTCCTTCCGCACTTTTTCTGTCCGCCCCCATATCTTAAAAACTACTGAGGCTAGAGGGCTGCAACTTTGTATGTTGATCATCCATACCTCGATCATCAAACATTCCAAATTGCAGCCCTCTAGCATCAGTATTTTTTTTTTTTTTATTTAAGGTTACAGTCAGTCATAATCGGTGCGCCTGCCAACGATACAGGACAGGCCACAACCGGGCCGTGGTTGAAATTTTATGGATCGCGGCTCATTCATCATTATTCCGAGACCACCGAAAGATAGATCTATTTTCGGTGGCCTTGATTATACGCTGCACTGAAAACTCGACTGAGCCGAAGAAACTTCTCCGCATTTTTTTATTGATTTTGTTTACTTTCAATTTCCCAACTGTCCTGTTTTTGACTGGAGCAAATGAATATAATATTTCAATACGAAAACAATAAACAAAATCAACAGTCAACCAACTACTTGTATACATAATGAAATTACGTAATCCAAATGAAAAATATAGCCACAGATTAAAAAAACCATTTACAGTGGCAACACAACATCTCTTAAATACTAATGCGATCATCAACCACAAAAACAATGCCGCGGTCTACTACATCATAAAGTCCAGAAAAGATGATGATACTAATCAGTATCACAACTGTCAGAAGCAATGGCAGCGGTAATGACGCTAAATTCCTTACCATTCTGACTGACTGATCACTCTGCCTGATTCTTCCTCCTCCCTTGACTCATTACGAGAGAGTCGTAATTCAGCCTTCTCAGCTTCCTGCGCTAAAAGCTGATTTCCTTCTTTGTCCGCCTTTCCTTCTTCTCTCTTCTTCCTTGAGAAGAATTTTTCATATACTACATTCACTTTTTTCATTAATATATAATTATTCTCTCTCTCTCTCTTCCTTGTTCCTCGTTGGACTAGTGGATTTCGCGCTCGGCTACCAATCCGGTGGTCCGAAGTTCGATCCCCGGGTCGGCCAACGCGGAATCAGAGAAATTTATTTCTGGTGATAGAAATTAATTTCTCGATATAATGTGGTTCGGATTCCACAATAAGCTGTAGGTCCCGTTGCTAGGTGACCAATTGGTTTCTAGCCACGTAAATAATATCTAATCCTTCGGGCCAGCCCTAGGAGAGCTGTTCATCAGCTCAGTGGTCTGGTTAAGATATACTAATTTTTTCCTCCTCCTCCTTTTCTCACTAATTTTCCTAATTCCCGCGTCCAAATTTAGCCTTGCAATTATGTTTACCTTCGCTTTTTTTAATACGTATCTCGTAATTGCCTTTCGTTCTTTTGTTTATTCTCTCTTTGCCTTCATCGAATGGAGGACATGAAGAAAGACACATACGAATCAACTGTCTGAATCTGTCGGTCTTTTAACTCCTCAGTCGTCAAGTGACATAACTTACTATTTTCCTTCCGTAGTGGCAGACAAAAAGGTCGTGACCTAATGCACATTTGCAGCAAAGTAATGCTATGTCAGGAAATAACAATGAAAGGTAGATAATTCTAAGGTTAATATACTCAATAAATAAATAAAGCATGGATTTAAAATGGTTTCTGTCAGGCCATCCTAAATATCCATAAATTCTTGCAAACATTTTCCTCTGGACATCCATAAATACTCGTGTACATTTCCTTAATTATCATAAATTCTGACGAGCATTCCCTCTTCTTTTTTTAAAGGACCATTTGAATTGTAAAGGACGTGTCCAACGTATTTACAGTTGCGTGCAAAGTCCCAAATGGATTCGTCCTGTTCTCCAAAGTATCACAGAACTCTTATGGTCATTCTTCCGTATATCTATGAATATTCATTCTCCTCCTTTATACGCCCATCCATTGCCACTGAATTTTAAGCATACAATATATACTGTGAGGGTTCTAAATTTACATGTGACTTCCACCCTGCCACCATTCAAGAATAATTATTCGTCACTGGCCTCTACATGTTACAAGAAAATTGTTATATAATATATATATATATATATATATATATATATATATATACAGACAGAAATTGCCTTACACACACACACACACACACACACACACACATATATATATATATATATATATATATATATATATATATATTATATAAAGGCATTTCTGTCTGTCTGTTTGTCTGTCTGTTCGTTATGCACGCCCAAACTATGAAAGTTAGGCTGCCAAATTTTTACCATAGACTCCCCTCTCTCCAAGAAAGGTTTTAGTCAAAATCCGAAATTCGAGGGCCGTTTCTAAGGAAAGCCTTAACCCCTCATACCCCCTCATTTTGTACAACTTCCGGAGTTGACAGCAAACGCTTCGGATCTTTCGCAACTTCTTTGACTTGACAGGATCCCAAGTGATTACTTAATTTGGAAGTGATTGCATGCTCCGCCCTATAAGGGTTGGCATCACGGACGGCATGCCCTTATTTATCCCGAGCAACGCGGGGAACAGCAGCTATAGTAGATTCACATCAGCCGTACATGTCTAGGCCAGTCCCTTACGACGCTCCTGATTGGCTGTTGATAAGCCTGTGACAGGGCTGGAAACTCTCAGTCTCTCTCGAGAGCTCACATGGGTAGGATCTATATTCCACTCTCCTGAGGGATACGTCTTTCAGGAGAAGTGGAACATACATCCTGCCTATGTGAACTCTCGAGAGAGACTGAGAGTTCCAGCCCTGTGATTGGCTTATCAACAGCCAATTAGGAGCGTCGTAAAGGAATGGCCTAGACGTCAAATACACGGCTTATGTGAATCTACAATAGTATTCTTATATGTTTTTATTCATCAAGGATTATCCATTCCTTTTCAATGTTACTTTTTCAGTTATTTATCCATTTCCTTCCCAGTTACGGAACATTCCTCAAATTTCATATATATTTCAGTATCTTATTCTCTGAATACTAACAAATATCTTCCACTCCAACTGAATATCGGTAAATGTTCCCGTACATTCCCTCGATCCTCATTCGTCTCCCCTAACTTCTCATGAACAGTATTTTATTTTCCCTGATTGTCCCTGGACACTATTCACAGTTCCGATATTTCACTAAGTGTCCCTTCCTTCTCAAGGATTAAATGGTATCCTAAACAACACTCGTCATTTAAACAACTGGAAATTGATAATAGTTGTTTTTTTTTTTTTTTTTTTTTTTTTTTTGTTACCTATGCAAATCTCGTCCAATCCTATACCGAATATTCTAAGTTTGTTCTTTCCGTTCATTTTCTTTAATTACATCAAATAGTATCGAAAGGCCCAGATAGCCCGCTATATTTTTGTTACTATTTCCACTTTTGCTTCTAAGTGTATTTACTATGATTATTTATATTTGAATTTTTTCAGCAATATTCTACCCTTCCAAGGAGACGATCTCAACTAATTTCGAAAAGAATCACGAAAAATCCTAAAAGATCGCCAAAAAATTAAAAGAGAAAACGAAAGAGGTCTTTCTATTCCGATAAAAAAAATACGATTGCCAGCAAGAAGCATAATTACCTACAACAATGTTACTAAGCACCACTTAAATTCCCATATAAGATCATTTACACCTACAGTGTGTGAGTGTTGGGGGTGGCGGTGTTTATGTAAGGGTTTAATTAAATAAAGAATGCATGTATACATTCTGTAGTTTCATGCACGTTACGAGTAACTAGGCCAGAGACCAAGCAGGTTAGACAGGAAAGATTGACGTTGCATCCCGGTGTGTGAACACCTGAGGTCAGCAATGTTTATGCTGACAATAATATCAACAATGCCTTCTCTGGGAGAATTGTGCTGACTCCTATGAGTGCCTACGTGACTGACCCAGTTACGTATTGTTAGTTCATCTGTCTGTATCTTGAGCAGTGTTTGCTCTCCTATGATTTTGTAAACGAAATGTATCCCAGACTTCACCTTCTCCTCTTAGCTTAAAGACCTATCAAAACATTCTTTGCATCTATCCAACGATGTAAGATACAGAAATATCTTATATTTTGTACAATGTGTTTCAACGACTTAACCTCTACACCAGAAAGAAGCAATTGAACGAAACTTAAAGAATATCATCACAGTCAATCAATGAGACTGAGCTAAGAATGAAGGGTATTATACCAACTGACGTCTGCTTTGCAGATCAAAAGAACAACCCAGTGCCTCGTTTGTAAATAAAATACGAGGGCACTAATATTTACATCTATTGTCGACCTACCACCCGCACTTGCAACAGCCCTAACGAAACTACCTCAAGCAGCAATGGTTTACAATAAGCCTCGAGTATAAACAAGAACGAGCGAATGAATACCTCAGACTTTAAGTTCCTGTATCATTCATGAGTAATTCCCCCGATTCTAAAATTCCTCAGTTTCCCTCTTCCCTTCCTCCTTCGCCCTAAGCACGCACGCACGCATTCGTGTAGGGTCGCGATTCGTGTTCGTGAGTGACTACCGGCATGACAGAAATCAGGGAGAGAGAGAAAAGGACGCTGTCGTGATTAGAAAATGCACAGCTTCGTCCTGATTGCGTTTCCTCAGTTCAGAACGTTACTTCGCACGATGTTTCCTTATTTTTGGCAGTCCCCGTTTGCAAAATGCTCCCTCATTTGAGAAGGACTGGTTGCAAAATGTCTCGTCTTTTTATACTATATATAGTTGAATGAAGTATTCCGTTATTTTACATTATGTACGTCGTTAAAGACGCTTTGTTTAGCTTTGCGCAATGTTCCATCACTGCCTCGTCTTTTTATATATCGGTATATTTTGTCATTTTAAATAATGATTCAACTCGCAAAATGTGTAATTTCCGACGTCTCGTCTCGTTTTGCAAAATGTTCCGTCACTGCCTCGTCATTTTATATATTTGGTTGATCAAAGTATCTCGTCATTTGACAAAATGCTTCAGTTTGCAAAATGTATCATATGAGACGTCTCGACTCGCTTTGCAAAATGCTCCATCATCGTCGATATTCCATTCGGTAAATTATTTCGTCAGTTTCCGAACATTTAAAAGCAAAATGTCTAGCCCTATCAGATAACTCCTACTGCATCGCTTTTCACAGCTCCCTTTGCTAAATGTTTCGTTCAGGGGACATCACCAATACCATTTCCCAGACACACACAAACACACTCAATATTCAAGCTTAACGAATACTGGATATTTTATTCATGGGTACAATGCGTTTTTCACTCTGATGGATTGTGTTGATATGTATCGGTATTAAGCAGATTGAAGGCTCAATAAAGCCAGTGTTATCAATTTGCCTTTCGGACAGAGAGAGAGAGAGAGAGAGAGAGAGAGAGAGAGAGAGAGAGAGAGAAGAAGGAGAGGAGAGAGAGACAGAGAGATAGAGTAGAGAGAGGAAATTATAAACACAAACACGCGTAAATACTTAGAATTCCATCAAATAAAAGGGGCCCCTAACAACGCCAAAATATAGAAAGTAGGTCTCTGAAATATAGTGGTTACTTTCTATATTTTGGCGTTTTTATGGCTCCTTTTATGAGAGGAATATATATATAATATATAAATATATATATATATATATATATATATATATATATATATATATATATATATATAATATATATATATATATATATATATATATATATAGAGAGAGAGAGAGAGAGAGAGAGAGAGAGAGAAGAGAGAGAGAGTAAAGAATAATCATGGCCCCATCTTACCACTATAAAA
Organism: Macrobrachium nipponense; assembly: GCF_015104395.2. NCBI lineage: Eukaryota > Metazoa > Arthropoda > Malacostraca > Decapoda > Palaemonidae > Macrobrachium > Macrobrachium nipponense. Next base: position 28,190,652 of record NC_087208.1, read on the forward strand.
CCAGATCAAAAAGTTAAAATACCTCTAAATGGATATCATCAATAACTGGATGATTCACCGACTAAAAATAAACTGCCTGAACGCACGAAGGGATTAGATCTGATTACATCGGTTGTCATGACCGGCGCCATGTTTTCTTTCTCTTATTATAAATTAATTGACTGCTAATGGAACGGCGTTTATGATGAATATTTAGAGTAGAGATTATGTTAATTAACCAAGTTCGAACGCCCTTTTCAATTGAGTCTTTTCATTGGTCTTTATATCTCTAAATAACATTATTACTCATTTTTGTCTTTTAAATATTTTGTAGAAGTCTTCTTATCGTTTAAAAAGATTTTCTAGTCATGATATCCGTAAACTATGGTTTCCTTTAAATTTTTCATGAAAGGTAATTCAAATATTTTGCAGAAGTCTTCTTATCTTTTAAAAAGATTTTCTAGTCATGATATTTTTAAACTATGGTTTCCTTTAAATTTTTCATGAAAGGTAATTTTATGCTTTTTTTTACTTAGTCTTAATGCTTAAATAATTTGATTAGTCTTAAAATTCGAATTTTGTTACAATTTACCTATATACATAAATTGAATAGGTTACCTATCTTTCAATGGCTTAAAAATAAGGTCTTTTTATCCTGGAATAATTCTGAATGTCTTTCTGAACTAATAAGATTAGTGTTTTCCTAGTTAAATGATTTTGCTACTTCATATCCTTGAACAATTTTGCAAATGGTTTTCGCTTTACTTTTGTTATCTATTTTGTATCATTAGTGAATCTTTTTCTACTTAATTTTATTTTTGAATAGTTATCATAATCTTACCATTAATTCTGTTACTCTTTTTACCTTGAAGATTTGTTAGCATTTTCATCTTTTTTCAAGACTGCTAATTTTGTCATTTGCAAATAATTTTGTTAACCTATATATCTGAACGATTGTTTTGTTATAGTTCTATCTTAAAAGGATTTTGTTTATTTTTTAATGCATACGATTTTATATGACAACGCCCACCCACCTCTCCCCAACCCTGGCTCCCACTGCGGCACACCTGCCCCCCACACACACCCCCACACACACACAGCGGATATCTCTTTCTCTGAAGCGATGCGCATTCAGAACTGGTTAAAATTGCAGATCCACAGGTAAATATGCAGGAGAGAGAGAGAGAGAGCTTTAAAATTCCTTATAAATATGCCGAATAGTAACGTGACTGGAGTTTTATATTTTCCCTTCGAAACCAAATGTTGTTGAATGTTCCTTTTAGGTTTAACCTGCTTTGCTTACTTTACCTAATACATAAATATGAGACAAGAGACTGAAATAATAAAAGAATAATTACATAGATTCGTCAAAAGCACATAAAATCCACTCATTTGCATTTCCCGGAACACTCATTTGCTTTCCTGACCAAAGAAAATGGTGACATACACGCTCTCTCGTTTCTTCGTCTCCGAAGGTAAAGGGAAAAAATAAAAATTCATCCACGTATTGAGTGCGTACTTGACCCGCTCCGACTGACAAAAGGCGGAGAATTGAATCTAATGGATGTTAATGGCATCGTTCTTAATTGCTGCTGCGGAGGAACGATAATTTCGGGAATTTTCACTCCCTTTTAAAGCTCGCCAAAGGTTCACAGTATAACTTTTTTTTTGCACAATGTTCTCGGTTTGGTTTCGAATGGCTTTGATGCTCTCTTGCAGTCAGTTGCAACGTCTTGATTCAGTAATGAAGAATTAAAAGAAATGACTACGAAAGGAGGAAATTGGAAATCCTGTGAAGGAAATCTGAGCAAAAGGGGTAAACAGAGCGATGCAAATCATTACAGAACTCTTTTCATGTCTCTCTCTCTCTCTCTCTCTCTCTCTCTCCTCTCTCTCTCTCTCACAGAGAGACCTATTTTTACAGCTCCTTTTTTCTGGATTTTTCCTCAAGTTCTTTTCGTCTTTCAGGAATCAACAAAAAAAGAACAAATTATACACTGACAACTCGGCATTGTTAGATGCCTGAAGAACAATGTTTCACAACCATTTACTAATTCAGCTCCCTCCACTCAACCCCCCCCCCCCCACCCCCCCCCCCCCACCCCCCACCCCCACCCTGCAAGCACAAGGAGTAGGAGATTTGGATGGTGTCTGTTGGTGGGTGCGTGCATGTCCTTGTGTGTGCTTTTTCTGGGCTATTTCTTGCCTTGCTGAAAGTCGGCCGACAGAAGTTCATGCTGGGCTATTTTCCTTCGTCAAGAGAGCGCCTCTGTTATAAGGATGTCATACTTGGATTCTGCAGTTGTGTGTGTGTGTGTGTGTATGAGGTGGTAAAGTGCATGCATGATCGCGCTAGTCGGCTGCTTTGACGCGGCCAGACCATAAATAATGATAATTAATGTGCGTGCGTTTGAGTACGTACACCGACTGCAGTTACATACCTCGTGCCTGCACCCAGTGCC
>NC_087208.1:28195592-28215592 GCF_015104395.2 Macrobrachium nipponense
AGATACAACAGTTGGAGTATTGGGGCGACTGATGATAACGATTACTATCTGACACCTTTTTTTTTTTTTTTTTTTTTTTTTTTAAGGGATGATCTCAGCATGATGACTAAGGTGTAGTGCCCACAGCCTGACCTCTACAGAACGCCCTCATGATGACCTCTTAGCAATGGATTCCAGCATGGCCTCGTCACGGCCTTCAGGAGATGACCCAATCATGACCTCTCTGGTGTTACTTCAATGTGAAGAAAATGCTGTCGGGGAGATCTCGTTGTGATTAACATAGCTGTGCCACTTGGGTATGACCTGAAATATGACCTTTGGGAGATTGATACAGCATATGACAATGAGGAGGCGTTCGCAAGATGACTTCAGTATGACCTCCGAGGGGTGGACACAGCACGATTTCAGAATGACCTCCAAGAGGTGGAAACAGTAGATTTCAATATGACCTCCAAGAGGTAGAAACAGCACGCTTTCAGCATTAATGACCTCCAAGAGGTAGAAAGAGCACGACCTCAGTATGACCTCCAAGAGGTGGACACAGCACAATTTCAGTATGACCTCCAAGAGGTGGACACAGCACGATTTTAGTATGACCTCCAAGAGGTGAACACAGCACAATTTTAGTATGCCCTCCAAGAGTGCTGTGTTCAGTATGACCTCCAAGAGGTGAACACAGCACGATTTTAGTATACCCTCCAAGAGTGCTGTGTTCAGTATGACCTCTAAGAGGTGAACACAGCACGATTTTAGTATACCCTCCAAGAGTGCTGTGTTCAGTATGACCTCCAAGAGGTGGACACAGCACAACATCAGCATGACCTCGAGATAATAATCACGATATGACCTCAGCATAACAGGCATCATAACCTCTGTGGAAAGACTTAAGAAAAGCCTTAAGGTTATGACCAAATTATGACCCTCGCGACCTCCACATGTTCACTGGAGAAAGAAGGCAACTGGCCCACCAAGATCTTCAGAGCGAGTGATGATAACCTTCAGGGGTCATTAAAAAGCAATACGTCATTTAGTTATCTCCTCCGACTCGGTAACTTTTCCCAGTCGTTAAGGTGCCATAAAAATGAACGCCGTCGGGAATTCATTGAATTTCAATACTCGCAAACTATGAGTGAATTTTCGGGAATGAATTCCACTCGACGTGAAAATGTTTCTCCTGTACGTTTGAGGAAACAAATATATAAAAAAAAACATTATTTTCTTTATTCGGGTATTAATATCATATGCCTTGATAGATAAGCACACTGAATTTAAGAACAATTTAAGTGAATTTCAGAAAAAAGTTAATATATAAAACTGGTATTTTTCTGAATATATTTTCAGAATAGACTCCTCAATATACAACCAGAGTGAACTTCACTACCTGCAAACCGTTACAAAATAGGGTCGCCTAACCATAGGCGATGTCTTAGAAACAATAATGTAACCAATGTAACACGAAATAACTTGTTGAGTTTATTTTTAATTTAAAAAACGCTTCAACCAATACGCCTTTATTCAGCCATACGTGGATCAGTCATAATCAGATATAAATAAAACAATAAAAAAAAACTATCGTACAACAAAAATTAAATAACAAACCAATCACTCAGCCTAACAAACCTAATCACACTAGGATAAATAAATCACAAATAATACTCGATACCAAACGAAGGAGAGAGAGAGAGAGAGAGAGAGAGAGAGAGAGAGAGAGACTAAGAAGCGATTCACTTAGACCAACTCATTAAAAGAAAACTCCATCAATGGCGGCGACAGGACTCCACCCTCCCCCCCCTCCTCTCTCTCTCTCTCTCTCTCTCTCTCTCCTTCTGACCCTGGGAAGCGCGACCGGTGAAAGAAACATCGCAGGAGAGCAAAAGGAAGGGAAAATGAAGGGAAAGTAAAGAAGGGAAATTCAAGGCGAAATCGGAGATAATATACGAACGGGAGAATGAAGGGAGGACACGAAGGAGGAGGAAACGCCAAAGAGAACATGGGAAAAAAGGAGATGATATGAAAGCGAAAATGAAAAGAAAAGACAAAAAAGGGAAAATTAAAGGAAACAAAGGAATGGAGAAGAAATGGGAGCGAAAAGACGAAGGAGCAAAACGAAAAGGGGGACATCGGAATAAAGGAGATATGAGAACGTGAAAAAAAGAAGGAAAATACAAGGAAGAGGAAGAAAAACAAAGGGTATTTATGAAGGGGGTGGAAATAGGACCTGAAAACACATAAGGGGAAATGATGGCGGTCAACGCAGGAATAAAATGGGAAGGAAAATTCATGAGAAGGACGAAAGTGAAAGTAAAAAAAACAGGGAAATAAATGAAGAGATTCAATAGAAGATGAAAAGGAAAATTAAGAAGGATAAACTGCCGGAAATTTTTCAATAAACAATAAACAATCCAGAGAAAGAGAAGAGGGTAAAAGAGAGGGATTTTTAACATAAAGATGAAATTTAATTAAAGGAAAATGAAATAAAAGAACGGGGAAGATTAAAGATAAAAGTTGATCGTAAGATATTATGAGGAAATAGGAAATGGGACATTAGGAAATACAAGAGAAATATTCATTGGGAAATGAAACTGATATTGAAGTTTGAATACAATGGAAAGTGACAGGAAAATAAATAGAAACTTAAAAGATGAATTCAAAGGAAAATGATGAAAATGAAAGACGGAAATTGCAACTGTAAATGAGAAATGGAGAGAGGCTGAATGGGAAAATGAATTCGGCAAATTAAATGGGAAGAGGCTGAATGAGAAAATAAAGGAGAAATTGAAACGGAAAATATAGAATAAAAGCGTCGACTTGAAAAGGAGGTTTACCAAAGGTAAATAAATAGGGATAATGACTAAGAAGTAGGAATAGAGAAACAAAAACGAAAGAAGGGGAAATGAAGAGAGTCAAAATGAACAGGGTGGAAGGAGCAAAATGTCTAACAAAAGTGAACTTTCCTGCAAAAATAAAATAAAAAAATAAAAGAAATAAAAAAGTGAGGAGAAAGCAGGGCGCCACCAAACAGCCATTAATCAACGGCTTATCTTAAAATTTCCCTCGGGGCCTCAACGGATGAAATCCGCTCCAAACACGTTTAAAACATGTTTTGAGGTTGCGGGAAACTTCCGGAGGTGGAATGAATGCATTCCTCTTTTTTCTTCTTCTTCTTCTTCTTCTTTTTTTTTGCTTCCCGCAAACTTCGAAGCCCACTTTTTTTTATTTTGTTACTTCCTATCTCTCTCTCTCTCTCTCTCTCTCTCTCTCTCTCTCTCTCTCTCTCTCACTTAGTTGCGCTTCGTCTCGCACGCTTGTCTGGCAACTGTCATTAACATGATTTACTCCCAGTAACGAATAACAGAGAAAGAGAATGGAATAACAGTATCGTTATCGTTATAACCAACATTGGTAGTGATGTTATTATCGCTGTTATAATCATTTTGAAATCTAAATGTACTGATCACTTCAACGACATCTAAAAGCAACAGTAGTCGCTACGAATCGTGGCCAATAATAATAATAATAATAATAATATTTAGCAATACTATTATAATTATTATTATTATTCTAACATTAATCATTAATATTAATAATAATTAATATTACCACACTCATTATTACATATAATAATAATAATAATAATAATAATAATAATAATAATAATAATAATAATAATAATAATAATATACAATACAATAGCGTAGCCAATAATAATCACAATTATTATTATTATTATTATTATTATTATTATTATTATTATTATTATTATTATTATAACAATATAATATAATAATAATAATAATAATAATAATAATAATAACAACAACAACAATAACAACAACAACGACGACACGATAACGACACAGCAAATCAGAGAGGATTAAGGCTCCATTTTCCCTTCATAGGGAAGTGAATATACGTATGATGCCTAGTATTTCCTAACGGCTATCGACGGAAAACTCGACCGTTTCCCAGAAAGGTCTGACTACGGAAAGAAGAAGGGGAAAGTGTCTCTCACTTTCTGAGAAGTTCACCAAACTTTCGTCTCTCTTTTTTCTTTTTTCTTTCCAGTCGTTCGAAAGACGCTTACAAAATGCAACGTATGCTATAAAAAGTTACAGGTATGGATTAAGAATTTAATGAGTGTATATATATATTAATAATGATATATATATATATATATATAGATATATAATTAATACGATAATATTATATGACTTATACCATATATTAGTCGCTTTACCAGGAGTCCCAGCTGAAGCTACATAAACATATATGGATAATTCAGCCACAGATGTGTATCTAGATATATGTAATTATACACATATATATATATATAATACATATATAAAGCATACTATATATATATAAAAGTATAATTGATATGATAATAATAATAATATAATGTCAGCAGAAGGATCCACAGTAATATTCTTGTTTATCCAGACGAAATATATTTCTTGATAAACAAGAATATTACTGTTGATTCTTCTACTGATTTCTTAGAAGCACGATACTGGTTTTTATATTGCATATAAATATATATATATATATATATATATATATATATATATATATATATATATATATAATATTTACCAGGTACATCATTCATTGTGTCGGTCTTTCTACCTCAGTCGGGAATCGAACCTGGCTCTCACATCAGTGCGCTGAGTGACCTATGTATACCCGCTGGACTCAAGACACAAATACACAAACGCACACACACATACTGTACATCATACATACACACATACATATATATATTATATATATATATATTATATATATATATATATATATATATGTTTGACAAAAAACTGTATACTTTAATATTTTATCAACCTATCAACCTTAAAATATGATCATTATTACTACTAATTTCGATAACATCTCCAATAACGACACAAACTCCACCGTAAAAGTTAATATCGCACCAAAACCCTTTTTTCCCTTCCACAACCTTAATGAACCATTCACCAGCAAGAGCCACCCAAAGTTGCAATATCAGGAGGTCAACACGAAATCAATCGTGTACTTAAAAAGAAGGAAAACCTCTGGGATTCGTCTTTATGAAATCGTAATTAAAGTTTGATCAAGTTTATTTGTCGTCATATAAATATTTGGCAATGAGAGGTTGGGATGGGGAGAGGGTTTGGGGGGGGGGGGGGGGGGGGGGGGGGGGTGAAGAGGAGGAAACTCCTTTTATCGTCTTTCCAGGTTATTTTTTTCTTTTAATTTCATCTTCAGTCATTTGATGTTGAAGTGACTTTTAATTGGAGAATGGGAACTGTGATTTGTCGTATGGTATAGCCATTCAATATAAACTTTCGTATTAATGTAGGGAATACAATAATGTTCTCCGTTAAACAAATGGAATAGTCTTTCTTCAATATAAATGAAAAGTATATATACATAAATACAACCACATCATTTACTTTTTCGAACGGTGACAATATACATTAACCTAATCATATGGCAAAAACCGACTGAGGATCAAGAAACAATACCAAATGCAGTTCGCCTCTGTTGCTTTTGTGTAATTTACCGTCAAGCTACAAGATAAACTTACATGCACGCTGGTTCCGTGTTCTTACCTGAGGCAGGTTCCAAAGACGTACGAATTTTTTTACTATCTGGACGTATTTTAAATACAGAGGACGTTGAGCAAAATGTCCTTTTAAAAAAGGCGTAGGTTTGGCCATAGCAGTTTTCAGGTTTTGAACTTTTACATATTTTATAATTTCTAGCAATTTTTCAAAAGTTAAAGAAATATACGTCAACCACTAATCAAGACATATTCCATTCACATACCTAGGCGTTTGCATGAGCATATTTCCTGCTAATCCCCTTTCAGATAACTGACGAATAGGAATCGAAAACTGAAATCTACTCAGCGAAATTCGCACGTGACAAAAGGTGTCACAAAACAGACATTTTCAGAGCTCTATCGTAGCCAACCAAAGCGGTCCAATGCTTCCATCATAATAACCAGGCAACTGCTCTGCCTTTGATTAATTACAGCGTAATTCCTCGTCAGCTGAAAATAACCACAGCGTTATTCATTTCATTTAACAAATTTAATAGGTTTATAACCGAATGAAAGTTGACAGCTTTCGGAAAAAAAAAAAAGGATTTTATCCGTTCCCACGAATAATATTACCGCGGATTAGAATTGTGCTCAAATCGTCACTACGATACCAGCACTAAAAACGCGTATGGATACGGTAGTGAAACGAGATATTCTTTAGGAACAACAAACTGAATGTGATACAAGGGAATAGTGGAATGTACTTCCTAAGAAAAGAGAATGAAGAATACCGCACACACATTATATGCATAATATATATATATTATATGATATATATATCTATATGAATTTTTATCACATCACAGTGATTCATATACATTCATCGAGCTACACATGTCCTTTAATATCCAATCAGATCTACCTCGGAAAAAATATATTTTCATATATGTTAACCTAAGGGGAATTTTTTAGTTGATATATATACATACACACACACACACACACACATATATATATATATTATATATATATATATAGATATATCCACAGATATATATATATATATACAATATATATATTATATATATATATATAGTATATATATATATATATACATAGATATATACACAGCTATAAATATAAATAATATATATATATATGTATGTATGTTATATATATATATATATATATATATATGATATATATATATATATATATATATATATATATATATTATATAAATACATATGTATGTATGTGTTTCTATATATACGTATATATACTATATATATATAAATATGTTTCTATATATATACGTTATATATATAATATATATATATATATATATATATATATATATATATTATATATATATATTAGTATAAGTGTGTGAGCAAGTTTATCTATTTGCATTTACAAAGTGCAGCAATAACACCAGTAACCTTCACATGAGTTACGGCAAAGCAACAACAACGCTATATCCCTTGATGCTTTGACATATGAAAGAAATAAAAGCTCCCTCGCGGCCTTCTTTGCATCTGAATGCAATGCGCCATCTCTTTAAACTAAGTAACACTCTCTCTCTCTCTCTCTCATCCTCCGCTCTGTCTCTCTCTCTCTCTCTCTCTCTCTCTTACTTAATCCCGGAAGTAACCTACTTCTTGCATAAAATGTTATCTTACTTTACAGCACACAGGAAAAATTTTTTTTTAACAGAATAAAGACCAATGGGGGTATTTTACTTTACGCCCTTTTCTCGCTAAGGCTTACCCTGCCCTGCCTTGCCCACTCACCACCCCCCAACCTCCCCCCCCAAATAAATACAATGAAGACGTAGGCGATGTTTTTTCTGCCTCTTAAAGGAAGAAAGGTGAGTTAAATTGAATTGAGTTCAATATAGAATTTAAGCCAGAGGCAATGCACTGTGACCTATGAGGTCATTCAGCGCTGAGACGGAGATTGACAGTAAAATGCTTGGAAGGTGCAATAGGAATAATAACTTGCAGTTACACTAGGAATCGTTAGGAGAGGCAGGAAAGTAAGATGGAAGATAGAGAATATGAAAGGAGGTAGAGAAAAAGAAACGAAAGGAGTGGCACCTAGCAAAGAACCTTAAATAATGACTACAGGGCACGGCAGGAGGAGGTGCACTGACGGCACTAACCCGTACAACGAAGGAAGGTCAGAACAGAAAACGGAAAACAAAGTTGAGAAATTCTAAATGCTTGAAAACCGAAATAAGAAAACAGCCACTAACCTAGGTAATCCAAAGACTTCTGATTACTTTTTTTTTTCTCTATCAAAGTCCTCCAATTCGACTGGGTGGCATTTATAGTGTGGGGTTCCGGGTTGCATCCTGCCTCCTTAGGAGTCCATCACTCTTCTTACTATGTGCGCCGTTTCTAGGATCACACACTTTTGAATGAGTCCTGGAGCTACTTCAGCCTCTAGTTTTTTCCAGATTCTTTTTCAGGGATCTTGGGATCGTGCCTAGTGTTCCTATGATTATGGGTACAATTTCCACTGGCATATCCCATATCCTTCTTATTTCTATTTTCAGGTCTTGATACTTATCCATTTTTTCCCTTTCTTTCTCTTCAACTCTGGTGTCCCATGGTATTGCGACATCAATGAGTGATACTTTCTTCTTGATTTTGTCAATCAACATCACGTCTGGTCTGTTTGCACGTATCACCCTATCTGTTCTGATACCATAGTCCCAGAGGATCTTTGCCTGATCGTTTTCTATTGTAATGATGGAAATCATTCATGTAGCATTTATGACAGTACTCATGGAAATTGGTGGACTGGAAAACCGAATTGGTTTTCATCTTATCAAGATGTTAAGTTAGCCACTCGAAGTTGAGATTGTCTATGATCGAGTGTATGTACATAACTGTAACCATGTGCGCAGATGCATAAGCTGAAATTGCTCTGTTCGAGACGAGTATGGCAACGCTGAGGGGAACGAATGTATCTCCCCTTATATTCATTTGAAATGACTTATTTCTCCCTTGTAAAAGGTATGCACTTGTCGTAGTTTATAATGTATATGTTGCCTTAACATTTGGTAGTGTTTCTTTATACTTTTACTTTGATATAACTGCCAATTGCCAAGAATTGTAATGGTACTGTTACGTAAGTTGCACCATGTTGAGCTTGCATGTTGTTGCAATTGTACCATCAATTAAATGTAGGCTAAGATGTGAATTAGACTTCCATATGTTTATAAAAATGTCAGTTCTATAGTAAATTCCACCCATGTTATGCATATGAAGTCAGGCTAACTGCGATGTGTAACAGTAAAGTTAGGCATGAGTAGCATAGCCTAAAGGCCTAACGACTGCATGCTCTTTGGCATAAGATTGCCGTCCTAAATAAACAGTTTGTATTACAGGGAACCAGTATAGGGGTCCAGTGTAAGAACCAGTATAGGGGTCGAGTGTAAGAACCTGTATAGGGGTCCAATGTAAGAACCAGTATAAGAATCGGTGTTGGTTCTAACTGGTATTGAAGGAGTACAGCTAGGAATAAGCTGCCTTTACAATGTACCCACCTACTGTTAAGAAGAAATATTAAAAAAAAAAAAACCGGGAGCCAGCCTTTCCCTCAACCCTTATTACAACAATGAAGATTCGACCGTCTCCAACGTCAAGTACCTGTTCCAGCTAAGGATAGGCCAAGAAGTATAGTAGCCTAGGCCTATGAGGTACCTTTATATTAGCCTATGGTTTGAATTGTTATATATAGGCTAGTCTGAGTGAATTGTCCTAAAATGTATGGTAGCCTCCGAATGTTTAAGTCAGGACAATTGACAAATCAATACTGTATACATATGCAGTATAGTAAATACATGAGTCATAAGAATATCAACATTAAAAGATATTTATACTCTTGACACTATCACTCCTTCAGGTTGGTGCTCGTACCACTTATTACTGCAAGGTAGCTGGTGTTTCTTGCACAGGCTCCAGTGGAGGGCTTTTGCTACTGACTCATGCCTCTTTTTGTACTGGTTCTGTGCAAGTGCCGGACATTTGCTTGCTATGTGGTTTATGGTCTCATTTTTCGTATTGCACTTCCTACAAATGGGAGAGATGTTATTTCCATCTATCGTTCTTTGGATATATCTGGTTCTTAGGGCCTGATCTTGTGCCGCTGTTATCATTCCTTCAGTTTCCTTTTTGAGCTCTCCCCTCTGTAACCATTGCCATGTGTCATCGCTGGCCAGTTCTTTAGTCTGTCTCATGTATTGTCCGTGCATTGGTTTGTTGTGCCATTCCTCTGTTCTGTTTGTCATTCTCCTGTCTCTGTATATTTCTGGGTCTTCGTCTACTTTTATCAGTCCTTCTTCCCATGCACTCTTGAGCCACTCGTCTTCACTGGTTTTCAGATATTGCCCCAGTGCTCAGCAGATGAAACCTATTCATATGGAACAAGCCCCACAAGGGCCATTGACTTGAAATTAAAGCTTCTAAAGACTTTGGTGTTCGTTAGGAAGAAGTAAGACGAGGTAAAGGGAAATACAGAAAGAAGAGACCCCACTTACTTAAAAAAAAAATAAGTAAATGAACAAATTGAAAAACTTTTCACAGCATAAATATGGAGAGAGTTCCAGCAGCGACTGCGAAGGTGTTAACCAAATTCTTCTTTTCTGGTTAACCTCGGGGAGTAAGTCACCGATAAATGGTCAAATTCGGGGCTTAGTAGACCCATCTTGGAAAGGAGAGGAAGTGAAGAACTGGGAAAGAGAGTATGACGATAAGGAGGTCAATACTGAGGGATCTTGGAAAGAAGGGGAAAGTGGAAGAACGAGAATGATAGTATGAAAATAAGAGCATGAAGTGGTCTTGGGAAGGAGAGGAAGTGAAGAAAAGAGAGAGCATGAAAAAATAAGTAGGATGAAAATGAAGACAAGACTAAGTGATCAGAAAGGAGAGTGGTACGGATAGAAAGGATGCATGAACAGGAAAGGAGAGAGAGAAGGACACATGGAATCAGAACAAATTATAGTAACGTTGGAAACGGGAAAAAGAGGGGAAAGTAGAATACGTAAGGTGAATCTCTCTCTCTCTCTCTCTCTCTCTCTCTCTCTCTCTCTCTCTCTCTCTCTCTCTCTCTCGTACGTGACGTGCGCAAATAAAAAAAGCAATAAGGTAGGACAAAAATAACTAAAGGAAACTTCGAACTGAATGACATGAAAGAGACCAACAGATTCTCTCTCTCTCTCTCTCTCTCTCTCTCTCTCTCTCTCTCTCTCTCTCTCTCTCTCTCTCTCTTCCAATCTATCTGTCTTTCACGAATGTATTTGAAAATAATTGAATTGCCAAAATTCTCAATAGGGAAGAGGAAAATCAATCTCTCTCTCTCTCTCTCTCTCTCTCTCTCTCTCTCTCTCTCTCTCTCTCTCGCAAACAAAAAAGAAAGCAATAAGGTAGGACAAATATAACTAAAGGAAACTAAGAACAGATTGACGTGAAAGAAAACAACAGATTCTCTCTCTCTCTCTCTCTCTCTCTCTCTCTCTCTCTCTCTCTCTCTCTCTCTCTCTCTCCTAAAGGTTCAAATAAAAAAAGAAGAAAAATATATGTTTCCTTAGCACGACCGTAAAATAAAAATCATGGCAAGGATTTAATCCAATACAAGAAGAGCGGACCACCTGGGAGTTGGGGGGTGAGTTGGGTTTTGGGGGGGTGGGGCATTGTGTCGGAAAGAAAGCAAAATAAATAGAAGCCACACGCAAATATGGAGGGAAATATAATACGGCGGAAGGGCACGAATTTTGACCGAATCTATGACTGACCATTACGTGCAGTGGATGGGAATATATCCGCTGTGTGAGCTCCCCATGTTGTGAATGGGGTCTCGCTTCTCTGTTGCTTGTTGGTGGCAAAAATTGGGCTGCGAGGTATGTTTTCAGTTTCCTGTAAAAGAAATACACTGAGATCGCTTTGTCTGTCCGTCCGCACTTCTTCTGTCCGCCCTCAGATCTTAAAATCTACTGAAGCTAGAAGGCTGCAAATCGGTATGTTGATCATCCACCCTTCAATCATCAAATATACCAAATTGCAGCGCTCTGGTCTCAGTAGTTTATATTTTATTTAAGGTTAAAGTTAGCCATACTCGTTCGTCTGGCAACGATGCAGTACAGGCCACCACAGGGCCGTGGTTCAAGTTTCATGGGCCACGGCTCATAGAGCATCATACCGAGACCACCGAAAGATAGATGTATTTTCGGTGGCCTTGATTATAAGTTGTACAGAAAACTTGCTGTTTGCTGGTGATTGGAATGGTTGTGAGTTTTAATCGTTTCCACAGGGGGGGCGGGGTGTTGTTTTTGCTATCCTCATCGGTGATTATCATTGTTGTGAGTGCTGGAGAGCGTTTTCTGTGCCTCTAATGCTCGTGAGTTTTGAATCTGAAAAGGAAATGTTTGGTTTCCGAGATATATATATATATATGTGTGTGTATATATGTTTATATATATATATATATATATATATATATATATATATATATTGTGCGTGTGTATATGTTTAAATATATATATATGTATGTATATATATATATATATATATATATATATATATATATGTATGTATGTATGTATATATATATACATATATTACACACACACATATATATATATATATATATGTATATACACCTATATTACATACATATATGTATGTACTATTACATATTCTTAAGTAAATCTTAAATAGTATTTCATGTAGTAAAGAAAATATATATCTGCAAAATCTACGACGTAATTCTACAGCTTCTCGTTTTCAAGGCCACAAAGCGTCCCATCATGAAGGGCGGACCACTAACAAGGGGAGGTTTCGCCAGTTCATGAGGACACGTCGTCCCTCTCTGGAGATGTCCCGTTCAAACTGGGTATTTCTGTGAAGAACGTGCTCTCTTGCACGTCTTCTTGCAGAGGCATGCGCCAAATCCAGCGTACACAAGCATGCATTTTCAAAGCACACAGAAACATGGCATAAATAAAAACAAGTAATAACTACGCCGAAGTTTCTTCGGTGCAATCGAGTTTTCTGTACAGTCGCTACAGGATATAATCAAGGCCACCGAAAATAGATCTATCTTTCGGTGGTCTCGGAATAATGCTGTGTGAGGCGCGACCCACGAAACTTGAACCACGAACCGGTGGTGGCCTGTAATATGTCGTAGCCAGAAGCACGATTATGGCTAACTTTAATCTTAAATCACATAAAAACTACTGAGGCTAGAGGACTGCAATTTGGTAAGTCTGATGATTGGAGGGTGGATAATCAACATACCAATTTGCAGCCCTCTAGACACAGTAGTTTTTAAGATTTGGGGGCGGACATAAAACTGCAGACGGACAGACAGACCCGATACTATATTTTTCTTTTCAGAAACAAAAAAAACAAAAGTATAAATATAAACATACACTCAAAAAAGATTTAAAACTTTATTCCGTCAAATAAATTGAGATCTGAGGACAACATTCATAATCTTCTTAATATACTTCAGAGAGGAGATATATAATCATTATAATTATTATTTCAGTAGACGAAGCCTATTCACATGGAACAAGCCCACGGGGCCATTGACTTGAAATTCAAGCTTCCAAAGGATGTTGGTTTCAACCTCCCCCAGGAGACCCCACACTGCAGCAGTAACTGATCATGATAGAGAGTCAGTGATTTTTTATCGCCCTGAGGGAGACGCAAACCTGCGACACATGAGTGGTATTTTACGACACTAACCACTCACTATACCAGCGGAGGGTACATCATAACATACCCTCAGGCAATGACAAACGAGACAAGCAATTGCATCAAGTGGCATAAAATGATATAATATCTTTGACAGCGGAAATGCGCATTTAATTGGTCGTCCATGACCCGATATGACTAATTAAAATAGCAAGAAATCTATGTCAGCGGAAACGCATATCAAAACGTCGTCCGCGCCCCGAAGAAAAAGAACACCAGATCTGGAAAATGGTGACATTCGGCAATAAGTGAAAAAAAAAGTGTGTTGCCAAACACCACCAGATGGGAAGGAAAATGCAAATCTCCAGCCACAAAAGTCCTCGTATATCCAACCGTTTCTTTCCTATTGTGAGGAATCGAAGGTTATTGAAAGCGCGAAATATATGTTATATATGAAAAAGAAATAGAAAAGAGGATGACAAATAAAAAGAAAAGGGGAAGTAAAGCAACAGTTGACCTATTTTTTATCCATTTTTGGAGCTCGAAAGATGGCGACGGGAAAAATTTACTGACGAAAATAAAACAGATTTTAAAATAAACACGCCGTCTTATTTTCTCCTTTCTCAGGTTTTCCACTTGAGAGCGCGTAATATGAGCAGAAAGAAGATGGGGAAAATAAAAAAAAAAGGGGGGGGAGGATTTTCCCCTCCTTATTCGTTGATCTTTGGAAGGACGCCTTTAAACTGCGCACGATCCTCAAAACTATACTCGGTTTTTTTCCATCTGTCCACCCGCCTGTGGTGTTTGCGTATGGTAACACTGCGTCCTGGGCTTTAGATAGTTACATTCAGCTTATATTCAACAATAATAACAATATCCTATTTCGAATATTAACGGTGTAATTCGCATACAGTAAATTATTAAAACACTTTTCAGTTGCAAATGCACACCCAGATATCCTTATATTTACCTAAAACTTGCACAAAACGTAACTATTTAAAGCCCGGGATGCAGTGTTACCATACAAAAACACCACAGGCGGGTGGACATATGGAAAAACACAGAGTATAGTATGCGTACATACTACCGAGTATTTAACTTATAATACCCATTCATGCCCTTATATATACGTGTGCGCTCATATATCTACAACTGAATATACACATGTAATACGTATATTTAAGTAAGTATACAGATATATATATTCTGGAGTAGTTAGGTAACATATTTTCTTTAAGGCATATGGTGTCAAGGGAATTTACAAAACCCATATGCCCTAAAGATATATATATATATATAGTATATATATATATATATAGATATATATATATATATATATATATATATATATATAATCATATGCAGCGTCAACGTGTAGTCTTTTCTTCTACCAAACTTAACAATAATTGTGAATAAACCTGCTTTTTTTCTTTAAAATCAACGCTATGCCAGCATATGAGAGAGAGAGAGAGAGAGAGAGAGAGAGAGAGAGAGAGAGAGAGAGGAGGAGGAGGAGGAGGAGGAGGAGGAGGAGGAGGAGGAGGAAGGAGGAGGAGGAGGAGGAGGAGGAGGAGGAACTGCCTTGAAAGGAGAGAACACTAAACAGCAAAGGCGTTAGTCTTCCATAGCCATTATCGAATTATTAGAGGGAAAAAGGAATCGAGATTTTTACCTGAGCTGCTCTCCGCAATTAGTGACCCAATTCGTGGTCATTTACCCGTCAAATTACGGCCTGAATGCGGCTAAGGTGAGAGAGAGAGAGAGAGAGAGAGAGAGAGAGAGAGAGAGAGAGAGAGAGAGACGCTGGAAAGTTTAAGCCAGGCCAAGAGAAAGGGTGATTTAGGATGGTTACCCAAAAAGAGCCAGGTAAGCAGATGTTGAGTTCTGGGATCTCTCTCTCTCTCTCTCTCTCTCTCTCTCTCTCTCTCTCTCATACAAAACGGCGCTTCAGAATTGTGCTTTTCCCTAAAAACACGGGCTTTTCAACCGTATGGATCCATGACATACGGTTAGTACAGCCGTAATCCGGTCGAATAAGAGAGTGCTATTGGAAAAATAAAAATAATCATAATAAAGGTTAGGTGGCTTTACACAGCCATTTCTTTTCCAGCTGGTTATGGACAGACTGCAGTGAACTGGAACTAATGATGGCAAGACTGAATGCGGAAGTGTATCTTTATACATAGTGTATATTCACAAACATAAACACAAACTTTATATAGTATATACTATATATATATATATATATATATATGTGTGTGTGTCTGTGTGTGTGTGTGTGTGTGTGTGTATGTATGTATGTATGTATGTATGTATGTATGTATGTATGTCATATATATATATATTATATATATATATTATATATAATATATGTATATATAATATATGATATATATATATATATATATACTATTTAGATATATATAGATATATATATAATATAAAGATATATATATATATATATACAATATATATATATATGTAATGAGGTTATGAACCTCATTATTCATTTGGTAAACGTGTAACTCGAGCATCAGGCAAACAACAAACAAACCAGCGGCTCACGACTTTCCTTTCTCTCTCTCTCTCTCTCTCTCTCTCTCTCTCTAAGCGATACCTCTCTCTCTCTCTCTCTCTCTCTCTCTCTCTCTCTCTCTCTCTCTCTCTAACAGGTAATTAAAATGAGAGAGTTGCATTATAAGAAAATACATTTATTAACAATGAATAAATAATGAATCAATCAAGTCTTACAGACTAACTTAATTCAATTAAAACCCCAACAAAAATGTCTAAACAGTATTTAGTCACCAAAAGTCTATTATCCATTGGGACTCCCTCGGTCCCCCCTCATGGTTCCGCTAGAACCGTCTGTTTCAAAGACATGGAAACACCCCATAAGTACACACACAAGTTTAACAATCAGAGATTAAAGATTGGATATTCTTATAAAAATGTCAAATAGATAACAAGCCATTCTTTGGCTAAAACAGTTCAAAACTCACCCAAGCAGCCGGACTATTTCACACACTTAATAAAAAACCACTTCGGAGAGCACCACGGCATCTTGCCTTTCTTCCAAAGACGCCTCTATGCCAAATCCACCATAGACTTGTGTATCATACATTTTTAATAGGAAGAGGCGCACATGCACTTACGAACGCACTCTTCGTTAGCGCCTCATAATTACTAGGTGCAACTAGTTTCCCAAAGGCACTTTGAGAAGAGTTCATAAACTGTCGTACATTGACTTGTCTTTCTATACAGTTTTATCTCACGCCACCGACAGAAACCATTGGTCAGCTTTTCTCAGGTCGTTGCTTCTCCACATTCCAATAGGTCACAGCGAACATATTGGCAATATATCATTAATCAAAACCCTAGGCCTTAGATATATATATATATATATATATATATATATATATATATATATATATATATCGTGTGTGTGTGTGTGTCTGTATATATATATATATATATAGATATATATATATATATATATATACTATATATATATGTGTGTGTGTGTGTGTGTGTGTGTGTGTGTATACAGGGCGGTCCAAAAATAGGTGATAGGTGGACAGTAGGTGGAATACCTGCGTAAAATGCGAAGGACAGCAGTTTGAGCAACTGCGTTGATAGAAAATTTCACTGATTGATTATAGCACGCAATAAAACCTAATTGTCAATGTAATAATTGTTTTAGTAAATATGATCGTAAATGTAATCTCAAGATAAATGCTATCATTTACTGTCCACCTACTTTTGTGTGTGTGTATATATATGTGTAATATAATATATATATATATATATAATATATATATATATATAATATATATATATATATATATATATATACGTATCGCTTCCCCACAAAATACTGATGCAAACAGCAAAACGACCCCAGTGTTGTAAATCACCATCATCAACCATGACTTTTCCCTCGGTACTTGGGAATAAATCAATAGGCTTTCACTGCTGTCAAGCAAATCCTTCATCGCGGATGAACATTTCGTATCTATTCCAAAATGACATTCTCTGAAATTTCAACACTAACAGTCAACACTTCCATCAATATTAAAAAAAATATATATTCATGCAGATTCTGTCCATGACGTCAGAGATTTCTGTTAAAGCTTCGAAAATATATGTCTCTCAGTTCCTCCAATCCTGACAAATGATTCGAAACATGTCAAAATATATTTCTACCACTTTCGTCGGTCCTTACAAATGACTCCACCAACATTAAAAAACGTACGAGTGTCATCAATACCAAAAAGATTTTCCATAAATATTAAAATATATTTCCACACGTGTTTCATCAGTGCCTATAAATGTTTGCATCTATAATAAACATCTTTATAATTTCCTTTTACTACACCAATAAATATATTGTTCATTATCAGAAAATATTTGCACCTTCAGGTGTTTCTATCAGTACAAAATCTCTTTATAAACTACATCAATACCGATAATTATTTTCAAGTCATCTTTATAAGTTTCATCAACGTCAACAAACGTTTTCATCAATATTATAATATATTCCCACAAGTTTCATTAACACCTATGAATATTTACCCAAATATCAATTGTTGCATCAACAGAATCAAATATTTCCATCAATATTATCTTTTTAGTTTTCTGTAAAAGAAAACTATTATACCGGCTCGGTCTGTCCGTACGCACTTTACTCTGTCCGACCTCATATCTTGAAAACCACTGAGGCTAGAGGGCTGCAAATTGGTATGCTGATCATCCCCCAACAAATCTTCAAACATGCCAAATTGCTGCCCTCTAGCCTCAACAGTTTTCATTTTATTTTAAGGTTAAAGTTAGCCATATCGTGCATCTGCAACTATCCTCAGTAGTTTCCCTTTTACTTAAGGTTAAAGTTAGCCATAATCGTGCATCTGACAACGATATAAGACAGACCACCACCAGGCACTGGTTAGTTTCATAGGCCGCGGCTCATACAGCATTATAACGAGACCACTGAAAGATAGATCTATTTTCAGTGGCCTTGATTATACGCTGTAGCGGCTGTACAATAAACTCCACAGCGCATTTTTCATGATTTTTTTTTTAAGGTGAATTCCTCAATCTTCCTTTCTTCTTTCTCCAGAAATAGGCAAGACAGATAGATGCATTGGGTTGTCTATGCCATCGGCCTTTTCATCAGTTAGCCATTTTTATACCAAGTTCAAAACCTCAACATGAAGACTGCCACACAACTAAACTGTCATAAATGCAATATATAACTATGTATCCTGGCGTGAGTATAGTCATGGATAATATATATATATATATATATATATATATATATATATATATATATATATGTGTGTGTGTGTGTGTATATATATATATATATATACTATATATATATATATATATATATATATTATATATATATTATATTATATATATCTATATAATATATATATATATATATATATATATATATATATATTTTTGAAGAGAGCGTATGCATTTATCTTGTATATATATATATATATATATATATATATATATATATATATTATATATATATATATATATATATATATAATATATATATATATATATATATATATATATATATATATATTTTGAAGAGAGCGTATGCATTTATCTTGTATATATATATATATATATATATATATATATATATATATATATATATATATATATATATCTTGAAGAGAACGTATGCATTTATCTTGACGTGAGAGGAGAATTTATGTATCTTGACACATATGTAGCCATAAATACACATAATGAAGGTATTGTATCTTGAATGAAGGTATGTATCTTGATATTAGTGCAGTCTATGTCTGCTGACGTAAATGTAGTTTTAAATGTAGTTATGCACGTAATGGAGATGTGTCTTTTGACGAGAATGCAGAGTGAATTTATCTTGACGTGAATGTAGACATAGCTGCACGTAACGAAGTTATGTATCTTGATGACAGTGTAGAGTCTACGTATCTTCACGTATCTTCACGTGAATGTAGCTTTAAATACACGTAATGATGATGTGTCTTTTGACAAGAGCGTAAGGTTTATCTATCTTGACGTGAATGGAGTTATAAAATCACGTAATATAGAGTTGTATATTGACGTGAGTGCATAATAGATTTTTATCTTCACGTGAATGTAGAGTTATACATGCAAGTAATATAGTTAGAATCTTGACGTGAGTGTAGTTAGAAATGCCTGTGTTTTAGATCATTATCTTGACGTGAATATACTTATAAATACACATAAGGTAGCTACATTATATCTTCAATTAAGTCAACTACAATATATAAAAATAGCTGAAAACACTAATCTATTGAAAAAGCTCTGCGACATTTAAAAAAAAAAAAAAAAAAAAAAAACTCGGAAGGCGGCTCAAACCAACCAACCCTCCAACCCCATCCCCCCAACCTCCCATATAAAATTACTGGAACAGTCTTTAGAAGACTGTCGCTTCATTTGGAATTTTAGATTACTTCCCAAAACTCATAGGAAAGAACTTTACAAAACTGTCACTTCATTTGGATTACCGTGGGATATTAGGGGGGGCACAGCGACTCTCTCTCTCTCTCTCTCTCTCTCTCTCTCTCCTCTCTCTCTCTCTCTCTTTTCCACCAATCTATGTCTTTCGCGAAAGTATTTGATAATTAAATTGACAGAATTATCAAAACGAATGAGTAAAATCTCTCTCTCTCTCTCTCTCTCTCTCTCTCTCTCAATCTATGTCTTTCGCGAAAGTATTTGAAAACAATTAA
>NC_087208.1:28218092-28220592 GCF_015104395.2 Macrobrachium nipponense
CTTAAAGTAATCAAGTCATTATACATATGACATCCCCATCAGTTTGTCCGTCTGTCTGTATCTTTGACTACCATCTTACATTGTAACATAAAATCAGGCATTACGAACACTATATTTACCATAATATCATAAGTTAATGCATAAGCAATCATCACTTTACTTTATAACGTCAATAATCAGAACAAACAAAATTTTAAAATAACCTGGTAAAAAAATTAAAAATTTGTCTAAAAAAAACAAATGTAGAAACAAAATTTGAAAAAAAATCGTCAGCTTCAAAGCAAAAAAAATAAAATAATAATAAAAACATAGAACCGAGTATTCAAAACGCAAACATTTTACAAATCAAGGCCAGAAAATAGAAATAAAGAAATAAAATAGGTATTTGACCTTATTGTTTACTTAAAAAAATACCCAGAATAAGAACTCCACCTTGAAAATGATCTGAAATTATATTTTGCTTCCTGAACTCAACTGTATGGAATTATGCATCGCGCGAATTAGTTCACTTCAGAAAGCGAGAATATTTATGTTAATGAATAGCACTAGACCGTGCAATCATTTCCTCTTTCTCTCTCTCTCTCTCTCTCTCTCTCTCTTTCCACATTTATTACATGAAGAATTATAACCGCTATTGCTCCGATGTTTCAGCCGGTCTGTAAAAATTCTACCGCTTTTCGCTTGTCGATTAATAATAATAATAATAATAATAATAATAATAATAATAATAATAATAATAATAATAATAATAATAATAATAATAATAATAATAATAATAATAATAATAATGAAAATGCTGGAGATATCATTATCATTATTATTATTATTATTATTATTATTATTATTATTATTACAGTAATACTGACGATCAGAAAACAACAAATTACCAACAACGAGTTCACACTATATCTTTGTAGGCACAGCCAGTTAAACTACTGTTAGTCACACTACTACTACAACTTCTACAATAATAATAATAATAATAATAATAATAATTAATAATAATAATAATAATAATAATAATAATAATAACGAAGCAAACAAACCCAAGTCCGCAACCTTTCCACGACGCTCTGTTTAGACTCCAAAAGCAGCCTCCTTATCAATCAAATCTATCTACAACAAGCCTCAACATCCCCTGAGGCGCGACGAACTCCATAGGAGCATATCCGGACACAGCATCACAGCCTCCATAACGGCGCCTCATCCACTTCCTGTTTCTCATTTGCTACAATGAAGAGAACAGAGTCTGTTAAACTCCGGATTCCACCGGAATCAGACGATCCTTTCAGGGTCAAAGAACCGGTATGGATCCTGTTTACATTTTGATGTCTCGTCTGTATCTAAGTGGCTTCTTTTACAAACTTTAATGTGGGAGTGTGTATTTATACGTATGTTTGATTTCACATGTATATTCTTTTACACAAGTGTAGTCAGACCAGCGATGGTTTACGGAGCCGAGACGTGGCTGATGAAGAAGACACAAGAACGGAAAACAGATGTGACAGAGAAGAGGATGTTATGATGGACGTGTGGCGTTACAAGAAAAGATAGATCAGAAATGTGGTGTTACAAGAAAAGATAAATTAGAAATGTGGAGTTACAAGAAAAGATAGATCAGAAATGTTGGGCTACAAGAAAAGATAAATCAGAAATGTGGAGTTACAAGAAAAGATAAATCAGAAATGTGGAGTTACAAGAAAAGATAGATCAGAAATGTGGAATTACAAGCAAAGATAGATCAGAAATGTGGAGTTACAAAAAAAGATAGATCAGAAATGTGGAGTTACAAGAAAAGATAGGAGATCAGACATGTGGAGTTACAAGAAAAGATAGGAGATCAGACATGTGGAGTTACAAGAAAAGATAGGAGATCAGAAATGTGGAGTTTACAAGAAAAGATAGGAGATCAGAAATGTGGAGTTTACAAGAAAAGATAGGAGATCAGAAATGTGGAGTTTACAAGAAAGAGATCCGAAAAGTGGAAAAGTACAAGACAAAAGAAAGCATAGGCAGATCAGAAATGAGTTTATTACAGAAACATTTATGATAGGTTAAGTACCGAAAAAGGGCAAAGAAAACCTACGGTGGCTCAGTCAAAAAGTCTACATAGAATTATGCGGAGAAAAGGTCAAATGCGTAAAAGGGATATAAACAAGAAGGCAGAGGGAAGGAGCAGAAAGGAAAGACAAAGTTCAGATAGAAGAATTAAATAGCTAATGACATACGGGATTCATTAGACATGGGGGAGGACGGAAACAGCAACCCAGTATAAAAACAGGCAAGCTTTGAAGACAAAGCAGAAGGCTTCATAAGCAATCTATAGTTTGAGCATCAATCGACCTCCCTATTCACGCGCCACACAATATCTATTTGCCTAATGTTTACCTTTGATGGCCTCTACTGTTGTCCCGCCACTTAATTAACACCATAAATCAATCATTATCAGCAGTTGAAGAACTCGGTGAATGTTATCTGGTTGCTGGCTAATGAAGCTAAT
>NC_087208.1:28225592-28230592 GCF_015104395.2 Macrobrachium nipponense
TTCATCGCCAAATAATGGAAACATCTTATCAGTTATTTTATTTTTTTTATGTCGAGAAATTTATATAATTCTCTCATAACATTTTACGATGTATCTCGAAAGTTATCTATTTCAGAATCAG
This sequence comes from Macrobrachium nipponense, assembly GCF_015104395.2. Classification (NCBI taxonomy): domain Eukaryota; kingdom Metazoa; phylum Arthropoda; class Malacostraca; order Decapoda; family Palaemonidae; genus Macrobrachium; species Macrobrachium nipponense. The sequence continues at coordinate 28,225,714 of NC_087208.1, forward strand.
AAATTGTACAAAACATAAGAGAAGAAAGGCACAAAATACTAATAAATAATAAAAAAAAATGCCGGATACTATCATGACTGTAGAAAAATGAAGCAAATGCAAAGAAACCTTGATGACTAAAAGCGATGCATGAAAGCAGAAAGATTATGCACAAAAGTAATTTAAATCGCATAACCAGAAAATATACTTTAAAACATGAAAACGTACGAAACGTTATAACACGGTTAGCAACTGATCAGATCAGACAAACAGACGAACGCATGAATACCTCAACAGATCCACAACCAGACGGAAATGTACGAATGGCCTCCCACAACCCAGCGCCAGACTTACGCAACCAGAAGCTATTATCATTATGAAGAGCCAGAAAGGAAACTCATCCGTGAGAGAGAGAGAGAGAGAGAGAGAGAGAGAGAGAGAGAGAGAGTCTGTCATTAAACAAAGCCCAAGGAAAATCCCTGGTGGACGGAAGCAATTTAGCGACAAAAAGAGACAGCATGGGGGCGTAGAAAAGATTTCGTGGTATGACGGCTGAATAGGGGGGGAAAGCTAGGGACTTTGCGAACTTCTAGGGAGGAAAATGAGGCGAGATTTAGAGATTCTGCGGCAAAAGCAGGTGGAATGTGGGAAGACTGGTGTCCCCTTGCGGTCCGGAAAGGAAATGTAAAAATGTTTAGAAATGGAAAAAAAGGGAAGCACATAGAACAACGGAAATAAAAGATAAAAAGCGAGGAAGAACGTTTTGCAAAGGATAAGGTAAAAACACAAGGGATAATAAAAAACACCCTGCAGTACCGGATGCCGAGAAACAAGCCATAACAAAGAAAATAATCTCATAAGCAAAAATAAAAGATAACGCAGAGAAATGGGAGAATGGAAAACACGGAAAAGAATAAAATGAAAACAGCTGGTGACTACAAAGGATATGAACATCCTTGGAAACGCGAATATAGTATATACTATTATAAATAAAACCTAAAATAAATAAATAAATAAATATTATTATATATTATAATTAAATATATAGATAATATATATATATATGAAACGCAAAATAATAAGAAACAGAAAAGTTACGTAAACTCACCACTGGAATGGAGTTATGATTATAATGCTAATGATATTAATTAAAGGTGCATTTTATGAAACTGAATAGAGCTACGAAACAGCTGGAAAATCGTAGCATAACTAAAACAAGTAAAAAAAAAAGAGTTTTCTGTTTTCTGTACAGCGTACAAAACTGTATAAAGCAACAACTACCACCGGCCAGCGCTCAGTTGCTTCCAGATGCGAAAAGTGAACGTGGGTCGCACGCCAGACCCACGATCCACGGCTCACCTTAATCTTAAATAGAATCAAAACTACCGAGGCTAGCGGGTTGCGATTTGATATGTTTGATGGTTGGAGGGTGGATGATCAACATAGCAATTTGCAGCCCTCTAGCCTCAGTAGTTTTTAAGATCTGAAGGCGGACAGAGACACAAAACCGTCACAATAGTTTTCTTTTACAGAAAACTGAAAAGGGTAGTAAAAAATGGGGAAACGGCAAGAAATAGTTATGTTACTCTACGAGAAACTAAACTGATAGCAAGATTATAATTTTTAAACCTAAAAAAAATAACATTACCATTTCCAATAAAGGAATGTTCGAAAAGCGAAAACTCTCAAGATTTATGAAAAGAATAACTAAACAGAGTCTGGAAAACAATGATAAAGCACCTAATAAAAGCGTCAAAAACGAAATATGACGAAGGGCCCAGAATCTTGGGTAAAACCTTTGGGAATACAGCGGTACAAAGGAGTCCGGGTAAATACCTACAACAGAGTAAATGAACCAAACTAAAGAGTAAGAAATGGAAACAGAGGATATATGGCGTTCTTCCTTAGAACTCAAGAAATAAAAGAACAGGCCAAATTCTTAACAAAATGAATGATTAAGAAAAACAAAAATGAAGCCAAGACTGTGAATGAGACGGTGTTATTAACGTGAAATAAAAAAAAGTAAAAAAAAAATAAAAAATAAAAACTATTGTTTTCATAATAATAATAATAATAATAATAATAATAATAATAATAATAATAATACAATAATAATATTGAAAAAGGAACCAACAAAATTACTGTATATAATGTGACGTGACTACTTATAAGAATTTACAGTCTTATAAGTAAACACGTTATACACAGTAATTTTGTGAGTTTCTTTTTCAGTCTTCAGAAGAAAACAGAAAGAAGTTTTTGTTTGGTTAATCATAATAATAATATAATAATAATAATAATAATAATAATAATAATAATAATAATAAGCATTAAAATTCAAAATAAAGCCTCCTCTTAGAAAAAGTCCTAACCAGCCTTCATATCAGCTCTATGCGATGAAATGCTTCCCCAGATGAGATCCTCATAGCAAACATGGAGTCGGAATATCATTTCGGTTTATAAACGTAAATTAAAACAAAAATCTGATCAACTGGTTCGTAACCCATCCATGTCAAGCAATAACCCCGGTTTCAGATCTGGATGACGAAAAATTCCGATAGACTGATTATAACCACATTCTCCTCGACTCCTCCATAACCCCAGGGCAAAATACTAATTCCGTCATATGGGACGTCTTCCCACGAGATTTGGAATTCCGCGAATATCTCCTTTTACGAAGACTAACTTTCGCGGAAAGGTCCTCCGTGATACAGATACAGCTAAGCACCAAATCCGAAGGATTGATTTTTCTTGGTCCACGACCCAACTACAAGAGGAACTGTATAAAATCAGGTCCTTATATTGTCGGTGATCTCGCAATATATAGAATCAGCATTCCTTTGGAAAGGGTAAACAACAAGTAAACAATGACTTCGGCGCAACCGAGTTTTCTGTATAGCGTGTAACGTTGTATGAAAATCCCAACCACAGCCCATTAAAATCTCAACCGCAGTCCATGAAACTTGCAGCCATGGCCCGGTGGTGGCTAGTATTGTTGGTAACTATAGCGGTACCTGACGCACGGTCATGGCTATCTTTAACCTTAAATAAAATTAAAACTACAGAGGCTAGAGAGCTGTAATTTGGTATGTTTGATGATTGGAGGATGGATGATCATCATAACAATTTGCAGTCTTCTAGCCTCAGTAGGTTTTAAGATCTGAGGGCGGACAGGAAAAGTGAGGACGGATAGGCAATTAGGCAACCACTAACAATAACTCTAAACAATAACAATTGCAACTACACATGCGCTTGGTAAAAGCAACAACAATAACAAAAACAGCACTAACAAGAAAGTAAACTCCCTCACCCTCGAGGTTTCTTGCAATTCAAGAGGGAAAAGACGGGAACAAGAACGAAGCAGAGACGATAGACGAGAGAGAGAGAGAGAGAGAGAGAGAGAGAGAGAGCGAGCCTTTTACGTGCATTTCGGAAACCGAGAACCACCAACACTACCGAGTCTTCCGCTTTCTCTCTTGAGAGGCCGCCTAAGGCTACGCATAATGAGAAGCATGAAAAAAAAATACCGGCGGGTGAGCTTACGTAATGCACTCAGAATTTTGTATGATTACCTTTTGTTTTCTTCCTCCCCATTCGGCGGCGCTGTAGCACTAGCTCGTGCGCACACAAACAATCGTTATGCATACGCAATATATATATATATATATATATATATATATATATATATATATATATATATATATATATATATTTATATATATATCTGTGTAAACTTCCACATTCGTCTTTACGAAACAAATACCGTCTTACCTTACCCTACAAATTCCCCGCTGGACGAGTGGTTTTCGCGCTCGGCTGCCAATCCGGTGGTCCGAAGTTCGAATCCCGGCTCGGCCAACGCGGAATCAGAGGAATTTATTTCTGGTGATAGAAATTCATTTCTCGATATAGTGTGGTTTGGATCCCACAATAAGCTGTAGGTCCCGTTGCTAGGTGACCAATTGGTTCCTGAGCCACCCCCCCCCCCCCCCCCCGAAACAAAATATCTAATCCTTCGGGCCCAGCCCTAGGAGAGCTGTTAATCAGCTCAGTGGTCTGGTAAAACTAAGATATACTTAACCTTACCTTACAGACCTTATAGCTCGTTCGGGTTGCCCCAGATCCCTCAGTGTAAGGCACCTCTAATGTATACCAGAGAATTGCTAATGCATCTTCCGGTATATTTTGCATCTTCCAATCTTGGATGGTCTGGGATGCAGCTTAGATATTTGTCGTGCTTATTCATAAACACATCTACGCTCACTCCCGATATGTTCCTCAGATGAGCAGGCAACGCATTGAATAGACGCTGCATTATCGATGCTGGTGCGTAGTGGATTGATGTCCTGTGTGCTTTCCTTAGTTTTCTTGGTATAGTTTTGGGCAATATTAATCTACCTCTGCTTGCTCTTTCTGTTTCCATGCCTGTATTATCATGTAGCGTTCTATATGTTTCTTCATTACCCTTTCATACACTTTCATAATATGTGATGTTAGTCTCACAGGCCTACAATTACTTGCTTCTAGTCTTGATCCATTTTTGAAAATAATATATATATATATATAAATATATATATATATATATATATATATATATATATATATATATATGTGTATGTGTATTATATATATATATATATATATAATAATATATAATATATATTATGATAGAGAGAGAGAAGGGAGAGAGAGACTGAGAGCAGAGAGAGAGAGAGAGGAGAGGAGAAAAAAAAACCCCCTACCTCTCTTCCATCATCCATTACTCGCTCAATATACCGTAATTGCTTTTTTGTATTGTTGGAAAACAAAGCTTCAGTCATAAATCTTGCCTTTCTTCCTACAGAAGTATACTGCGGAGGAAAAGTAATATCTCCCTCTCTCTCTCTCTCTCTCTCTCTCT
>NC_087208.1:28235592-28263092 GCF_015104395.2 Macrobrachium nipponense
ATTATTATTATTATTATTATTATTATTAATTATTAATTATTGCTGCATCAGCCGCATTAATTTCTTATAGAGGCTCTCCTCTTTTTTTAATAGAGTAGAACCTCTATAAAATTAATGCAGCTGATGCAGCAATAATTTTTAAAAAACATTGTTTAACTGAGGGTTTACTTCCAGCTTATTATTATTACATTATTATTATTATATTATATTATTAGTATTATTATTATTATTATTATTATTTATTATTATTAAGAAAGCCAAATTAGAAAGAGAGTAAATCTGAACCCATTTTAATTAAAAATTAAATTAAATATATTTCTAAGTTAAAATGTAAAAAAAAAAAAAACTAAAACCTCTTCGAAAAAACCTGTTTGTCATACCAAGATAAAGCCGGGACACTGAACCTTTGAAAAGTGAAAAACTGGGGACTTGGAACAAGTGCTTTCATAGTATAGTCTACATTTTCAAGTTCACATTGAGTATAATAAAAAGTTGACAGACCTTAATATACAGTTTGTTAATCTGGGCGGCGTGTTCTTTAAGCAAAAGGGAAAAGGAGAGAGACGATCAAGGGACAATCCAGGATGGAGATTTAAATTCCTTTTTGACGTGGCTTCAGTAAAAATGGATTCCAACAAGGAATTTAAACCTCCATCCTGGGTTGTCCCTTGATCCTCTCTCTCGTTGTCTCTTTTGCTTAAAGAACACGCCGCCCAGGTTAACAAACTGTAACCTCACCCCCCTTTCTGTTTTTGTATATAAAGGTCTGTTAACTTCTATTATATTCAGTGTGAACTTGAAAATATAGAATATACCACGAAAGTACTTGTTCCCATTTTTCACTCACCTTTTATACTGTGGATTTAAGGTTATATATTCCCAAGCACGTGTTCCTTCATGCTACATTGAAATATATATATATCATATATATATATATATATATATATATATATATCAGACTGTGGTGGTTTCCTTCCATTTAGTTCCTTGTTGTCTCACCTCTAGGTTGGTTGTGTTTTTATTTTTATTTATTTCATTTTTACTCTAATGTATTTTTAAATGAACTTTTAGACTATACTTTTAACTTTTTTATGTTTTTATCTTTTCTTATGTGCAGCCCAGAAGATGTAATTCTGTTAATGATTATGAAACGTCGGTAAAATAATAAAAAAAAAGACATCCTAGTGAGGTGTGGTGTTTTCGTCCGCTTCCTTTTCTGATTATATAAATTTATATATATATATATATGATATATATATATATATATATATATATATATATATATATATATATATATATAATAATATACATACATATATATATATGTGTGTGAAAATACTTTAAATATAAATTCTGAATAGTATTTACAACGTAATCTAAAAGACAAAGTTTGGTAAAAGCGATCAATTTAGTCCCTCTAACTTTTACTAACAAAAATAATAACACCAATAATCGCATTAACAATAGTTTTATCATTACCACCATCCTTTATTATGCATGGCAGGGGCGATTAAACACACACGCAATAAGATTAATATCACGCATCAGTTTTCGAACCATTCACATTGTGTTATCAATTCCACTAATTGTCTATGCCATCGATAACTATATCACACGTGATCAGTATTCCTGGCTTTATTTAAAACGCTGTCAAAATGTAATTCTCCGACGTGAATCACATTTTACGTTGCGATAGTCCCCGCTATGCACACATTATCGCCACTCCTGTCAACAGTTTTCGTTCGTTTTCTTTATATTTTTTTCAAAATATTTGTTTATGTAGTCCGTAATACGAGTTGCTATTATGGTGATAGCTATGTGAAAAGCAATAAATGTAAGTAAAAAAAGTACGAATGCTCTACAATACACATACTAATATAAATAAATAACACACACACACACACACACACACACACACACACACATATATATATATATATATATATATATATATATATATATATATGTGTGTGTGTGTGTGTGTGTGTGTGTGTGTGTGTGTGTGTGTGTACTATGTCTGTGTATGTACTGCAGTAATAAAGGATGTACATACACGCACTCATATATGCGTTCACGTATATATATGTCTGTCGATGTATTTAATTTGTATACTGAATACTCAGAATTTACCCACAATACAAAAATCGAACTACTACAACTTGCAGCATGTTTTAACATATGAATAAAAAAATGTTCGAATCCATAAAATAAAACAATCACGAATCCATAGAAAAAAATCGAATTCATAAAATAACCATCGATCCCATTAAAAAAAACTCAATTTCATAAAATAATCTCAAATCCATAAAAGAATCTCGAATCTATATAAAAAAAAAATCTCAAATCCTTACAGAAAAGGTTCGAATCCATAAAAAAAAAAAAAATCTCAAATCCTTAAAGGAAAAAAAAAAATCTTGAATCCGTAAAGAAAAAAGCTCGAATTGATAAAATAATCTTGAATCCATAAAGAAAAAAGCTCGAATTGATAAAATAATCTTGAATCCATAAAAACAAAAGCTCGAATCCATAAAGAAAAAGCTCGAATCCACACAAAAAAATCCCAAATCCACAACGAAAAAACTTCGAATCCATAAAGAAACATCTCGAATCCATACAGAAAAAGTTCGAATCCATAAAGAAATCATTCGAGTCCATAAAAGAATCTCGAATCCCTAAAAAGATATCGAATCCATAAAAAAAGGGTCCTGGAATCCATAAAAAAAATAAAATAAAATGAAAGCTACTCGAAAGCAGGTACTCACTCTTGATGACGAGGAACCCGAGGACGGTGAGGACGATGCCGACGATGATGATGATGACGCCGGAGAGGACGATGCAGGCCAGCACCTGCTTGTCGGCCATGTTCTTCCTCCGGATGGAGATGTCCCTCCAGTTGATGGTCGGGCGGTAGCCTCCCACGCCCTTGTTCACGGGAGGCTCTCTGCTTCTGCCCATGTTCTGCACGGGAGGGTCGCCCACGTCGTCGTTGCATTCGTTTGAGGGATGTGAAAAGAAAGAAAAATGGTGTTAATTTATAATTAAAACAAGAAAAACGGCGATAATTTATCATTAAAACCGAGAAAAATGGCGTTAATTTACAATTAAAACAAGAAAACTGGCGTTAATTTATCATTAAAACCAGAAAAATATCGTGATTTTTATAACTAAAACAAGGAAAATAGCGTTAATTTATATTAAAACAAGGAAAATGGCTTTACTTTATAGTTAAAACAAAGAAAATGGCGTTAAAATATCATTAAAACAAAAAAATGACGTTAATTTATAATTAAGACAAGAAAAATGGCGTCAATTCATAATTATAAGAAGAGGAATGGCGTTAATTTATAACTGAAACAAGGAAAATGACGTTAATATATCAGTAAAATAAAAACATAACGTTAATTTATAATTAAATCAAGAAAAATGGCGTTAATTTATCATTAAAACAAGAAAAATGGCATTAATTTATAACTAAAACAAAAAATTACGTTAATTCATCATTAAAACAAGAAAAATGGCGTTAATTTTTCATTAAAACAATTTTTTAAAAAGAGGACAAAAATTCATAAACGCAAAGACAATCTTGATGAGATGAATTAGGAAGAATGGAATGGAATGGAATATATAATTCTTGCCAAAGGCCAAGCGCTTGGACCTATGAGGTCATTCAGCGCTGAAAGAGAAATTGAGATTAAAAAGGCGCTATGAAACAACTTTTAAGAGAGGGTGAAAAGTAAGATGGAAGAAAGAATATGAAAGGAGGTACAGTAAGAGGAATGAAAGAGGTCGCAGCTAGGGACCGAAGGGACTGCAAATAACCTTAAGTAATGCCTACAGTGCACCGCATGAGGTGCACTAACGGCACTAACCCCCGTGCAGGGGAGAATAAGGACGTGGAAGAAGAGCAGGTAGCGGATGAGGAATACGAGAAGATTAAGTATAACAAGGAAGATCGAAGGAGGAGAAGGCTGCAGAAGAGGAAAATGAACCAATGGAGAAGAGAATACAGAAGAGGGCGTGTATGGCAAGAATTAAGAAGCAGAGGCGGAGGAAGTGTAGAAGGAGAAAAAGGAAAAAGGGTGAGTATAAAAGACTTAAAAATACCAATATTTCTAAATGTCAAGACAGCAAATATCACAGTATTCTGAACTCCCCCAAAACACTGGCTGCAAAACGAAATGGTTCCCCTAATCTGGATACAAAATACAAATAAATAAATCAACATTTAAATATGTAAACAAACAAATACATTACTGAAACACTCATAAACCTTGTGCAAATGATTGATGTAGGTTTCTCTTTACGGACATATGTATTTTTTTTTATTTTGAGCATCACTGGATAAACATAACTTATACGCTTTTAAATGGATTCGGATTTAATGCACCGCTCGTGTTTGTTTATAATTAATCTCGGTGTTTTGAAACATTATTAAGTAAACAACACTTATTTTCCTCATATTCGAGCGCTCCTATAATTCAGAAATGATACGAGTTAACTTTTCAGATATAGATATTTCTTAGAAATATCCTCTTTTCTGTCGAAAAAAACAAACAAACGAGGATACAAACATTTTCTTGCTTACATTTGCTGGTATTCAAGCGAGTATTAGCGTCAAACAGACTTTCATTTGATGAACCATTATAACATGGACTATTGTTTTTAATATTAACGCCACTACTAAGACAGATTCATTTAAAACAAAATCAGCATTGTGTCCTGACACACATAACAGCCGTGCCATGAAAGGGGGGCGTGGCCTGTTTCCAATTCCAGATGGGCACAGTACGGATGCCATCAAAAAATATCTCGTGAAATTTCACAAAGAATCTCTCTGAATACCAGCGCTCAAATTCTGTCCATTACATTTCCCATCCAATCGCCAGCTATTTCCAACGCTGTGCTTGTTTTAAATTCATTTCCAGCAGCCGTTGCAGATGGGTGTAATTGATTCACAGGGAACGCTGACATTCCAGAAGACAAGTGACGAGATAAATATAGCATCCTCGACAGACGTCATATATGAGTTTTGCATAATGGATCTGCAGGAGACAATGATGGCGCCTTGCTTCAAACGAGGAGAGAGAGAGAGAGAGAGAGAGAGAGAGAGAGAGAGAGAGAGAGAGAGAGAGAGAGAGAGAGAGAGAATGGAAAACGAGAGGGAAGAGATGATCACCTCACTGAGTAGGTACGCGAGTTTATATCTTTTTTACATACATAAGGCCGAGTTTACAGGTGGCTTGATCTCGTTTTAGCTACTGCTAAAATGGAAAACAATAAAAAAAAACAAGGTAGATGAAGGGGATCCTCTGTCAAGGAAAACGACAGACCAGACTTAAAAATAGAAGATTTTGGGAGTTGAGGTTACGGGAGCAGGTATCAAATTCTAAAGTCTAAACTAAGCACTCAGAGGATAGCTGACCTCTACGCAGAAAACTGGGTCAATAGATCCAGGGCTTCCAGCAACATCAACCATTAACAGTTTTTATCCGTCTCACGAAAAATTAATCTGCTCAGGTCTTATCTTGTGAAAACATTAATTAGTATGCAGAAAACTTCAATGTTGAGAGGGCATGGGAAAGAGAGACAAGGAGAGTGAATATTTGTTATAACAGAGAGCGTTAATCACTAGGACTCTTGATAACATGTGTATAGTGTGTACGGTTTAGCGGTGTGTGGCGCAGTGTGTGTATGAAGGTATGACGCAATGTTGATGCGACTTCTTAGTAAGTAATTGGAATATAAGATTGAGGCCATTGGCCAAGCACTGGGGCCCATGAGGTCATTCAGCGCTGAGAGGAAATTTGAGAATAAAGGAGGTTGTAAAGCTGTAAACAGGAGGAAAACCTCGCAGTTTGCACTATGCAACAATCGTCACGAGAGGGTGGAAAGTAAGATGGAAGAAAGAAAATATGAACGGAAGTATAGTAGAAGGAGTGAAAGGCGTTGCAACTAGGGGCCGAAGGGACGCTGTAAAGATCCTTAAGTAATGCCTACAGTGCACAGCATGAGGTGAACTGATGGCACCACCTTCCTACAGGGGCAGCCTCGACATCGAAACCGAGAGGTTAAGGGTATCTGCTTCAGTCTTTCTGAAAAGATGACACAGGAAGAAGTACCCAAATCTGTTGCTATTATCCCTAAAAGGGATGAATGAGCCTAAGGGCAATGATAAAGGATCAAGATTTTTCTATAAATCTTAGCATCCCACCAAAACTTTGACCGTTTAGGGTGCATACTGAAGGCTCTTCACACAATATTGATGTAAAAAGTTTGAAGTAAAATTATTGAAGCGCAAAATATTGCGTCAAAAAAGCTGATCGTCTCCGACCATCTTAGGACAAAGTTTCAGTGACTGAGATGAAGAAAATGTAAAACAACGTGAATTACAGAGGAAATAATGAGATTAAAAAGCTAGAAATAACAGAATTATATACGTACGTGTGTGTGTATATATATATATATATATATATATATATATATATATATATATATATATATTTATATATGTGTGTGTATATATACATACATACATACTAACAAAGTTGACACCTTACAAAAAAAACATTCAATTATACCTACAGTAAATCTAATAGAAAAGTACACCATCTAATATAAATACATATGAAAATGAATACATATATATATGTATATATATATATATATATATATATATATATATATATGATATATATATATATATATATATATATATATATACATATAGCGAGAGAAAATGTATCGCAAAGGAATAGTCTAAATGTCCAGGAATGGCGCAGTGTGTCTAAGAGATTTAATGCATAGCTGATAGTCTTCCACGTAGAGAGAGAGAGAGAGAGAGAGAGAGAGAGAGAGAGAGAGAGAGAGAGAGAATGCAATGCACTCGTAAGAATTTCCCAGGTAGGAGTGGTGCACTTAATCAATCGTTTTATATTATTCAAGAGAAAAATAACCTTTCAATGCAAACTAATATGTTTATCAGCAATGAAATCATATAAACCACAAGTTTATTCACCAAATGTCGAACAATATTTATCAATTAAATTTTATTTGTCATTATGTCAATAAGAATTTTCCATCTAGAACATGTCAAACGATGCTTTATCAGCCAAGGCATGAAAACACAGATCGTCAATAAAGATACGTCAAAGGAGTTTTAAGCCTAATAAATGTCACACAGGTTTATCAGCAGTAATAAATCGAGTAGGCTTATCAGGCAATGTTATTTCCGGCAGTTTTATGGCCTATGATGTAAACAAGCATTTATTAGCTATATGTATGCGTTTATTATCAGTCAGTGCATTCCAGCCACACCGAGGTCGACGAGACTTGGATATATATATCACAACATTAACCTCATATTACCAAAAAGAAAAGAAAAAAACAGCAAAAAAGAGAAATACGCGAGAAAGTTAGTAGGACTAATCCTACTATACATAAAGTACTTTCATTAAAAGAAAAAGAAACTTCCCCATATTCAACTGCACCGTAATTCATCCGAATTTCCAAACCGAACTGTGTCACTATTCACAAATGTTCCAGTATCAAATTACGTATATAGCAACACAGGAATGTTCCTATAGCTATTTACATCACTATCCAAATCGCAATTCATACACCGTTGTACATCAAGTTACATCATACGCCAGAAGCACTGCTATACCAAATCACATCTCAAACAAGTAGCGTTATCAAGTAACATCACATATTCCAAACCTACCTATCTCAAACTACGGTAAATTTCCCAGCCAAATGACATATGGCCTAGGGTAAGCATAATGACATGCAGTAAGTAAAAGCAAATAAATGAATAAATCAACATTCGATGTGCAATACGCACCGATGCAATGAGAAAACAGAATAAGAAACTTTAATAGAAATAAATAAGTCAACAGATTTCCAGAATTGTCCACAACACACGATTTGAGATCCTTGACAATGTGACCATGACAGCTGCAAGAGTTTATCGGTCTCCTGTCTTCTTATGAGAGAGAGAGAGAGAGAGAGAGAGAGAGAGAGAGAGAGAGAGAGAGAGAAAACATCAGATTTCATCGATACAAACTGTAGGCTCTCTACAGAATGTAGAATGTCCACGAGGCATTATACTTTCTCAGCCTGCCCTAACTTGAAGTAAAAATACGAAGTGTTAAAATGCAAAAAAGACATTCGGGAAAGCATTTCGGATGGTCAGACAAATAAGGTGAAACAAGAGACGCCGAAAACCCAGCAGTCAAAGATGCTGAAAAGACATTAGACTAAGTAATATTGAGAAAACGAGCATAGTGAAAGTTAAATGGTCTTACATTAAGATGCTCTCTCACATCCAGGGAAATGTCGAGCCCCGATTCGCTCACTCCTGATAAACTAAGTTTCTGTAAGAATGCCCTTAAAAATGAAGGTCAGATACATAACAAATAAATAAATTCGATACTGAGATGACTGCTTGTGGATGCGCTGGTGCGTTCGAATGTATCTTTTAAATAACCTTACATGTCAATTTATCGACTTGAACTGATTTCTTAATGTCATAAAATGTTAGTTGATTTGATCTGTTTATGCAACATAACGTCGAGCAACTAAGGTCATGGACGCCATTCATGAAATGGTTAGGAACACCGTGAGTCAGAAGGGGAATAATTAATCATAGAATTAAGACAGTATCGAGAATGGATGCTTACGAATATCGCTGAAATGGTTACTAATCATTAAAATAAAATGATCCCGAAGTTTTACTTGAATTTTGGTACCAGAAATGTTGGTTTTCCGTTACGTCGTCTCTAAAAGAAATAATGAAGAAGAATATTTTATTCCCTATCGTGCCTTTCCAAACAGGAATGTTGTTACTATAATTATTATTTTATATACCTACAACTATTCATAAAGAAGAAGCAAATAACCCTTTTAATTTCCTCAGCAAGCTACCAAGGAAAATAATGAGTGAATAATCATAAACAAATCAGCTTAACCGAAAAGGAGGAATTTTCTCAGTGAGACTAGATCGGATCCCACGCAGGGATATGGAATATTGTTGCATCAGGAACTCATCATGCAGCAAAACTACCAATGCATTACAAAGCCTTTAGGACTTTTAAATGACTCTGGGCATGATCACAACCGAAGAGTACAAGATTACAGGCAATTACCATTTCTTGGTAAGCCGGTAATGACTTCCGAAAGACCATGGGTACATTCCTTAATGAAAGCACCAAGCTCTTGTGAACAACACATACGACGCATTAATTTGGCCCGTGCTGGAGTTAGTTTAAGGCATCATACGGCTCTCTAAGATGATAGGCCATGGGTAGATTGATTAGGCAGACATCAAGATAATAACGAAGATACCACGAACGATCATGCGTGATAAAAAAAACATAAGTTTATTCAGAGCTTGTTAGAAACGGATATCTTATTTCTTAAAGAAGCAGTTGCAAAATTGATAGTTTAAAATAAGCTGGTATTTACACGATCATAACAGTTACGTTTTTCAAACTGCAGCATGGCAGGTTTGAAGCAGTTGCAAAATAAATAGTTTAAAATAAGCTGGTATTTAGACGATTCTAACAGTTGTTTTTCAAACTGCAGTATAGCAGGTTTAGGGGAAATCAATGTAATGTCGCACAGCAAACTTGAGTTAAAAAAAATAGCATGAGGAAAATTAAAGATCGACTCCAAATAAAACACAATTAAAAATGACAAAATGAGACCGAGATCACTGACTGACTAATGCGACATTGCTGAGCAATGCAGCAACAATGAGCAATTCATCAATATTGCAACGACAAGGCAGCCCGCCTACTTGAAACTGACAAGGCTCCTTATATGAACGTCTTGGGAGGATTCGGGTGTCTTGTCGCATTAGATGTGTATAATACTTCATTAAACGGAGCGGCTTTTTTTTTTTTTTTTTTTTTGGGGGGGGGGGCGCTTTTATTCCGCCTAATTCTTTGTTTATTGAAGAGGTATGTCGATGTGTCGAATGTAGTACTTCGCCGATAAAAGTTATTTTTTAACTCTGCAAGCGATAACCACAGAAATGTACCCAGCCGAATAAAAAAGAAAGAAAAAAATAGAAGACACTTTAAAGCTGCAATTCTAATGTGGATATGCTTTTTGAAGTAGGTTTCCAAACTCCATTTGGACCGAGGAAACTTATAACGGGCAAGGAACAAAAATATCCGGATACAATCATATGTTATCCTAAATAGATCACGGGTACGTTTTTATCTTGTAACAA
This sequence comes from Macrobrachium nipponense, assembly GCF_015104395.2. NCBI lineage: Eukaryota > Metazoa > Arthropoda > Malacostraca > Decapoda > Palaemonidae > Macrobrachium > Macrobrachium nipponense. The sequence goes on from NC_087208.1 coordinate 28,245,827, forward strand.
ATATGACCAATTTTTTAAGCTCGTATTAAGTTACTTTTCAATTGGGTTTTAATACCTATCATCTTTTCCAAAGAAATTTATCATGCCAATATCTGTTAGCCATATGGCTGATGGACCACAAAAATTTGGTAATTAAATACATACAAGTACGTTGACGTACGTACAATGGGACAAATAAATATTGGTTCCCCGTGTGAAACGCAGAAATTTCACGGAAAGGTGAGAGGTGGACAGAGAAATGACGACTAAAAATAGTGAAGTATAAAATGGGAAAAAGTTTAATGTTGAAAGAACAAATACAGAATACACATACATCCATCAGTATGTATACAAGACACAGATATATACATATAAATTTATAATATATATATATATATATATATAATATATATATATATATATATATATATATATATATATATATGACTGGTAAAAATGTTCTGTTACAACAGAATTCCATCTAATAAAAAGAGCGCATAAAAACACCACAATACATAAAGTAAGTAATATATTTCAGAGGCTGCTGACTCTCTCTTCAGGTGGGTAATGAATAAGAAAAGTTACAGAAAAGGCGGTATTTATACCAACAGATCCATCCAAACGGCTACCTGTGGATGGATCTGTTGGTATAAATACCGCCTTTTCTGTAACTTTTCTTATTCGTTACTTACCTGAAAAGAGAGACAGTAGTCTCTGAAATTTGAGCAATTTAACTTTACTTTTATATTTTGGCATTTTCATCGGGCCTCCATATATATAATATATATAATATATATTACTATATATATAATATAATTATAATTATATAATGTATGATGTATGTATATATACCAAACACACACACATATATATTATATATATATAATAAATATATAATTATATATATATAATAAACAAACGTACATAAATGTTTTGCAGTTTCCCTTAAAATGAGGTGGCTTCATGAAAAAAATAACTTTCACAATCATGTTCATAATTTAACTGCTAAATTGTGATAACATTACATAGACCCATGTGATATCTCTATCAACATTAAAGTCGTTTCCCCTAAAAGGAGGTGACCCCAAAGAAAAAACAACACAACAGTCTCTGCCATATTCATCTTCTAACTGCTGGCGACGGATAAGTTCCACACTCTACATCCTGAAAGTAGAGTTGGTTAAACACTTCTTTTCATACTTTCCCGTCATGGTTTACATTGTTTGTATAGTGTTTTTACGTTGCATGGAACCAATGGTTATTCAGCAACGGGATCAACGGCTTACGTGACTTCCGAACCACGTCGAGAGTGAACTTCTATCACCAGAAATACATATCTCTCACTCCTCAATGGAATGGCCGAGAATCGAACTCGCGACCACCGAGGGGGGGACGCCAACACCATACCAACCACGCCACTGAGGCGGTGTCATGGTTTACATAAACAATTCAAGTCTCTTAACAACCTTTCGTGCGGACTCTGTTAACTTTTTTACTTCACTTATTCTGTGACTCACCTGTTATAATGACTCTCAAATACCAGTACAAAGCAGCGATTATCATTCTTCCACTACCTTTATTAACATTCAATGTTCAATATTCTCGTTTCCATTTACCCTTATGACCTTAGACAAACCTTGCTGACATTTACAAAGCACAAAGTAAACTTTTTCCTCTTGCAATAACATACAGATTCTATTTTCTACAATTCATCTTTAATAACCGCAGTCAGTACTGTATCACTTACAGACATCAACGATTTCTCATTGCATTCACCGTTCATTTCCTTATTTGACAACTTTGCACCTACATCTACTGCCACTTCTATCGTGACGAAAAAAAAAACCAGCATTACCTGAACACTGCTATCCCAAGGCAGACGAGAGCCTGGTGAAAAGTTGCAAAGCCCAAAGGAGAGGAAATGCTCCATGAAATTCAAATGAGCTTCTTTCTCTTTGGGGCAGCAGCAACCAGGTAGACCAACAGTCTACCAATGAGGACTGCTACCACGGTGGTCGGAGATGGTACAACCTGAGTATTATTACCCTAGGAGGATATAGATCTTAGTTTAACCAGACCACTGAGCTGATGAACAGCTCTCCTAGGGCTGATTTACGTGGCCAGGAGCCAATTGGTTACCAAACAACGGGACCTACAGCTTATTGTGGGATCCGAACCACATTATATCGAGAAATGAATTCCTATTCACCAGAAATAAATTCCTCTGATTCCAGGTTGGCAGGGCGGGGAATCGAACTCGCGGCTACCGAATCCGTAGGCGAGCAACTAAACCACTTGTCCAACGAGGAACTTAATCTAGGAGAAACCAATCGTTTAGAGTACAAATACAAAGCACTGCTACGGAGAAGAGTGCTTAGTGAAGGTCGTGGACTCATTAGTAGTAAGAAATGTACCTTAAACAGCGGAAGAACACCTCTTCGGCTAAGGTTAATAGGAGTACATGGCAAAAGGAAACAGCACGAAATGATTAAATGCTTGGGGTCTGCGGATTCATTCCTCGTACAAGTGAGGGAACACATACTTCTACAAATTTTGTTTAACATTACGTGGTTTCCCCGCACAGGGAGTGGTTCCAGTGATAAAAAAAATACGATCAAGTCACTGCCACATTCAAACTTTAGTCGCTGAATTGAGGATGAACCTCCCATGCAATAAAACTTACAGAACATATACAACACAAGTATATACAAACATACATAAATGTGTATGTTTATATGTGTGTGTACGTGTAAAATACACTTGCAAAGAATAAAGATGACAAAATCATTTACTCTTAACATGAAGAACAAACATCCTATAATTGTTCTTATATACAAAAAGAAAGAAAAGGAAATATAAGCCTTGATCACACTTACTGTAGTCGATTCCCATCAACCGTGCATTTCCTGTCTAGAACAGTCCCTTACGACGCTCCTAATTGGCTACTGATAAGCTAATCACAGGGCTGGAAACTCTCGGTCTCTCTCGAGAGTTAACATGAGTAGGATATATGTTCCACCTCTCCTGAGGTATACGTCTTTCAAAAGTATCCTTCAGGAGAAGTGGAACATACATCCTGCCTATGTGAACTCTCGAGAGAGTCTGAGAGTTTCCAGCCCTGTGATTGGCTTATCAACAGCCAATCAGGAGCGTCGTAAGGGACTGGTCTGACAGGAAATGCACGGTTGATGTGAATCTATTATAGGAAACCCAGGATATCTCTTGTAACTGATGGGATGTCAAAACATTCTGACAGAACAAAGTTAAGTATATCTTAGTTTTACCAGACCACTGAGCTGAGTAACAGCTCTGCTAGGGCTGGCCGAAGGATTAGATATTTTTACGTGGCTAGGAACCAATTGGTCACCTAGCAATGGGAACTACAGTTTATTGTGGGATCCGAACCACATTACATCGAGAAATGAATTTCTATCACCAGAAATAAATTCCTCTGATTCCCCGTTGGCCGAGCCGAGAATTGAACTTCGGATCACCGGAATCTGAGTGAACAACATGAGCATAGTAGCAACTATCAACTGTAGGTAGTATCACACGGCCATGGTTTCAGGTGGCATTCCTGACAAAACTGAAGTCACGCATCAACTGAACGAGTACATGCGTGGTTAATTACTGCAGTAAAGTTTTTAAAAAAATGCCTGGGTACTTGGTGCAAGGACTGAAGGCACCAAAACACACTGAAGGCCCCACAAAGAGTACCTGTGCAACACTGGCTTTAACTAGGAGCTCACAAGCTTGTCTTTAAACATGAAGAATCGAACACAAAGAACTTTAGACTAGTTTTGCCGTATGCAAATATATTCTGTTAAAGAACCCAGTATGGGATATGAAAGAAGACAGCATAAATACGGAGTCTATCACAGAAGAAAACAATAAAAAAAAACCTTGTTGACACAATTGTTTAAAAAAAACGGTAGTAGCGCAATCTGCTAAACACACTCACACACAAACACTAACAAAAGGCACTGGAAAATCGTTTACTTAACAGACATGTTGGGACGAGGCTAAGTGTATTAAACCTCCTTGTTCATTTACCATCACTTGATCTATCTGAGTCGGGGAAGTAAACTCGGTAAGTCCGTAACAGTCCGTTACGAAATGTTTGAATATTATCTTGTGAGGTCATGCCTCTGTAACTGAACCAAGAACTGGATTTGCGATAGTTTTTTTTTAAATACCTATTTAATAATAACCTCTTTTGTTGAATATTTTTGTACTTAAGATTTTATACTCTCTCTCTCTCTCTCTCTCTCGTCGGCACGGATGTGTAAAAACTCAGAAGAAAGTGATATAAATAGGCCTAGGATAAAAGCCTAAAACGCCAACGTTTTATTAGATTTTATACTGTTATATTAGAATTCATCCCTTGTCAATAATTCAGCACTTTCCATTCCAAGTCAGTCGTTAACGAAAAGGGGTTTCACCGTACCTCAAAATATTAGGGCTGAAGTTAGAACATAAAACATAAATTCGCGCAATTTGTTTATGCCCTGTCCGTCGCATAAATACTTCACTCATTCCACACGGACTGCACTTCATCATTGTTAGGAACCTTGCAACAGGGAACGTTGTTCTCTTTACTTGCAAATTTCGTCTAAAAGGTTTTATTACCGAAAATGTTCCGTTTTGAAAGGTCATAGAAAGTCGAATGGTTATCCGGTAGTTAGTGAGTTTTATGAGTTGTGAGCCATATCAAATATTTCTTCTATAAAGAGGAATCTGCGTGAATGAAAGGGAGTAGGAGATAAGGAAAAGACTCCTAGGAATGTTGCGGACACACGAAAGAAAGAGAAGATACAACAGATGCTAACTTGTCATACTCTAATCAAGATGTTCGTTATAACAATCAGTATCACTACTAAGCTTTTCTTGTAGCTGTTCTCATATTACTGGCACTGAAGGTAGAGTATAAAGGAATAAAGCTGATAGCTTAAAAGGTCAAGCAATAATAGTAAGCAAAGAAGTGACGAGTGAATAAGGAGCGGCATGTTGTTGATGAAGATAACATCCCATCACAGCTTCAATTAGCTTATATTGACACTGATACTCAAGAGTTATTTATATTCTGAATCCCACAGCAAAGGAGAATAGCAATAGCAACAATTGCCCCCCCTTTGGGGGCAAGACTTCAACATAGAACCCTTTCTGGCTTCTCCTCTTCTCCAGGCTTCACTCCCAAACCCACCGCCCCTCCCCCCCTACACACACACACACACACACACACACACACCCTAAACACAATATACATATTCTGACGTCCCTCTCTGTCTTGCAAGCAATCTTGACACAGCTGAATATTAGGTGCCGTCAATTCCGACTCCATTTCTACCATATGTAGCCAGCACTCTCTAGGTTGCCTTCCTACAAATACCTTCGAATTATGTAATTAACAGTCTTGGTAACTGAGTGGCATTACCTGCATTTCCCTCATGGTTTCACAAATTTCAGTGGCAACAAAACCTTACCATCTCGGTGCACTACGGTTACGGGCATTGAGTTAGTCCATAGGCCTACCTGCCGATTCATTACAGACAAAAGACTGCTTTCCACTGGTCCTAGCGTGGGAGGAAAAGGAGTGTAGGCTTTATGCACATGTGTACATGTTCGGTTTCTACAACATGCGCCTTGCCCCTTCTGTTCATCATCAGCCTTTAAACCCTTCGAAAAAACCATCGTCCTCTTTCTACAATAATAACACTTCGATCCATCTTTCAGTCAATTCTAACATTTTCATCACATCGTATCGCTACAAAATTACTAAATCCAGAAAGATCCTAAATTTATCTACTTTATTTCCATCCCAATTCAACATTAACAATTCACTAATATAAAGGAGGGTTGGATCCAATCTATCTATCTTTCTATATATATATATATATATATATATATATATATATATATATATAATTTATATTTATATATATATATATATATATATATATATATATTTATTATATATATATATATATATATACATATAATATATATTTACACGTATATAAAAGTAAGCATTTCACGTATTTACATCTGCAGGCATATACACCACACACTACCCATATCCACATATAAGGTATTAAGGCTCACAAAACAATTACTTGATCAATGGCACGGCTTTGTAAACAAATCCTTGAAAAATCACACGTTTTTTTTTCCATCAGTACAAGCGTGGGAATTTCGATTACAACAGTTCCCTATTTACCAGTCACACTATCCCGGGAGAATTTTCGGCGAGAGGGTCCTTAAGGCCATGAGTCAAAATGAAGAATAAAGTTGGAAAACATAATTATGCATCAAGTTAAAGAGATATGGGCTGTTGCAAGTACGATGGTTTCAAAAACAAATATGCGTACACATATATGTGAGTAATACACACACACACACACACACACTTTCTTAAGAGCAATGCAAATACTTTTTCGAAAAGTGGTTTTTTGTTATACAACATAGACTGTAGCTTTCAGTGGACTATAAATCTTTTTAATCTTTCGGACACATTCCCGGGCTTTCAAGTTTTCCTAACTTCTGCCATCTAGCCAAAATTTAAGGAGGGTGGCAAGTGACCCTCCTACCCCATCTTGAAAATCGTATGTGTGTGTGTGTGTGTGTGTGTGTGTGTGTGTGTGTGAGTGTGTGTGTTTTGCACAAGTTTCTGGTAGGAATTCTTCGCTAATTCAGCACGTAAAAAGAGTGGTTAGGAGTATTATCTTGCTTTTTCTCTCGAGCAATCCTGTACTATGGGAAACTGCTTCATTAGGCCTATACTAACTTTTATCTAGAAAAAAAATTATATATATATATATATATATATATATATATATATAAATATATATATATATATATATATATATATATATAATCTATAGGACAAATATATATATATATATCATCATATATCAGATGAAAATTTGCAAAATACAAATATTTCAAAGTACTAACCCAAATAAGAGCAAGAGTCTAAAATCGAACCACACGAGAGAACTCCGTCTCACCTGGTCGAAAGAGAGGCTTGTGGAAACGCAGCCTTCAAACAGCACACGTGAAAACCAAACGAGACCAACTTTCGAATCGCTTCGAAGAGGAAAAAATATCCAACAACACATTAGATCCCACGGTACTCTTCGCGTCTTCCCAGTAATCCATGATCTTGGAGCGCTGATACGGCCTCTCTTGCGGGGGGGAGAAAGTCAGGAATTGTAAGAGGGAAAGGGGTAATTTTCCCCGCCAAAGGCCAATTCCCCCTTCACACGGCGGAAGAACGGGGATGCTAGAACCTACCACCACCACAGACCAGGCATTACTGAGCGAGAGACAGAGTGAGAGTGTGACCCGTCGCAGGAAACCGTTTACGCGGCCTCTCTCTCTCTCTCTCTCTCTCTCTCTCTCTCTCTCTCTCTCTCTCTCATCCTGCCGGGTTGCAGGTGAAGTTTAATGTCACCTGTGGTTGAATCTTAACCATTCTCTCTTTTTCGAGTGCGTGGTGGAGGCTGATGCATTTTAAAAGCAGAGTTAAGTAGACCCTTAAAATGAGACTTGATGACCGGAATGTGAATTCTAGTCTTGTTAGTGTGAAAGATATTTTTCTGTATTCTCTATCTTTTGTTTGTGCTTGGGTGCCAGCGGCTGCATATAAGCCACGAAATCATAGAGAGAGAGAGAGAGAGAGAGAGAGAGAGAGAGAGAGAGAGAGAGAGAGAATTTTATTACAAAAACCAGAAACTTTTTCTGTACGCAGGCGGACGAAAAATATAGGATAGCGCAAAAAAGCGAAGCATAGGCCTAACAACCCAACAATATCTACAGAACTTGTTTATTTTCGAACAGTTTCATAGAAATTTTCTTTCTCTTTCTTCTCGAACAAGAGGACATTGCTGTTTCATAACGCACAAGATAGTCAACTATAGGCCTAACAAGCCTACGATGCGAGCATATTTTTCATCGAGAAATGTTCTATGGCTACTGATCTCTCTCTCTCTCTCTCTCTCTCTCTCTCTCTCTCTCTCTCTCTCTCTCTCTCTCTCATCAACCGTACTAACAGTGTTTAAAAATGAAAAGAAAATAAGCGTAGGCCTAACAAAAATACAAAAGCCTGAATTCCTGCCACCTTTTTCTAGGCCTACTGTTATTGTAACAGAATTGGACTTGTTTAACTGATAGTATGGAACCTATGTCTCGGATATTCGAGCATGAAAACCTTCTTTCCTCAGTATCGAAGAGAAATCAACCACTTCAGTCACCACAAAGATATTCGATTTTTTTTATTTATTTATTTTTAGTTGTTGATTTTACAATCATAATATATATATATATATATATATATATATATATATATATGTGTGTGTGTATGCATATGTATATATCATATATATTTATATATATATGCATACATACATAAGTAAACAAAGACATTTATTTCCTCCGAAAAAAACAAAATCGATATTCCTATAGTTCCAGCACTGCACAACAGCCATTCATTTCCACACGAAAGAAAATTAAATGGTTACGTGTAAATGGTTAAATTAATTCTAAGTCAATAAATTTTTTTCATGACACCCATCAATGCAAAATTCAAAAATATTCACTTTTCACTTCCATCACGAGAGCCCCTCAGTGGCTTGATCGGTATGATCTTGGCCTGCCACCTCGGTGGCCGCGAGTTCGATTCTCAGGCATTCCACTGAGGGGTTAGAGATGTGTATTTCTGGTGATAGAAGTTCACTCTCGACGTGGTTCGGAAGTCACGTCAAGCCGTTGGTCCCGTTGCAGAATAACTACTGGTTCCATGCAACGTAAAAAAAAACACCATACAAACAAACAAACAAAACTTCAATCAAGAGAAGAGTTTCAGAGTCGAAAATTGGCGAGGAATCTGCTTTTGACTTTTGTATTTGTCAGTCGGAGCCAAGCAATGGACAATTCGTCGAAGTTTTTCCTTTCTCTGCCGTTAGTGGCTAGTATCCATCTTTTGTTAAACTCTTCCAACATTTCTTTTTCAATCGAGTCTGTGCAATTTGAAAACTTCACCTCAAAATTTTTCTTTGCGTTTCTTTTTGTACAAAACTGTTAATGTGTCTTGTAGAAGATTTCTTGACTTTAAGAAGCACAATAAAAATATCTATTGAAAGTTCCTTAACAGCAAAAGACAGAGCAAAGGTTCCTTTCGTGGATAGCAAACTGCGCCTACGTTACTTGAATGTGTTGCCTTGCTATCTAACACGTTACAGAAACCATTCAACATTTCTGAGCCTACGTACATTAGTTAGAAGATTGGGCATAGTTTAGTTAAAGTCCTCCTGGGTCTCTGCGAGGCTCATAAGCGGCTCTGATCTCCTGTTTCTTAGGTCGACAGCCAGTTGGGTACAAGTCCAGATGCATACTAAGACACGTGGATAGTGTCGCTAGGCCCCACTGTTTAACGCCCCAGCCCGAGGGGTGGTACGTACTCTCCTACTAACCCTCCCGAGTTTTCAGACTACTAGGTTGGCATGTGCCGGGTTTTTGCAATGTTGCAATCCCGTAAGGATGTACGGCACGGTTAAAAAGGCCGGAAAAGGGACTATTAAAAATATAGCATACAAGGTGAAAAGAGAAAAAGTATATCTTAAATACATTAAGCAAGACTGAATGCCTAGTTTAAAACTCTAAACGGGTCAACATAAAACAGAAGAGAAAAAGACTAATATAAATAATCCGATCAGAAAGAGGACAAGAACATTGAGATGAACATGAAAAGAGCAAAGCAAATTCGAATATATGTTTAAAAAAATCTAATTACTGTAAAAATCAAACATACAAAGCAAAACACGTCCGAAACAAGCGTACAATAAAGCAAGACAAATACCAAGCATCCTGCATCTCACTGTGAAGACCACGGAAGCATCACTCCGACCCACTAACAAAAGTTTTACTCGCCCAAGAAAGGTCAGTAAATAAAGCCTCCAGTACCCAGTAATATGATTTGGCCCAATTTGGGGCCCAGTTCCGCTCGAGCCAAGTGCCTGGAATAGCTGGAACTATTAGAGGAAGTGCCGCATTATGATTTAATTGCATCAAACCACCCAACCTCAACCCAATCCATTGAGGAAGACGATCTATGTAGTCACTGAAAGAACTTAGAATTTTAATTTCTAGAGGATAAAGCATTCAATAATAAAAGGAGTAGTAGCGGTAGTAACTTGGAATATTACTAGAAATATTCTTAAATTTCTATAGTAGTAGTAGTAGTAGTAGTAGTAGTAGCAGTAACTTGCTATATTACTAAAAATATACTATAACTTTCTGAGAAGTAGTAGAAGTAAAAGTAACCTGGTGTATCACTAAAAGTATATGCTTAAACTTTTAGAGTATAAGTAGTAGCAGTAGAAGTACCCTCCTATATTACTAAGAATATGCTTAAACTCTTAGAGTAGTAGTAGTAGTAGTAGTGCAGTAATTTGGTATATTACTAAGAATATACTCAAACTTTTAGAGTATTAGTTGTAGCACTAGTAGTAGTTGCAGTAGCAGTAGGAGTAACTTGGTATATTACTAAAAATATACTTAAACTTTTAGGGTAGTAATGGTAGTAGTAGTAACTTGGTATATTACTAAAGAATATACTCAGTCTTATAGCGTATTAGGTAGCAGCAGGAATAGCTGGGTATATTGCTTAAAACACACCGAACTTTTAAGTACATTTTTAACAACACAATACGAAAAAGGGTCATATTCTATCCTTAACTTGAAAGAATGTGAATGCTCTCCAGAGCCTTCATAACTTCCATTACCAGTCGTATTGACATTAGCAACAACAGTAACAACAACAATATTAATAACATAGTATTCTAGCCAACAACAAACAACAGCAATATAACAATATGAATGTTCTAACTCCCAAAAATATGCTAAAAAAAATCATAAAGTAAAGCAATCTGTTTCATTACCTTCACAATTCTCTTCCAACAGCAAAATACAATTTCCACGATGATGACAATAAACTACACTAAAAGAAAAAAAAACCTAGATATAAATATCGCCGCTGAAAACATTTCCACAATGAATGATGCCAATTAGCACTTAACAAATACTATTTTCGCCATGTAAAAGCGAACACTGCGGGTAAAATCCAATTATATATGGTTCCAAAAGGAAAAAGCCCAAAACTTTTTGCTTAAAATTCGTCCATCCGAGCATGGGGGGGATTTTACATGCCATGGACACCAAGACGAGGAACTTTGCCAAAATTCGGCTGATATAAAAGCATATCACACACACACACACACACACACACATATATATATATATATGTGTGTGTGTATATATAATGTGTATATATATATATATATATAATGTATAAATATATATATAATATTGTATATATATAATATATATATATAAATGTATATATATTATATATTATATATATATATAGAGAGAGAGAGAGAGAGAGAGAGAGAGCGAGAGAGAGAACGAATTTTTTTTTTCTAAGAGATGAGAGAGAGAGAGGGAGAGAAGATGAGGAGTACCATTTCATTTTCCTATGTGGAATACAACGTAATCATACTGATATATATATATATATATATATATATATATATATATATATATATATATATGTGTGTGTGTGTAAATGCATATATATATATATATATATATATATATATATATATATATATATATATATATATATTATTAGTCTCAGTAATGGCCGACTACTTGGAAATCTTAGCTTGATGATAAATAATAGTGCCAAGACTAGGAAGAACATTCTTTAATTAAAAGGGCTTTCGAGGTTTAAAACCTCATCTTCAGGTTGAAAAAATGACAAGGATGAGAAATCACTAAAAATTACATTAAAATTAATTGTCTTACTAAAAGCTTCAGTCAAAACATAAAATAAAACGAAAATCACATACAAACTAAAAACTAAAAATTACGAAAAAAACTAAAACAAACGCAACACATACAAACACAGAAATAAAAATAAGATGGAAGGAAAATAAACTACCACACTCAAACAAAAAAAATAGCTAACGACCCACTTTGTATACCTACTATGAAACTATGCGATAGCTAGTTGAATACCGAACGAGTTGTTGTTCAATTCCGGTTTCATCCTCTTAATAAACAGTGACTTTGAAATGAAAAGGTCCAGTCTATTTGAGCAAAAAGACAGTGCTCTAAAATCCAGGTGAGTGAAAGGATGGTCCTGTGCTAAACTGTGTTCCCTTATGGCAGAAAAAGGTGGTTTAGAAAGAGGAAACTTAGTTCTAACAGAAAGACCTCTGTGTTCCAAAATTCTGTGTCTAAGCCAGCGGGAACTGGATCCCAAGTATCGAAGACCACACTGTGAACAGGTAAACAAGTAAACGACATTCGAATTAAGGTCCACAGGAAGAGCAGGCTTCCCCCTCAAAAGTGATCCTACAGTAAAAGGGTTAGTAAAAACAAATCTGAAACTAACTTGAGGAAAACTATGCTTAAGTATTTCTTGTAAATTTTCGTACCAAGTAGCTACTGTGACCAAGGAAAGGCAATTTAATGTACTTTACATCTTTACTAGTAGTACTGTACACCGGTCTGGGACAAAATTTCTCATCTAGAAAATTTTTCAGAACTTTGTATAAAACAAATATGGGACCTTAATTAGAGTGTCGTTTACTTGTTTACCTGTTCGCAGTGTGGTCTGCGATACATGGGATCCGGTTCCCGCTGGCTTAGACACAGAATTTAGGAACAAAGAGGTCTTACTGTTAGAACTAGGTTTCCTCTTTCTAAACCACCTTTTTCTGCCATAAGGGAACACAGTTTAGCACAGGACCATCCTTTCACTCACCTGGATTTTAGAGTACTGTCTTTTTGCTAAAATAGAGTGGACCTTTTCATTTCAGAGTCACTGTTTATTAAGAGGAAGAAACCGGAATTGAACAACTCGTTCGGTATTCAACTAGCTATCGTATAGTTTCATAGTAGCTACACAAAGTGGGTCGTTAGCCATTTTTTTTTAGTGTGGTAGTTTGTTTTCCTTTCATCTTATTTTTATTTCTGTGTTTGTATGTGTTGCTTTTGTTTCAGTTTTTTCGTAATCTTTAATTTTTAGTTTGTATGTGATGTTCGTTTTATGTTTTGACTGAAGCTTTTAGTAAGACAATTAATTTTAATGTAATTTTTAGTGATTTCTCATCCTTGTCATTTTTTCAACCTGAAGATGAGGTTTTAAACCTCGAAAGCTCGTATAATTAAAGAATGTTCTTCCTAGTCTTGGCACTATTATTTATCATCAATATATATATATATATATATATATATATATATATATACATATATATATATCTATATATATATATATATATTACATAACATATATATAATATAATATATACTAATATATACATGCATATGTATGAATATACACATATATTAATGTATATTTATACATACTACAAATGTTTATAGTATAAGTATATCTATTGGTTATTGCATTTTCCTCATCTTTCACTTAGTTTGCTTTCACCTCTCTCTCTCTCTCTCTCTCTCTCTCTCTCTCTCTCTCTCTCTCTCTCTCTCTCTCTCTCGTTTTTGTAATGATCGAATTAGCATCCACGTGTTTCGTCTATCTCAGCCTCCAGCCACGGGACAAAAGAAAAAAAAAGAAAAAAAAATCCCCGGAATAAATCCTGCCAGGATTGGGAACCGAAAGAAACGGGAATACGTTCAGATCGGATTCCATCAAATGCAGGAAACTTTCAATAACACCGACGCTCCTGCACAACCAACATCAATTAGTGATTCTGTCTCGAATACACTGGATACAGCAATTTTAACCGCTGGGAGAACTGTGCCATCCTGACGGAGAGTAAAGATTCAGGGAAATATACCGGAACGCGCAGACAAGGATATTCGAAAATAGTACGGAAATATGTGAATGTTTGCATTGATGCCAACCATATTTATATTGCTTCCTAGAATGTGGGTCTGTGGGAAAAATCAAAATGTTCTTAATCCGCATTGTTTCTCCTGCTGAATCAAGAATGACCTATGTACACAGACACAAATGAATACGAGTATATCTAACAAATTATACAGGCAAATTGATAATACATCAATAATAACAATATCAATATAAAGATTAAATGACATTTCACTTCATTGTCTATTTATCGATATATGTATGTAAAAACCTTTATCTACTTTATGATGCTATTTATCGATATATGTATGCATAAACCTTATCTAGTTTATGATGAACAGAGCATTCAGAAAAATGCATAATACGAAAAAGTACACTCACGAACTCCAGTCTTCGCTATCTCGTAATGGGAAATTCTCAAACATCTGTATATTTCATGAATTGCTACACTTACTTATTGAGAGAGAGAGAGAGAGAGAGAGAGAGAGATTTCTTTGGATATCCAGAGCCTGCTACATACTATTACTTTCAAGGAAAATATAACACTAGGCGTATGTTGTTCACTTTCAACAACTCGGCCTCGAAATCCTGTGTCTTACGGCTGAAGTTTATTTTATTTTGGCCAATACTACTCCAGCATCTTCGTGTTTGAATGCACTAACGACCAAACGCGCGCTGGGATGGAGACAAACTTGGCGTGTACCCGCGTATTGGGGTAGGGGAGGGTTGAGGGTGAAGATGAGGGGGGCGGGGGGAGAGTCTTATACTATCGAAAGCCGATGCTAAAGTTATGCTCCTTTTCTTCTGGTTCTCTAAAGAGATGAACGCATTCACGCCATTCTAAGCGTGGAAGCTTTTGACAGCTCTGTCTCCATTTTTGCTGAGCAAAATTCCAGAAGACGGACATTTGGAAAAGTGGGTTGGTTCGTAAAAGTATAAAGAAATGCGACTGCATGTAACGGTAAGATATACATTTAATGCGAAGACGCTGTCTATAATGCGAAGTAAAGGTAATCCTCTCCTGTACATGAAGGTGTACCACAAGGATAATTAAACGCTGGGACGTTACATTCCAGAAGTTTTCGTTTTCTCTACAGATAACACAAACAACACCACACCCACATACACACCCAACCCACACACACTCATATATACTATATAGATTATATAGATAATATATATAATATATATATGTGTGTGTGTGTGTGTGTGTGTGTGTGTATTTACATATATAATATACATATATGAGTATATATATTTAAATATACATACATACATACATATATATATATATGTATATGTATACATATATAGAGGGAGAAAATATAAAAGAAACGCTTAACTCTCCGACTACTTTCCGGAATTTCGCCCTCTTTCTGACATCACTCGATAACACAGATAAGAATAAAGAAAAAGTTCCTGTTTCCTTACTTATTTGATCAGCAAAGGACTTTAAAATGCACAAAATTTAGGAGGATCAAGTTCATTGTATGACAGTTGTTTTGGGGCAGACAAAGAAATATCTGTTCCACAAACTTGGCCAATTCACAGCATACATACAGGGATCGCCATTACAACATCCACTTTCCTTAAGGAGGACACACACACACACACACACACACACACACACAGCGCCCTTCACGGTTGATTTCAGTTGTTACAACCTCTTTTGCATGGTCATTCAAGACCAACAATTCACTTCCACAAAGAAAAGTTCATTCAACAGTCCTTTCATAAATTCCTACCCTAGGCGTCATAGACATTCCTAGCCTCATAGTAAAATTCTACATATACCCTCCTACCTTCCTTATTTTACCCGTTCTGAGATTCACTTCTTTCATGATACCATCAACTGCCTTATTCACTCACAAATGCCTATGTGAATCAGCTACTGGAATTCGAACTCTTTTATTGTTTTCTGCATTTTCCTTTTACCATCCCCAGTCAGTAATGCTTTGCAACAAACTTCTAGAGAGAGAAAAAAAAGGAGGCTAACACTGAACTCTGAAGAAGAAGGTATTAGAAAATTTTGTTGGTATTTCCAACCACCAGGGGTCCTCGTCTCATTACCAAGATATGACTGGTCTGACATACCACATCTGTTTTCAGATTAATATCTTCCGCCATCTCTTTTTGGACTAATATCTTCTCCCATCTATTTTCAGATTATATCCTCTATGTTCTTTTCAGTTTTCTTTTAAATTATGTTCCAAATTTCTTGACAGACTGCCATGTCTCCATGGCTACTCGTGAGAATTTAATCAGACAATCAGGTTGTCTTCCCAGTCTCTGAACAACTATTTTCAGACTTTTATTTTTGATAGCCAGTCCACTGTACAAAATAAGCACACAAAGGTGACGTAGTAGGCCCTGAGATTACATAAGATAAACTTACATTGGATGGATTAGCGGAAGACAAAACCACATATTATGTGGGTTTTGTGTTCCTCAAGACAGCCTCATTCCCTAACTTCACCTTTTTAATATTCCACCTGTCTCTCTCCACCTAAATTTTCTTTGTGGAATTTCAGCTGTCTTCTTTTTCCATAAATCAATAAAAAGTTTAGATGTTCGTTCCTATGTTTTAATTGGTAGAGGTCATAGAAGCAAATTGAACTTTGATGTCCTTTGCAATCATTTAAACGTTTTTAAATATTTGTTTGATCTTGTGCATTTTCAAAATATGTTTCTTTACCACCGACGCACTTTGATATGTCCAGTTACTGGGTCTTTATAAGTTCCTTTTACATCAGTGCTTTGATCTATTGCTGTTATTTCTAAAATCTTAAAGGTTGTGGTTATTATATTTCTTTTGCCTTACTGGCATTGTAATAATTTATAAACGCTAATCTAAGTTTCTTTACAGCCATTACGGTCTTCTTAGTAGTCTAATTCGTGCTTTGATGGTACGTTTCCGACTTTAACCAATCCGATGAAAATTAATCTTATATAATTGCATGGCCTACCTCACCTTTGAGTGTTTATTTTGTACAATGGACAACTTATAAAAAATTAAAGTCTGAAAATAGATGTTCAGAGACTAGGAAGACAACCTGATATTGTCTGATCACAGACTGGGGAAAAATTCTCAGGGTAGCCCTGGAGACATGACAGTCTGTCTAGAAATTTGGAAAATGATTTAAAAGAAAGATATTAATCTGAAAATAGGTTTGGGAAGATATTAATCTGAAAATAGGTGTGGGAAAATATTAATCTGAAAATAGGTGTGGGAAGATATTAATCTGAAAACTGATTTGGGAAGATATTAATCTGAAAATAGGTGTGGGAAAATATTAATCTGAAAATAGATGTGGAAAGGTATTAATCTGAAAACAGATGTGGGTAGGTATGAATCTGAAAACAGATGAGGGAAGATAGGAATCT
>NC_087208.1:28265592-28280592 GCF_015104395.2 Macrobrachium nipponense
TTTGAGACAGCAATTAACCTTGAAAAATACGACAGGTTGTGACATCGCTAACATCACAAAACTGGTATGTTACTGATGGCCAGTGTGTTGATATGACCACAGAATTCGTCTCTATACGCAGTGCCTATAACATTTCTATGTATAAGTAAGCAGTTTCATATACTGGTTTATCAACACTTCATGGCCTTCAGCTAAATGAGTTTTGCTTTGTTGTTCTTCCCAATATTCTTCATGAAATGTAGTTCTGCCAACTACAACCTGTAGCTGGGAAATGCTAATCTTGCTTCAGATCGTTCAACAGGGAATACAATAAAACGTATTTATAAGATATGCATAATTCATATGAAAAGCAGAGTGAATGAGGACTTAATTGTGGAGCCCAAGGACCCTGGTTATCAAAAGGGATCTACTCACATCCTTCTTATAGACAGGGTACCCATTATTGGTCAAAGTACCTTCTATATATTTCAAATGGGGGTATTTGTCTCTTTAATTTTTGCATACATGTCATGTGGTATTACCTTTGAATTATCTAATTATTGTAAGGCTGACTTTGGCCTATAGGGCACAATCCAAACCTGGAGAGCCCATTAGGCCAAGGGTCAATTTTATTATTAAGGGCGTCTGGATTTTTTTTTATAGTAATGACCCGTTCTTTCTTCATCCATCCCTCACACACCAACAACGGCCCCCCCCCCCCCCCCCCTCTCTCATTCTCTACAACGGCCCCCCCCCCCCCCCCCCACTCTCTCTCTCTCTACCCCACCCTCTCTCCGGCCTGATTGTGTGATTTCAAGCCCCAAATTAGTTAGCAATGAGTCAAAATTAGATGCTAATTTCGAAATTGCAAGTTTTTCCTCTCTCTCTCTCTCTCTCTCTCTCATTTTTAGGCCTAAAAAGCGACAAAACCTATTTCCCACTTGCCTGCGATGATGAGGATGGGTCTATTCCAGCTCTAATAAATATAGATCTGAAAACGACAGGTAAACTATGTATGTATGAGAGAGAATATACTTTTATCTTTCTCGTGGTCAGGTCGACAAAGTGACCTCGTCGTGATTAGGGTTTCGCAGGTTCGTTTCCCGCTACCGGACTTCATGATTTCTTCACATTTCTTTGAAGTCGGAGCTCAAGGCTTTGTAGTGGCGAGCGTATCGAAAAAGGAGCAAAGAATTTGAGAAGTTAAGAGGGCATTGTGGCTATTTACAATTTCTTATATGTTATATGAATATATATATATATATATAATATAATATATATATATATATGTATATATATACTATATTATATATATATACAATTATATTATATATACTATATATATATTATATATCATATATATGTATATATATATACATATATATATATATGTATATATATATATATATGTATATATATATATATATATATATATATATATATACAATCAGAAGAGAGCATTAAAAAGGGTCCAGGAACCCACATACATAGTGAAGAATATTTTATTATGGAACGTTTCATACTGCTTCAGAGTACATCTTCAGCCTGTAATTATAAATTGTGACAATTTAATTAATAGTAAAATAATACATTATGACTAAAATATCAAGATAATATGTTAATTAAAAACGTTAGAGAACATTTAAAACAAACAATAGACTAAGACTTTAAGAAATATGTTAATTAAAATTTACAGAAAAATTTAAAACAAATAATGAGAGGACAAGTACAAGTACCCTAAGTACAAGTAGAGAAGGGAATGATTTGAAAACACAGTTCGGCCCAGATCTCAGTTATGCTAAATACAACGTGGCAGCAGCCACGTTTGCATTTAGAGAAGGAACCAGTCGTTTGATGTATAATGACTCAAGTGTCGTTAAGTAATAGTTGGGAGTGCTGTCAATGATTGAGAAATGTGTTTTATCAATATTAATTTTACATATTTTGGCGTTGTTACGGATATTGGATAATTCTGGGTTTGTTATCCTTTGTCCTGTTCTGTAGCTAACACCTAAGTGACTGGAATATCTCACTTTCAGTAACCGTTTGGTCGATCCGACGTAAATACCAGGACAACCCGGACAATTAAATTTATAAATATCTGACTCACGTCAAGATCGAACCCTTGTTTTTCAATTGAAAGACCCGGGTTCGATCCTGATGTGAGTCACACACACACACACACACACACACACACACACTCACACACACACACACACACCACACACAGATATATATATATAATATATATATATATATATATATATAATGTAATATATAATATAATTGGCGTGTATTCAACAGACCTATCAATGTTAATTCGCTATTTGTTGAGAATATATAATATAGGCACGTCTCATTTTGCATAATTTTGTAAGGGCACGAGATGCCTATGGGTACGAAGATAAGCTATTTCACCACCAGTGATGAACTCGTCTGAAAGAAATTTACCGAGAGGGACGAAGCAAGTCGCTATCTCAGCAACAGGTCGAGTTCCAGTATATTTCATTCATGATGGCAGAGTTGAACTGCAGGATAAACTGATATAATGCGAAGAGTATAAACTTAAAAATTCCATAAAAAAAATAGTGTGCATAAGTTAACAACGATTTTTTTTCTTTTGTTTTATTAGAATTGCAGACAATTTCAAGTAGTTCCTCTCAACACGCTTCCTTTACTATTATAATCATCTTGATCTCATGGCCTAGATGGCAGAACGTTTTCCAACTTCATCAAAGAAAAAAAAATGCCGGTGTCAGAGCAACTAGTCTCCACCTTGACGCGCGGCGCAGACAAATCCCCGCTGTCCATATGAACAGACACTACAGTAGATTCACATCAACCGTTCATTTGATGTCTAGGCCAGTCCCTTACGACGCTTCTGATTAGCTGTTGATAAGCCAATCACAGGGCTGGAAACTCGGAAACTCTCTGTCTCTCTCGAGAGTTCACGTAGGCAGGATATATGCTCCACCTCTCCTGAGGGATACGTCTTTCAAAAGTATCCCTCAGGAGAGGTGGAGCATACATCCTGCCTACGTGAATTCTCGAGAGAGACTGAGTTTCCAGCCCTGTGGTTGGCTATCAACAGCCAATCAGGAGCGTCTTAAGGGACTGGCCTAGACATCAAATGCACAGTTGATGTGAATCTACTATAGTAAACGTGTGTATCTCTGCGCGGTTGGTTGCAAGGAGAAACTCGATCCGCGCGGATGCCGCGGCGGTTAACAAATCCGCCCAGTTGCATGTGAATACCCTTGTGCTCCGTCATTGACTTTACCCGCGCGGATGCAACCGCCTTGTGTGAATAGGGTAAAAAAAAAAAAAAAAAAATTATTATATTGTTACGGTGATATCTATATTCTTAATCTTATATAAATAACTCGTAGACAGAAATAGTCATATTTTCTAAAGATAATAAATAAATAAATAAAAATAGGACAGTGGATTGCTTGACAAACCTCTGAAGAGCTTGAGGAAAGGATTATTTTTGAGTGAATCGATAATTGCCGTAAGACTAAATTATAGCAAAGGAACATTTCATGAACTGTCCAGAATTTATTTCTAAAATAATCCTTAAGAATACTAAGATGTGATATTTCTAAATAATAAGATGATATCCTTAAGAATACTAAGATGTGAAATCTCTAAATAATAAGATGATATCCTTAAGAATACTATGATGTGAAATCTCTAAATAATAAGATGATATCCTTAAGAATACTAAGATGTGAAATCTCTAAATAATAAGATGATATCCTTAAGAATACTATGATGTGAAATCTCTAAATAATAAGATGATATCCTTAAGAATACTAAGATGTGAAAATCTCTAATAATAAGATGATATCCTTAAGAATACTATGATGTGAAATCTCTAAATAATAAGATGATATCCTTAAGAATACTAAGATGTGAAATCTCTAAATAATAAGATGATATCCTTAAGAATACTAAGATGTGAAATCTCTAAATAACAAAATGATATCCTTAAGAATACTATGATGTGACATTTCTAAATAATAAGATGATATCCTTAAGGAATACTAAAAGATGTGAAATTTCTAAATAATAAGATGATATCATTAAGAATACTATGATGTGATTTCATCTCTAAGAATAATAAGACTGATATCCTTAAGAATACTAGAAGATGATCTAACTAAATAACAAAATGATATCCTTAAGAATACTATGATGTGACATTTCTAAATAATAAGATGATATCCTTAAGAATACTAAGATGTGAAATTTCTAAATAATAAGATGATATCCTTAAGAATACTAAGATGTGAAATCTCTAAATAATAAGAGATATCTCCTTTAAGAATACTATGAAAATGTGAAATTCTTTCTAAAAATTAAGATGATAAATCTTAAGAATACTAAGATGTGAAATTTCTTAAATAATAAGATGATATCCTTAAGAATACTAAGAATGTGAAATTCTATTAAATAACATGTAAAATCTTAAGAATACTATGATGTGAACAATTTTTGAAATAAATTAAGCTGATATCTAAGAAATACTAAGATGTGAAATTTCTAAATAATAAGATGATATCTTAAGAATAACTAAGATGTGAAATTTCTCCTAAATACTAAGAATGATAATATAAGAATACCTAAAGAGTGAAATCTCTAAATAATAAGATTGATATATTAAGGAAAATACTATGATGTGAAATCTCTAAATAATAAGATGATATCCTTAAGAATACTAAGATGTGAAATTTCTAAATAATAAGATGATAAATATTATTCCAGAATAACCCAACAAAAAAAGCGCCTTCGCGATGAGTTTTCCTTCGCCCTTCGGACCTGATCGTCGTCCATCTCTCTCGGTCTACCTGGAGCGTTAAAGGTTAGATTGGACTTGTTTAATTAATTTAGCTCCATGTACAGTCATAAATGCGCTCATTAGCCGGCGCACTTTATTTTTATTGCCTCGGCTAATTGTTTCATTCCCGGTAGTGCTTCCCTTGATGATGCCAGGGGGTCTCCGGTCAAAATACATAAATAAACGAGATATAATGTTTGTGGGCGTGAGTGGGTTACTGAGTCAGCGTATTTCTCGCACGGTATGGTATTTATATATATATATATATATATATATATATATATATATATATAAAATATATATGTATATGTATACTATAACAATAATATATATATATATGATATATATATATATATATATATATATATATATGTATATATAGGGGAAGGTGCCAGACGTTACCTTTCCAATTATCTGTACATATTTATGTAATGAGGTTGCTAGCCTCATGCCCGGCCCAAAGGATTACTCAAGAGGCTTTTCTTGGCGGTCACCCACCCAGCCACCGACCAAACTCAGCACTACGCAACTTCATGGATCAAACGACCAGCGGTTCAGCAATCATGTATATGTGAGGTTGCAAGGCCCACACGCCCCTATCGCCATGGTTGACGCTAGGATGCCTTTCTTATCAAAATAGCAGTTCTGGAAACTACTATAATAGATTCACATCAACTGTGCATCTCATGTCTAGGCCAGTCCCTTACGACGCTCCTGATTAGCTGTTGATAACCTCAGGAGAGGTGGAACATACATCCTGCCTATGTGAACTCTCGAGAGAGACTGAGAGTTTCCAGCCCTGTAACTGGCTAATCAACAGCCAATCAGGGTCTAGACATCAGATGCACGGTTGATGTGAATCTACTATAGTAATAACTTAGCTTATGAGTTTAATTTTATACAGGATTTCTGTGACATTTATTTGACACATGTATGGTTATGTCACGTTTATGATTAAATTCTTTTAAATTCTATAGGATCTTCGTGACCTTTCTTTGGCACATGAAAGGTTAGGTCACGATACGCTGGGTACAAAGTCTGGCAATAGTAATTCACAAGATACCAAAGGATGTTCGAGGGTGACACCAGCTTAACTGTTAATGAACATTATTAAGTCTAAAGAGAACTTCATAATATCAGACGCAGCGCGATGTATACACGTGCCATGATTTAGCTAAAACTCATAACGAACTCTGACAAATATCTATACTTTCACACAGACAAATCAAAGCGCAAAAGCAAGCAAGCAAGCAGAAGCGACGCAGGCAGTTAAATTAGTATCAAGAAAGCTTTTAATGGGATCAAATGACAACAGGAACTTTTCCATCAAAGCACATAAATGAAAAGAGGCAACTGCGGTAGAGTACTTAAGGTACTTTTGTTAAATTTCACAAGAAGAATATAATAAAAGGACTTTAATTAATTAGAACATTATAAAGCTTTACAAATAAAAGCGTCGGATCAAAGTATCTAAAGGTCACAATAACTGGACAAATCAAAATACATCAGAGGCAAAGAAACGACTTTGAAGACCAAACGATAAAATCAACAGTCAAGTACTTTATTCTTTGGACGCATTTAATTAAATCAATGCAACTTCAAAGCAAAATAATTTTTTAAAAAAGCAACCATGTCCAACGGATGGTTCCCAACCTCTGAATTTTTATTTCTACATTTTTGTTTTAGGGGAAAGTACAAGTTAAAGTAAGAGAAAGAAGGTAAAAAAAATTAGAACGGCAGTCAATGATGAAGGAAACTCATTTCATGGACAACCATGGAGGAAGTTTGAAAAGCGAAGAAAGTTTGGATTCTTTTCGAAAATGCGAGGTTCAAATAGGACTTACCAATTAATCAAAGGGGTATATATATAATTATATATACATATATAAATAATATATATAATATATATATATATATATATATATATATATATATATATATTATATATAGTATGTGTTAACTTTTCCTTTCCCTATACAAAGGAGAGCAGGGGGTTTACTTTTATACACACATACGTATATGCGCACATGTTTGTACATAAAAATGCATAAATATACACAAATTACAGCCAGCTGCATCTCATTCTCATCCACGTGACCCGAATCTAAACTCCATTCTTTGGTAATAAGAACCCACGGAAAATAGTCTTATTTTAATTTTCCCTAAAAAAATGTAAAAAACAGAAAGAAAGAAAGAAAGAAAGAAATCTCGTTTATGCTCTGAGCGAAAGCTAAATAAAACACACCCCTAAATTTCCCACCACTCCAAAACCGCCATTATACATTCGGCCTAATCCTCCCGCCATTCCTGAGAAACATCCGCAGCAGCAGCAGCAGCAGCGAAGCGTCGTTGCAAAGAAAAACAAAAGAAGAGCACAAAGCGAACGATGCGCTTTTAAATGCGCTCCAGATGCGTGGGAATGTGAAGGAAAATAATCTTTCTCTTTTTCTATTTTTTTACCTTTTTTTTCTTAAAAAGGAACGATCTAGCTCTGAAACTCAACGTTCATTCACCTCCCTTAAATCCAGGTCCTCATTAGCCCGAAGCTGAGCGATAAAAATGGAAAAACGAGTCGAAGAAAGAGGGGGAAAAACCAGACTTTATAATCCCTTCTTAATTTCATTTCCTACCTTCAAAACGGAGGCAGAAGGAAAGCCGATTATACGAGGGGTGCAGACTTCTTTTTTTTTTTCCCCAGAGGGAAAAATGCTGTAGTTTGCCGTTTTGTTTACCAAGCCGGGAATAAAACCCGGACAATATTAATAGTGTTTGCGTTTATACAAACATTAAAGGTGTTTGTCTGTTTACAAATATTAAAGGTGCGCTCGTCTGCAACGCAACATATCACGAAATAGCTATAAAGCTAAATATAAGTATAAATAGAAAACGGGGAAGTAAAGTCTTTATGAATAACAAAACTAGATGCGATTAGGAAAATGAAAACGACGTAATGATCAACTGAGAAACATATCTCAAGCCTACAGCTTTAAGAATTGCTTGCCCACTACGCTTCCAATGCTGGAAATGTTGTCGAAAAAAATATGAAAATTACATAACGGTCAGAATTTATTCAATTATTGGTATTTTTCGAAACTGATGTGTATTCGCCATAGAACGAAGTATAGGGTCATTAACTGCATGAGAAAGAAGCATAAGTAAACACAAAGAAAGTAAAGATTTATTTTTTTTCAATTATTAGCCGATTGCAATCCTACCTGGAAAACCATAATGCTACAAACTCCAGGAAATGGAAGGGAATGGAATATAGAATTCTGGTCCAAGGAGAAGCGCTGGGACCTATGAGGTCATTCAGCGCCGATAGGGAAATTGATAGTCGAAAATTTTAAAAGTGTAACAGGAGGAAAACTCGCAGTTGCAGGATGAATCAATTGTTAGGAGAGGGTGGAAAGTAAGACGGGAAAAAGAGAAAATGAACAGAGGTACAGTAAAGGGAATGAAAGGGGTTGCAACTAGGGGCCGAAGGGACGCTGCAAGGAATCTTAAGTAGTGCCTACAGTGCACCGCATGAGGCAAGCCCAAGGGCCCCCCGCATGGAAAACAGCCTTGTACGGAAAAAGAAATACGGAAGTAAAGAATAAACTAAAAATGAGAAATAAGAATAACAAATGAATCACAAAGATAAACACATAACTGGGACAAGGCTACCAATTACTGCATCACGTTCAGACAGATCCTGAAATGACCAAACGCCTTCCTAATTAGTCGAGATGAACTTTTCTGCCAACTGCGAGTACATTTCGTCGTACGTGATGAAGTGGTCATGCTTCTCGCCTTCGAAGCGAAAGGACCTGGCTCTGATTCCCACGTCCCCCTTCGTCCATTTCCTCCTGGAGGTGACTTGGAAAACTTGGAAAACACAGTGTTTACTTTTCTCTGCCTTAATTTGTATGACTCGAGACGAATTGCTTAACTGGAAATATTGAATACGGTTGCTAGGCAGGTGAAAAGAGTTTACAATTTGGAAGTGAATGAAGGAATAATAATAATAATAATAATAAATAATAATAATAATAATAATAATAATAAAATAATAATAATAATATTTTTTTTTTTGTCTACCACAGTCCTACAATTCGACTGGGTGGTATTTATAGTGTGGGGTTCCGGGTTGCATCCTGCCTCCTTAAGAGTACATCACTTTTCTTACTATGTGCGCCATTTCTAGGATCACACTCTTCCGCATGAGTCCTGAAGCTACTTCAGCCTCTAGTTTTTTCTAGATTCCTTTCAGGGATCTTGGGATCGTGCCCAGAGTTCCTATGATTATGGGTACGATTTAAACTGGCATATCCCATATCCTTCTTATTTCTATTTACAGATCTTGATACTTATCCATTTTTTCTCTCTCTTTCTCTTCAACTCTGGTGTCCCATGGTATTGCGACATCAATGAGTGATACTTTCTTCTTGATTTTGTCAATCAACGTCACGTCTGGTCTATTTGCACTTATCACCCTATCTGTTCTGATGCCATAGTCCCAGAGGATCTTTGCCTGATCGTTTTCTATCACTCCCTCAGGTTGGTGCTCGTACCACTTATTACTGCAAGGTTTATGTATAGTCTGTCCGTATTTGCTCTTGGGTGTAGTGCTTTGTGTATTGTCATATGTTTCCTGGTTTTCTGATGTATGCTGCGGAGTTCTGCCTTCGTCCATTCCACTATTCCTGCGCTGTATCCGATTAGTGGCACTGCCCATGTGTTTATGGCTTTTATCATATTTCCGGCGTTGAGTTTTGACTTGATTGTCGCCTTGAGTCTCTGCATATATTCTTTCCTGATCGTGTCCTTCATCTCTTGGTGTTTTATATCCCCTCCTTCCATTATTCCCAGGTATTTGTATCCAGTCTCATCTATGTGTTTGATGTTGCTCCCATCTGGTTGCTTTATCCCTTCAGTTCTTGTTACTTTGCCCTTTTGTATGTTGACTAAGGCGCATTTTTCTATTCCAAACTCCATCCTGATGTCCCCAGATACAATCCTTACAGTCTGGATTAGGGTATCTATTTCCTTGATGCTCTTACCATACAGCTTGATGTCGTCCATGAACATCAGATGGTTAATTCTGTTGCCTCTTTTCTTGAGTTGGTACCCGGCATCCATCTTCTGTAGTACTTTTGTCATGGGAATCATGGCTACTACGAAGAGTACTGGGGACAGTGAGTCTCCCTGGAAGATCCCTCTCCTGATATTAATCTCTGCTAGTCTTATTCCAGAGCTTGTAAGTATTGTATTCCAGTTGCGCATTGTATTTTTGAGGAAGCTGATGGTGTTTTCCTCTGCCCCATATATTTTCAAGCATTCTATTAGCCATGTGTGTGGTATCATGTCGAAGGTTTTCTTATAGTCTATCCATGCCATTCTTATTATTATTTATTATTTATTGATTATTATGATTATTATTATATTATCTGTTGAATAAAATGGCAGAATTCAGCTAATTAATCTCATGTATTATCTATTCTATTTTTCTTATTACTCGCTTTTCTGGCTCAGCGATACTTCTTAATAATTGGCCAATATTCATATTGGGAATAATGCTGAAAGTGGTATTTTTTAGAAGAGGATTTATTAGTCAGAAACTGGTATTGTCAGTATTCTGATAATACCAGGATATTGATAATACCAGTTTTTTACTAATAAATCCTGTTCTAAATAAAATACCACTTTCAGCATTATTCCCAATATGAATGTTGACCAATTATCACTGAGCCAGAAAAGCAAGTAATAAGAAAAATAGAAAAGATAACATATATGATTAATTCTATATTTCTGCAATTTTGTTCAACATAATTTGTTTAAAAGATGGTCTACTTCCAAAATATTATTATTATTATTATTATTATTATTATTATTCTTTTTTTTTGCTCTATCACAGTCCTCCAATTCGACTGGGTGATATTTATAGTGTGGGGTTCCGGGTTGCATTCTGCCGCCTTAGGAGTCCATCACTTTTCTTACTATGTGCGCCGTTTCTAGGATCACACTCCTCTGCATGAGTCCTGGAGCTACTTCAGCGTCTAGTTTTTCTAGACTCCTTTTCAGGGATCTTGGGATCGTGCCTAGGGCTCCTATGATTATGGGTACGATTTCCACTGGCATATCCCATATCCTTCTTATTTCTATTTTCAGATCTTGATACTTATCCATTTTTTCCCTCTCTTTCTCTTCAATTCTGGTGTCCCATGGTATTGCGACATCAATGACTGATACTTTCTTCTTGACTTTGTCAATCAACGTCACGTCTGGTCTATTTGCAAGTATCACCCTATCCGTTCTGATACCATAGTCCCAGAGGATCTGTGCCTGATCGTTATTATTATTATTATTATTATTATTATTATTATTATTATTATTATTATTATTCAGAAGATGAAACCTATTCATCTGGAACAATCCCATAGGGGCCATCGACTTGAAATTCAAACCTCCAAAGAATATGGTGTTCATTAGGAAGAAGTAAGACGAGGTAAAAGGAAATGTAGAAAGAAGAGAACCCACTTATCATAAAAGAAAAAAGAAATCAATAAATCAACAAATAGATAAAAACGTACTAAAATGGAAGGAGAATAGTATTAAGGAAAATGTATTATTGCACCTTCACTTGAACTTCAGAAGTTCCAATTGCACGACTTCCTCTGGGGGGATGTTCCACAGTCCAACGGTCTGAGGAATAAAGGACCCCTGGAACTTTGGAGAAGTTCGACAGGGAGGCTAAACATTGACTGCATATTGGTGCTGCTGTCCAGCGAATCTGGTTGCTCTCTCTCGGCAGATAAGATGGAAACCTATACTCGGTTTTTTTCCATCTGTCCACCAGCGTGTGGTGTTTGCGTATGGTAACACTGCGTCCCGGGCTTTAGATAGTTACATTCAGCTTACATTCAACAATAATAATAACCCTATTTCGAATCTTAACGGTGTAATTCGCATACAGTAAATTATTAAAACACTTTTCAGTTGCAAATGTACGCCCAGATATCCTTTTATTTACCTAAAACTTATACATAGCGTAACTATCTAAAGCCCGGGACGCAGTGTTACCATAAGCAAACACCACAGGCGGGTGGACAGATGGAAAAAAACAGAGTATAGAAACTGATAGACAGCGACCACGAAAGAGTTATTAGAAGCGGAAGCTCTTAGCATCCAGTAAGTAAGAGAGGTTGTCAAGATAGGGATGAGTGGCAGAGTGCATGAGGGGATTCGATACGTTGCTGATAAGCCCTTCTGTATAGGTTACAGGATGCTACTAGTCGCCTAGAAGTTGTCTGCACAGAGATCAGAAATTCCTTGAAATGTATATTTCCGTTTCATGACTGACTGGGATGAATCAGGGTGAGACAATGAACACTAACTATAGATCACAAACGACTTGATTTCTTAATGACATAAAACTTTAGCGTTTTCACTAAAACTCTTTGGACGCATTAATTAAACAAATCGCTCAAATCTGGAAATAATTTTGTTTAATTAATCGTAAAAACATTTGTTTGAGTAAATAAAGTTATTGTGATTGAACAGAGACTTTGATATCTCAGTTTAATAACTCAGTGATTAAAAAATTTAAATAGCTTTTATTATATAAAGCTAAAAGTGTAATGGCTGAGGAAGTTTCCACGTTTTGCGGCTCCGTGAATCATGTATGAACATTTATTTAGTAATTTATCTAAAAACTATCTCGATCACTATGAACCTTGACATCATCATAAAAGACAGATTTTCCGTTTTGGGGTAAAGAACATTTACTCTACACTCATCAGGAATGTTCTGTTAGTAACGTAACGATTTAAGCTGTTGATAAAATCAAGTTTTTTTTAGAATTCAAATACTTATTGAGGTTTAAAATAATTCCAATAACCGAGGATATTATATCATATCTCTTTCATCCCTATTAACAAAGAATTACCTTCGAAAACGAAAGCTTCGTTTATCTATGTGAGGTTTCTGATAAATTGATATAAAATAAATGTGTTTCATATCCGCAAACTAAATACTCATAATCATAAATTCAATCTTTTATGATATAAAAAAAATTTATCGTATTTCCAATAGGAATGATGACATCAACGTATTCCAACCTGAGTGAACTTATCAACGCAGTCTTTCTAACAGGAAAGGACTGATCAAGTTATTTCCAACATGACTGGACTTATTAACAAGGAATTTCCAACATGAATGGAATTACCAAGAGGTACTTCCAACATGAAAGGACTTATTGACGAGGTATTTGCAACATGACTGAACTTATCAGTGAGGTATTTCCAACATGACTGGACTTATCAACGAGGTACTTCCAACATGACTGGACTTATCAGTGAGGTAGTTCCCACACGAATGGACTTATTAGCGAGGTATTTCCCACATGAACGGACTTAGTAACTGCAACATGAATGGACCTATTAGCGAGGTATTTCAAACTTGAATGAAGTTATCAACAAAGTACTACCTCATCAACGAACTTATTCATCGTGAATGTACTTATTAACAAAATCATCCCAATATGAAAGCCTTGATCAACGAAGTATATCGCACATGAACGAACTTACCAGTATGAATAAACTTATCAATGATGTAATTTCCAATATAATTATATACCTGTCAAGAGTAATTTGATTGAGTTAACCTGTAGACAAATTGTTCCTCAAATGAACGAAATCGTTAAAAAAATATAATAATAATTTTCCAGCAAGATTAAACCCATCAACCAAATATTTCTGACACGGCTAAATTCATCAACATAATATTCATCCATGAAGAACTTATATATATATATATATATATATATATATATATATATATATATATATCACAATAATTCCAACATATATACTAAGTTGTCTTTTTATTTCGTTGCAGACACTGGCCGTCTGCAGCAAATTAAAGCCTAAACATACTTTAGGTCTGAATTTGGCTTACTTTTTTCTTTTTATATTAGTTCACCTGCAGTGTAGTCTTTAACCGAGTGCTCTAGACAGTCACGACGTCAGATAACCCCCAATTACTCAGGGTACGTCCGCACTGCAGCAAAACGACTCGTAAAAACATGTAAGCTACTTGTAGCATACATATCACTAATATTTGATAACAAGTCAAAGACAAAAAGTGGAGAACGAACATTAGGCAAATGCTAGATAGTCGTATAAAGCACTGGTTAGGAGGCCCCACCGAATCCGGCGCGGCGCGTCACGTGCGTCCAACACGGCTACGCGTAGACCTACAACAACCTGCATTTGAACCACCTGCCCAACTTTGAGTTATAATCAAATGTGTAGATTTGTGGTTATGATAAAGGATTATAGTATTTTTTTTATTATATTCTAATGGATACATTTATGTAAATATCTTTGTTTCAGAAATTCCTGTATAAAAGTGTTCAGTTCACACACAATTCTACGTATCTTAATTTTTGTATTAAATAAAATAAAGTGCAACTTTACAAATTTCGAAATCAGTAATCCTTCCCTCAGAGTTACTACAGTTTCTTATGTTGATACGGATCTTCTGTAATTGGTATCAAATTTTGATATTCGAGATATAATGCCCTCGCGAATTAAGTCAAAGGTTTTCGGCGTTATCCGACAATAAAAAAAAAAAAAAACTTGTCTGGACGCTATCGTAACTTATGAAAGAGTTTTGCATATTCTCCACTCTTTCCTCTTCTAAATTTATGTCATACGTCCAGATTTTCCTACTGTTCAACCCCTCTAATTTGGTTGACAGCACCGAGTCAGAGGAAAACCTCGCGCGCTCCCTTCATAACGGAAACTACTGCTGAAGTTTGAATTGTCCGTCTTATAACCGTCATTCGTTTGTCTGGTTGGGCCACACGCGCAGAAGACGGAGACGCTTGTAGACGGATAGCCGCGACGGATTCGGTGGGGCCTTATGCGACATATATGCCTCAGACGTATTACAAACACTGCTGCAATTAGACTAAAACTGTCTATTTTCCATTCTACATAAATCATGTTAAAAAAGAATTAAAAATAAATAAAAAGACAGCACTCACCTTTGCTGGATAGTAGATAAACATCTTGAATGTTTCCAGTAGGTCTTCCCATAAAAAAAAATGTCAAGGTATTGTAATGAGGTGGGGAGCTTGGTAGCTATGGCAGGTATGGACGGATAATTCCTATTGGCTGGGTGCAATCGCGTGGATG
>NC_087208.1:28288092-28300592 GCF_015104395.2 Macrobrachium nipponense
GGAAGGATTCCTTTGATGAAACGACCCATGAAACGAAGAAAATATTCTCTTCTGAGAAGTTCACAAAGCTGCAGATTCTTTCTTTTTGAAAATGCAAAGGAAGCTATGAAGAGAGATATTTTATGTAAAATAAAATGCAGGAAAAATATTTCAAGAGTAGGAATTCTAACTATATAAAATAAAGCATTTGATCTGTCCGAAAATGTACGAGAAAATATATCATCTTTGGATAAAAACAAATTAAAATTCTTATAAAAAAAATAAAAAATTACGCAAAGAAATTACACGAAAGAACTGGTATTTTCAACATCGCAAAGGAATAAAAATATTCCAACTTTATGCAAAAGTGCAAACAAGCAGAAATATGTTCACGTATCTTAAAAATATACGTAAGAGAAGGAGGCAAGGTACTGAAAAGGAAAGCCTTTTATTCCCTTTATACGAAGAAGGTATCCAAACGAAATCCCAAACATACAGTATATCAAATAAGCAGAACTCAATCTCACTTATATATAAAAACTTAAATAAAAATTAATATCTCAATTAAATGGCGTCTTGTACTTGAATATGAAGCAGAGAGAAATGATTACCTTCCACGTCAGTTCAAAATATTGCAGTGTGACAGAAAACATTAACTACTGACAAGGATAAAGAGAAACAACAGCCATAGCAACATCGTCAGTACACACGGGCTTTCCGTCTGAGGGAGGAGGACATGTAAAGCCAGACTTTGTTAGGATATATCCTGAGAGCAGGGAAGCGACAAGGTCAGGTAGAAGAATTAATTAGTGTTGGCAAGGGATGGAAATTTCATTTCAAGCCCACACAGAGACACAGAGGTATATACCTCCTCTTCCCATAGCCACGATGTAAGCTGAAAATAAGTTGGCAATTCTTTCGTCCATCATAATTTCGATCTTAAAATTCCTTTTATTAGAGACCCTAAATATAGTGTATGTTTCAGAGTTGTACAAACTATTTGTTCTGTCCTATGGTTATTTGACCATCAGTAGATTTTGTAGGGGTATCTTCGATGCATTAATTTAATGAGCTTAGGCCTATCCTGCCTGGCCTTTCTTGAGCAGCATTCTGTAAAACACTGGCGCTTTCAACATTTACAGGTGCCGTGGATGTTGGCCCTAAAAACAATAACAGTCCAGTGTGCAGACCGGACAACCCACGCCACTGATATGAAATAGAGAAGCTGCCTTGGTTCATAGGGATAAATTAATGGAGTTGTTAGAGGAATATTTAGATAACGAATTTATTGGTATAGCGATCTCGTGCCATTCATCTCACTTCCATAAAGGAGAATTAGTTCAACAATCCGTTCAATCTTTTAAACCTGAAACATGGAAACGAAAACAAATAAACGTAGGTCATATTCAACATCCTCACTTCGCTTCCATAAAGGAGAATTAGTTCAACAATTCGTTCATTCTTTTAAACTTGAAACATGCAAATGAAAACAAATGAACCTCAGTCATATCAACATCCACAATTCGCTTCCATAAAGGAGAATTAGTTCAACAATCCTTTCATTCACACACACACACACATCTCATCATCATCATCATCACCCAGTCAGCAAGTAGCGCTTAAAATTCACCGTATAATTAGGGTGGAAATGAGCGCCATGTAATTCCCCGACATCCATCCGACGTGTGACTGACGGGAAAAACATTTCATTGCCTTCCAACAAAATCCTCACATTAAATCTAGCAAAATTACTTCCGTTTATGCGAAAACAATTCTTCATTGTTAATGGGTCAGGGTAAGAGAGGTCTTCGCTTTCTGTGCTTGACTAAGAATGATCTAGTAGACAGTAAACTTCAGGAAAGGAGTTTCATTTTAATTATTTCATCACTTCGAGTATTTGCCAGATATTATTTTCAATTCTAGTAATTCAGAAATAATATTTTCAATCCTAGTAATTCCCAAATAATATTTTCAATTCTAGTAATTCCCAAAAGATATTTTCAATTCTAGTAATTGCCAAATAATATTTTCAATTCTAGTGATTCACAAATTATATTTTCAATTCTAGTAATTCCCAATAAATATTTTCATTTATAGTAATTCAAAAGTAATATCTTCAACTCTAGTAATTCCCAAAAGATATTGTTCATTTGCGATTTCTAGTATATTCCCAAAGAATAAATATTTTCATTTATAGTAATTCAAAAGTAATATCTTCAACTCTAGTAATTCCCAAAAGATATTTTCATTTCATTTCTAGTAATTCCCAAAAGATATATTCAATTCTAGTAATTCCAAAATAATATTTTCAATTCTGGTAATTCCCAAATAATATTTTCAATTCTAGTAATACCCAAAAGATATTTTAATATTTTCAGTTCAAGTAATTGCCAAATAATATTTTCATCTGTAGTAATTTCCAAATAATATTTTCGATTCTAGTAATTCCAAAATTATATTTTCAGCTCTAATAATTCACAAAAGATATTTTTCCATTCTAGTCATTACCAAAAGACATTTTCCATTCTAGTAATTAATAAATAATATTTCAATCCTAGTAATTCCCAAGTAATATTTTCAATTCTAATAATTCCCAAGCAATTACCAAAAGACATTTTCAATTCTAGTAATTCAGAAATAATATTTTCAATTATAGTAATTCCCAAATAATATTTTCATTTCTAGTAATTCACAACAGATATTTTCAATTCTAGTAATTGTCAAATAATATTTTCAATTCTAGTCATTCCCAAATAATATTTTCAATTCTAGTAATTGCCAAATAATATTTTCATTTATGGTAATTCCCAAAAGATATTTTCAATTCTAGTAATTCCAAAAATATATTTTCAGTTCTAGTAATTCCCAAACAACATTTTCAATTCCATTAGTTTTATCACTCAGAAAATAACCTGCTGTCTTTATATTACCTTTCCTGATTTTTTTTCATGTTCAAAGCACTCACTGCAATTATTTTCCCTATCTGCATTTCCTCATCATGTCTTGCTTAAAAAGATGTTCCCGAAAGTGATCTGTGGTATCTTCTTTTAAACGACTAAAGCAGCAGGAACCTCAAATGATGAGCAGTTGGAAATGTGGAGAAATGAATATGTGATAAAAATGTTATGGTGTGGTTTGGTCGTGTGGGAAGAATGAGGGACAATAAATTGGCGAAAAGAGTCCATAAACTGTAAATACTGAGAAGAACAAAGAACATAGAACGGAATATGGAATTTAGGAATTTAGGCCAAAGGCCAAGCGCAGGGACCTATGAGGTCATTCAGCACTGACAGGTATATTGATAGTAAGAAGGTTTGAAAGGAGTAACAGGAGGAAAACCTCGCAGGTATATTATGAAACAATTGTTATAAGAGGGTGGAAGGTCAGATAGAAGAAAGAAAAAGTGAACGGAGGTACAGTAAAAAGAATGATAGAGGCTGCAGCTGGGGGCCGAAGGGACGCTGCAAAGGCCCCTAAGTAATGTCTACAGTGCACAACGTGAGGTGCACTGACAGTACTACCCCCCTACGGTGAATCTAAGAGGAGGGTTTAGATATTATGCAAGGAACATGAGACTCTCCGCAAGGTTGATGTTAGAGAAGTTTTGTATGGGAGGATTTGCACTGCAGCCCCTGTCATTCCTTTTACTGTACCTCCACTCATATTCTCTCTCTTCTATCTGACATTTCACCCTCTCTTACAAATGAGAGGTTTTTCTCCTGTCATGCCTTTAAAAGCTTCTTACTATCAACTTCCCTCTCAGTGCTGAATGAGCTCATAGGTCAAAGCACTTGGCCTTTGGCCTAAATCCTGTAGTCTGTTCTGAAAAGGTATACCATGTGGCTCGTGTTGGATATATATATATATATATATATATATATATATATATATATATATATATATATATGTACATGTGTATATATATATATATATATATATATATATATATAGATATATATATATGTGTGTGTGTGTGTGTGTGTGTGTGTGTGTATAATGTCATTTGAGAGATTGGATCTCGACCCCAACTTGAGTCAGAAATTTATATGTATCTTATATATATATATATATATATATATATATATATATATATATATATATATTAACTGCATCTTTTAAATAAGAGAGAACAAAGATCAGATGCACTGTGCGAAACTTATCACATGCAAATACGATCGTAAAATAAATACTCTCATTGTAACGAAATACCTGCTGGATTACGGAAAAAAAGTCTTTCCATTATAATAACTGTTATTATCACTGTTTTTGTTGTTACTTTTATTATCATTAGTTTTAATATTCGAGCTACCGGCATTGTTATTTTTGATAAACTTATCACGAAGTTCACAGCGCTGCGTATACATCATCATTCTCATCGCTGTGCAATTCATTTCCATTATTCCACAAATCACACAGCAGGCGGGGTATTCATTATATCCTACAAAAAACAGATCATATTTAGGAAACTGTATTATCTCTCAGTTCAATTAGCCAGTTTGAAATTCATCACTTCTGAACGGTACTACACTCTTTTCACCACCTACCAACGTCCATTCTGTCAACTGAGCTAACCCTTTTATACCAGTCCTATTTTTCTCAATATGTGCCACCCTTTCATTTCTTGTATCACAGACACGGCGCAAACATGTCATCTTTACAGCTTCCACCACCATTCTTTCATTCGCATGCATACTTCACATACATAGAGGAGAATTGGCTCAACCATCCCTTCATACAATCCAACCTAGGTTTCCATAAAGACTTCAAGTATCCACCCAATCTTTTGTAACCGTCCTGCTACCTTCCTTGCTTCACCTTCTCTATGAATCGCCTCTCCTCTCGTCTTTCCTCGTTCGAAATATTTAATACTGAATATCTTTGTGAACCTACTGTTGTCATAAGTCCAAAGTCCAAGTGCCTAATTCGCAATTATTTATTCTAATAACTCTACTCTTGTTTACATTTCGCCTCAATCTTTCCTTCCTGTACAGCCCTCAAACGTTTTCACTGGTCACTGCAGTTTCTCTTCAGTATTTTCCAACCACTCCACATTCCATATCTCAACTTTACAGCTGAATCTACTGTCCTTTCTCTGATTTCTCGCATCAATCCATAGATAACTATATCAAATAGTCTTGGAGACATAATTTACGCTTGTCTCAGCCTAGTTTTACACCAAACCATTCACTCCCACAAAGCCAGTCTATATACTCTACAATATGCTTTAGCTTTACTTCTGTCACAAACACTACGGCTATCAACCATTCACCCTCTTGACCATGCATCCTCGATACCCTCGACATAGCCTTCCAGTCAAACTCTATCAGAAACTTTCTCTAGGTCCTTGTGTTGCAACATAAAGATTTTCCTTTTACTTTCCAACATCCCACATAACCGTTTCATAAAAAGCACATCCTCCGCCCACCTACCTCTCCTAGAGGCAATATTCTGTACACACTAATGAACATCAAACAGACGAAGGCTAAAACCTCGCTAAAAAAATAAAAAATAAAGAGAAAAAAAGAGAGAAAAAATGAGAGAAGGGTTATTACCACGCCTGATAAATAAACACACAATCCTCGACCTATTTACGAGATTTTGTCTCAGCAGTAAAATTGGAAGCCGCCTCTTCCAAGATCATTTGAAGACGGGGATGAGGCGCAGATGGGAAGTGTCAGAGCTAATACAGTAAAAGATAAATGAGAGGAAGAAGACGATGGAAAGATGAATGAAGAGAGAGAGAGAGAGAGAGAGAGAGAGAGAGAGAGAGAGAGAGAGAGATAACGTTGAGCGAGGCTGGAAAGAAAAAGAAGACATTTTCTTGTCACCACCATTATTATGAGGAACATTAGAAACCTGATCCTTATTATGGCTGTTATTATTTTATGAAACACCTCATTTGAAAAAGGGTGCTTTCTTGGAATTATCATCGAGGTTAGATCGCACAGGGTCACTAGAGAGAGAGAGAGGAAGACAGACAGACAGACAGACAGGAAGAGAAACCTGGGCATCTAGACCCTCTCATATCTAACACAATTTTTGAAGGTATAAGTACATTACTAACTATGCATCTTAGATGTTTAAATATTCAACGACAAACACAACTTAAAAAAACATTAATATCACTAGCCATGAAAACAAAAATAAAGATCGCGATAAATACAACACAAATAATTTCAGCTACCAAACAAATAAACTAAAAAACCTATAAACCCAAGTTGAAAAATCAGCACTTCCTCCATAAAGGCGAGAAGAGCATCTTCCTTCCCGCAGCCATATTATGCATTCAAGTGGGACTTCAAATACCACGGGACTTCCTCGAAATCTTGACCCTCCCTCGGGAGGAAGACTTGAACGTCTTCAGCCAAGTTCCGTCAACTGAGCGTCTGTCACCTCCGAGTTCCATCCGGAAAAATGTTCAGGTGCCGGGAATAATGGCCGGAGATCTTCCTCCTGGAATACCAAATGTACCGAGCTTGCTCTCTTCCAAGCGTCTTTCGGTGGTGTGGGTATTTTCAGCATTATATATATATATATATATATATATTATATATATGTATATATATATATATATATTATATATATACATCCTTCGTTGTATTTGCCTTATTTATACTTTCATCACGTTCCATATCTTCGTGAATCATTTATACATACACACACACGCACACAGACACACATACTAACTATAAATATATATATATATATATATATATATATATTATATATATATATATATATATATATAATTATACGTGGCCATATACTCAATATATCTATACATACCTACCTATCTACCTATCGATATATCTAAATATATAGAAAGATAAATATATAGATATATAGATGTACAAAGTATATGGCCACGACTAAATTGAAAAAAATCACCGCACTATATTCCGCCTTTATTCTGAGGCAATACCAGGAGGCACTTTGCTTGCAAATGCATTTAAAGGGAAGACAAAATAGTATGAAGAGAAATATACAAGGATTCATGTATGAGACACAAGCATAGACCCATTTCTGGAAAGTCTAGAATCTCGTGCACAGACTTTCCCAGGCCAGCTGCACTTTCGGTTGGAGAGAAAGTACAGAAATCCCACAAAACTGGCAAAAGCTTCCGAAGGTTCAGAGGCACTAGAGGCTCACACACAGAGGGCGGCAAACTAAGGCTATAACCGACCCACATTGCAGAAAAATAAAACTGAAAGCGATTTTTAGAGTATTTTTAAACTTTAATCCTTTAACCCTCAAAAATATAGTCCCGTATACCAAAAGAAATGTCCCCTACCTTGTTTGCGAGTATTTTAGACAGCTGATATTTCATGAAATATTTCTTCTCTTGAATTTCTCAAGTATTTTGGACAGGTCTGTTTTTGAGAATTTTCCAGATCGACGAAAGATTAGGCGCATTCAACTTCCATACTTATATCACTCCCTTTCCAAGCCCTGAAACCTTAGCAATAAGTGATGAATTATGGATTATCTACTACAACATTGACGATTAGAGGAACGATGTTTGACTTCAATCTAGATACTAGTTTCTACTGCGTTACCCCCCAGATAACATATTCTGAAGAACTATGGAACAGGTCCACCGAAATTCTGTCTTGTGTGGATCTGATCAATATTAGTTTTACAAAAAATCAACTGTGCGTATTTTTGCGGCGATTTTTCTTCTCTGTTAACAAGACTTATTCGTTTACATTGAACACTTTAAAAAAATGGAATGAATTTTGTTCAAGGTGAAATTTACCACAATTCATCCAACGATTCTTTTGAATAAAAATAACAATACTGAGCACAAAATAAGTGTAACGAATGCTAAAAGAAAATTCTATACAATTGTTCTAACAACTTTCACGAACCGGTCTTTTAAATATGAGTAAATGTAAAAAAAAAATCATCGGATTTTCAAAAACGTTGAAAAAATAATATCCCAACTACCAAAGGCTCAGTTTTAAAAGTTGAGAGAGAGAGAGAGAGAGAGAGAGAGAGAGAGAGAGAGAGAGAGAGAGAGTGGTTGTAACTTTTTAGAGGAGTATCATCAAAACGAGCGGGGGGTTTAGCATAGTCTTTTTACGGACTTTACCTATTCAGATTTAATCTCGAGGGGCAAGGTAGGTGAGTCAAGAATAATATTACTATATATATGAATATATAATATATATACCATATATATATATATATATATATATACTATATATATATGGACTAATGTACCGTATGTATGTATTTATGTTATGTATGTATGTATGTTCCTATTTATGGGCCTTTTAGGAGCGGAGAGGAGAGAGAGAGAGGGAAGGAGAGAGCGAGACACCCCACCCCGAGGATGAGAGAGACGAGAGAGAGAGGAGCCCGGAGAGAGAGAGAGAATAGAGTACAGAATTCTGGCAAAAGGCCAAGCGCTGGAACCTATGAGGTCATTCAGCGCTGAAACGGAAATTGACAGTAAAAAGATCTGAAAGGTGTAACAGTAGGAAAACCTCGCGGTTGCTCGATGAATCAATTGTTAAGAAGGGAGGCGGGGGTTGGGAAGCAAGATGGAAGAAAAGGAATATGAACGGAGGTACAGTTAAAGGAATGAGACGGGTTGCAGCTAAGGGTCGAAGAGACGCTAAAAAGAACCTTAAGTGCACTGATGACACTACCCTTCCCCTATGGGGAGAGAGAGAGAGAGAGAGAGAGAGAGAGAGAGAGAGAGAGAGTAGAGAGGGGGGGAGGGTGTTAAGCTTTGCTGAGAGAAGGTAAATTATGAAAATTTGTTAAGAGTAAGATGAAGCAAATGTCACAGTTTGCAGGCGGAGAGTGACTGGTTTGTTATAAAAATGGTTCTGGGACAAAGGGGTGTTACACCTCCAATTCTGTTTATCAAAGATATGGGCCAAGTGAAGCGAAAAAGTTCGAAAAAGGACAATAGATGCCGGTGCTGAGCAGCTGAGGTGTAGGATAAGAGGGTGG
Source organism: Macrobrachium nipponense (assembly GCF_015104395.2). Classification (NCBI taxonomy): domain Eukaryota; kingdom Metazoa; phylum Arthropoda; class Malacostraca; order Decapoda; family Palaemonidae; genus Macrobrachium; species Macrobrachium nipponense. The sequence goes on from NC_087208.1 coordinate 28,297,036, forward strand.
GTCATAAACTAAGTGTATATTTGGTTGATGTTTTCAGACAACACTCTGCTGATTAGGGATTGTGAAGAGAAAGGATTACTAAAAAAAGTTCTGTAAGTATTTGCAAGAAGAGAAGGATTAATGTTTTGGATGACTACAGAATAAAGGAAGAGTTTAAGTACAAAGTAGGTGAAGCAAAGAAGGCAGCAGGATTTGTGCAAAAGCTTGGGAGTAAGCTTGGAGAGTCTATGGAAGCTAAGGCTGGAACGTTTGAAGAGACTGTTAAGCCAACTCTCCTTTATGGAAATGAAGTGTGGATACTGAATGCTAATGAGAGAAGTTGTTAAGCCAACTCTCCTCTATGGAAACGAAGTGATGTTGAATGCTAATAAGAGAAAGGAGACAGCTTTAGAGATCGGCTGTGGACTTAGTATTTGTGATATAAGAGCTGAAAAAAGAGAAATATTGCACGCGTTTAAAGAATGCTAAAAGCGTTAGCGTAGACGAAATATAGTATCAGAGTGTTTTGAGAAGGTTCTGTCATGAGGATAGAATGGAGGGCGATAGCTTGGTGGAGAGAGTATACATTTTTTGGGAGGAAATGCAGGGAAGAAAGTAAACAGGAAGATCTAGAATGGGATGAATAGATGAACTAAAAGAGGCATTGGAAAGGAAGGGAATCAACATCAAGGAAACGAGAGAATGCTTGCAAGATAGAAGTGGTGCAGTGTGTGTGTGTGTGTGTGTGTGTGTGTGTAGGGGGACTGACTCACTGCCAGTGAGCCTCCTACTGGGGTGTATGAAGTGGTCACAATTCAGCAGTTTAATAGTGAATGAGGCAGTGATAATTTTTTCTTTCTTTTGGAGCTCCGTCCCAATAAGGAAAACGATTTATTATTGATGAATAATATAATACATATGAATAAGTATGTGTGTGTGTTTATTTATGGTTATTTCACTCCATTTCTGAATACGTGACATAAATATTCCAGTAATATTATCCGAACATCGCATGTAAACGAAAACAACGCACATTCCATTCACATTTAAAAAATGGCATAAGGAATGAAAAGCACAACCTATGAAATCTGGAAACCTTCATAACATTATGTCTAATCAAGTTAATCTCACACTTTGTCAAATTTATTTGGCATTACCTTATGGCAGCCAACAAAACTTTTCCATCTTTGAAACACTGCCTCAATCGACGCATTTTCCCTAAAAAGGGGCCCTAAACTCCCCAAAACAACCTCCCCGTCTTCACCTGAGCCCATTTTATCCCGAAGATGTCGAAGTTACATCATCCGTCATCAAATCCTTTCCACCCCGAAACTTTAAACGAAATTCCCTTCTAGCAACGCCCCAGAGCCTCGCAAATCCTCCTCCCTTTCTGCTACAAATCTCCTCTGAATCTCCTCCGATGCTTTCCCCTCTCGTTCTTTGCATCGCCACCTAGCACTTAGGTAAGACAAACTGGCATTCGCCCGCACAAAAATTATTTCTCGTATTTCGCGAGTCTCAGTGACATCATCCTTCCCAATATTCGCCTAGACGTAACCTCTGGGACGGCTCCCCTCACCGCCGCCAGGCCGCGATAAAAACATTCATCAGGATAATTGTCACACGTCCAATTTCCCCTCTTTCTTTAACTCTATTGTTTCTCTCCCGACGATATTAGAAAGAGGGACGTGGCGAACGGACTACAAAGAAAGGGATGAGGTAAACAAGGGAGGAAGAAATTCGTGAAGGGAGAGGAGAGATGAGTTGAGTGGCTGGCAATCTTAAGCTTCTCACGAATTGTTTCTCTTCTATATTCTCTCCTAATTTCTTCAATATGTTGCGCATTTCAGGCATAATATGTTTTTGATCACAATTATTAACCATTTCTACCTAAATAAAAGGGTAATATACGGCAATTTATAAAATGCAGTTTTTCTAGGGCTGTTCTTCCCAGGTTTGTCACCTAAATTTCATATCAGTACATACGTGCAAGTTACTTTGTATGTTGCCCAAATTTTCCATTGAATGCTTACAGCAATGCAACACTGAAACCCTGCTGTATTTTATATACATACATACATCAATTTTATGGCCCTTGCTTGCTGACCCAGTTCTATTGAACACACTAACACAGACGAACAACAATCCATGAAATTGCAGACAGCGCAGTTCTCAGGATCATAGAAAATATTTCTTAATACATAAGCTACTAAATCACCTCAGTCGAAGGCTAGATATGACACTTTTTAGTAAAAGAATAAAAAAAAGAGCAAACATCAGAATGCAGCCTTCCAACATTCGTCTGTATCTTAGAGTCTCTATGGAGATACGATCGATTGGAGAACAAGTGTGCATGATTTGAACAAGGTCGAACAGACTTCTTTCGTAACGGTCATCCTATAAATATACATGTCAAATTTGAGAATTTCGTTACATAGATATTGCAGAGGAAAACGATGCATTAAAATAATCAACACAGTTACTGACACTTTGTATATCAGATATACAAGCATATGATGATCTAAATATGTATACATACATACATACTTACACACACACACACACACAAATAATTTAACATATGTACATTTTTATTCTGGCCACCATCTTAATATTAAAATTTCAATTTTTTCTTTTATGTTCCTACGCGCTTTGCGTATCACGAGTCCACAATATCTGGACCAAGAAATAGAATACATAAAAAAGATAGGAAACGATCTCTGCTACCCACCTCATTTAATTGATTTATGTTATCAAAAAGCTCACAAAAAGTTTTATAATGTTGCTATTAATGAAAAAGAAATGCCTAAAAATGTACTTAGCTTAATCTTATTTTTGTGGATTTGAAACCATAAAATCAATATTTAAATCGTTTAATGTTTAATGTAGTGTTCTCTTATAACTAATAACCATTAAAGATATGCTAATTAAGAATAGTCCCGTAACAAATAACAACATCATTTACAAAATTCCTTGTAAGGATTGCCCTTCGTTTTACGTTGGTCAGTCAAGTAAAAATTTATGTGTACGTATAAAGCAACATATGTATTCAGTTAGAACAGCCCAGACTTCAAATGCACTGTTTATCCATCTGAGTGAAAAATCTCATTGTATTAATTGGGGTGATACCTCGGTAATTGCTAGATCTAATGATTATGTTTCAAGAAATTTACTGGAATCGGCAATTATACAAATCACTAATAAAAACAACCTAAACCTTAGTCTGGGAATGTACCATTTGGACCCATATATTTGTAAGATGTTTATGAAGGACCTCAAAATACATGAACAACTAATAAATTAGTCCCACATGTATATAGTTATTATTTCTTTCTCTCTCTCTCTCTCTCTCTCTCTCTCTCTCTCTCTCTCTCTCTCTCTCTCTGGTTCGATATTCTCTCTCCCTCTTTCTCTTGCACGATATATATATATATATTTATATTTTCTTTCGTCTTTTCATTAATAATAATTTTTGTTGGGAAAATTTTGTGTAGAAAAAAAAAATCATGATATTCAATTGTATATGCTCCAGTGTTTTTTTCAAATGTACTGTTTTCTGGAAGAATCACTTGTTTACT
>NC_087208.1:28303092-28308092 GCF_015104395.2 Macrobrachium nipponense
AAGAAAAGTGAAACACTGGAGTAGCTCCGAGACCTTTCGACTCAACGTCCTCAGACTGCTAAGTAAATGACGTTGAGCAGAAAGATCTTGAAGCTACTACAGTGTTTCACTTCCTTTCATGGCTTATACCTTTATTTATGCCTTTATCACGTTCCAAACGTTCGTAATTCAGTATATATATATATATATATATATATATATATATATATATATATTATATATATATATATATACATATAATACATATATATATATATATATATATATATAGATTATATATATATTTCCCATATAAAGAATTGCAAGGTAAAATCGACAATTAATATATATATATATATATATATATATATATATATCTATATATATATATATATACAACAACACAGCTACACAACATATTCCAGAGTTCCACCATGGAATGACACTCGTATTTGACCGATATCGATTCCTCCCGGGAATTTACGAAATCATTGCACACTGACTATGAAAAAAAAATAGGAAGTATGCACGCTCATTTCGAAGCAAAAAGCAGACGGTAGCATTTTTAAGCAAAAGAGAGAAAATGCAAAAAAATGAATACCAGCCCAGAATTAGCTGTGATTTGTAGACTTTACCGATAATTCTTGGAAAATGTTTTATTACGTATACTATCAAAATATTATCAAATAAAAGAAATGGTGAAAACGGAATCACTGGTGAGCTAATATTCAGAAATAGAAAATTAGAATAAAATTAAAATTCATATGAGATAGTTAACACTTATATTTTTCTATGTAATATTAGCTGTGGTCCGCACACTTTATTGATAATTCTTGTAAAGTTTTTCACTATGTTAGTAAAAGATAAATAATTCTTGTAAAGTTTTTCACTATGTTAGTGAAAGATAACCAAACAGAGAAAATGGAAAAAAAGAAGTTAAGGGAAAGTTAATAAACACAAATAGAAAAATAAGATAAGACAGTAAAATTCTACATGACAGTGTCAGCAGTGGTCTGCAGACTTTGCTTAACATTGTAAAGAGTTTCGTCACATAAGCAAAAGATTACAAAATACAGGTACTGGCAAAACGGGAATTATTGGAGGGCTAATCTACACAAACTTAAAACAAGAAACTATAGACAAAATAAGAAAAGAAAAACAATCAGAGAAATCAAAGATTCCGTCTCATATTCTTAACAACGATACGTTCTGCTTACTGGTCTATGAGTACCGCTGTTGAGGAGCAACGAATGGGAGCCGCGTCTAAGCTGACCAGTTGAGCGAGAATGACCCCGTCAGCAGACGCTCACGTATAGACTTGTCATCAAGGTTGGTTTACCTGATTCATGACGCTTTTGCTCTCTCAACCATTCGCGTGCGAGCACAAACGCGCGTGCGCGCGGGAGCATTCTTCATTTCTTCATTTGGTGCAGTTTGTAATTCCACTGTCTCTCCCTCTCTACGTAATTGTATGTATATGTATGTATGTATATATATATATATTATATATATATATATATATATATATATATATATATATATATATATACATTATGTATATACTATACGTATTACATACAAAAATAAAGGTAAACGTGATTGGTGGGAATGTAGAGCCATCAGCCAATATTCCAAAATTAAATCAGCCATAGTTTTCATTGATACTGCATTTTATATATATATATATATATACATATTATATATAATATATATATATATATATATTAAATAAACCAATGTAAAGAGAAACTATGACTGATTATTATCCCTCTCTCGAATATTGCTAGTGGCTCATACATTCCCACCGATCACTTTCATCTTTGTTTTCTGGTATTTTATTCCTTAGTTTCAGAATGCCGAATAATCTAGTCATTTTCCATCTTGAGTCAATCAAACCAGATCCTTATAACTCTTAAAATCAGCTCATTTATTAATGTTCTTAAGTCTTTTGCATAGTAGTTGTAAATTTGTGCATTTTAGATATAAAATAAGTAAAAAATACGCTGAAGTTTCTTCGGCGCAATCTAGTTTTCTGTACAACGTTTAATGCTGTTTGAAACTCTCACCCATGGCCCATTGAACTCTCAGCCGCGGCCCATGAAACTTTCAGGCCTGTGTGTTCCAGAAGCAAGATCACATATAACTTAAGCCTTAAATCAAATAAATACTACTGAGGCTAGAAGGCTGCAATCTAGTATGTTTGATGAGTGGAGGGTGGATGATCAACATACCAATTTGCAGCCTTCTACCCTCGGTAGTATTTAAGATCTAAGGGCGGACAGACAAATGGCCATCTCTCAATGATTTTCTCTTACAGAAAAATAAAAAAAAATCACATTACTTTGAATAGAATTCACATTTGCCGCAGCTCGTGCTTCTGAGCTGATTATTCTGTCATTTGATGCCATTCTTTTATTAATGCTTCGCATTTCCTAAAGGAATGCCATTAGGAAAATGAATCGAGTTGTCACAAGACATTTTATCCTTTTCAGACTCAACCTCTGACTGTAATTAATCTGAACGAAACTTAACAATTAAAGTCAAATAAGTAACGTTAATATTTTCACTGTGATAAAAACAGCTGATTACTATAATAATAAATATATTTGCCATTGAAACGAACCATGACGATCTCATTCAAAACAAAATGGGCTCTTTCATCCCTTCATTGAAGCGTACTTAAACGACTGCCAATAACATTAGGATAATGACAGATTTACGAGTGAAATCTCTTTCAACTCCAGGTAACCTCTTTGGGCCTAACGTCGAACTCTATATGAGCCTAGCAGAAGCAAATGACTTGCTGTAATCTATTATACCCATAAACACTTTAGGCCTAACTCTGAGAGCCACCTCAACCCTTAGGCCTACAAGTTGACCAGCATATCAATTCTGCTAGGTAGATACATTAATAACTTATAAATCACCACCTACAATATCACTTAGTCTATTTGAAGTCCTACTTTATATACACACCCATATAAGCATACATACATGAATTTATGAAACAGGTAACAATAAAATAATCAAGGAAATATATATATATAAATATTTATGTACGTCAAAAGGGCTACATTCATTCAGATGTATGGGGATATACATACATACAGATATATATATATATTATATATATATATATATATATATATATATATATATATAGATATATATATAATAGAGAGAGAGAGAGAGAGAGAGAGAGAGAGAGAGAGATGTAGATCGAGAGAGAGAGAGAGAGAGAGAGAGAGAGGAATCATGAAGTCAATAACCTCGTATCGAAGACTTCCAGAGAACTTGAATTCTAACATTTTAGGCACCATATATATATATATATATATATATATATATATATATATATATATATATATATATATACATATATATATATATATATATATATATATATATATATATATATATATATATATATATATCATATTTATTTATTTATCGATACATATATCAGCTTATAAGTCACGATTTACACGTACATAAAAAAGTATTCCTAATAAAACCTGATTCCACTCTCCCACAGATACTATGTGCAAATCATGAATTCAATCACTCTTCTCCCCTCTGTCTCTTAACACTGGAATTCTTCGCATTTCTCCGAGTTCCTAGGCCCTTAAGGAAAAGTATTCAGACCTTAGGGGTACAAACTAAGTGACATTTACACCAAAGTAGATGCCTTAAAGCTGAGGTGGTTGTCTCAGGAACACGAAATCAAACCAGAATGGCTGACTATAGAAAGACCATTCGATTTGGATCACGGATTTTCGTGTATGCTTTAGGATAGGATGGATACTTGTTTTTTGAAACTAGTCTTAATTAAGAATAAATTCTTTTTCTCTTACTCTCTGTACCTTACTTTTTCTAATTCTAGTTCTTGTTTACAATTTCTTGTTTTCCAAGGCGGTTGGCATATAGTAATCTTATCGAAATAGAATCTGAAAAGCAACTCTCTATATATTGATTTAAGCTAACTCAAACCTGTTACTGATTTAAGCTAACTCAAACCTGTTACTATATTGCTTTTACAGTTACCTATACATAATGTTCATCCAAGAAACCAATAAGATAAAATCATAATTAATACTATCCTTATCACCCCTATTACACTATTTTTCATCTGATTAGTGAAACTGAAATAGCACAAAGGAGCTTGGTACATTTCCCCACCAAAACCCAACAATATGTTTCATCTCGTCTTAACCTCGATGTATTCCGTTTCGCCCAATTTGGCAGCTCCCTGTTCATCGCCCAGGCACTTTCGTACCCGCATCATATTTCCTAAATCATCTGAACGACTTATCTTCAACTGGCATCTCCAGAATACATTTCAGCCCTTTGGTTCATTGCCTCCGAAAACCTGCCACTTCTTCCTCCAGTCCCCAGCGAAGAATTCTGCTTCCCTTTCTCTTCCCTGTGATCAGAGCTCCCTTCTTCAAGTTCCCCTTCATTCCCTTTCTCCTTATCGTCCATCTTGTTTTCTGAAACATTTGCCTCTCCTCCTCCTCCTCCTCCTCCTCTCTTCTTTACCCCAAATGGGTTTCATTACATCAAAATCGGAACCTTCTTTCTTAAACATTTAGCGGCAACTACCATCTTTCATTACTTCCGCAACCCCAACCCACGATTCATACAATCGCCCGCAAAACCCTGAGATTTCTCGGCCTAAACAAAACCATCAAGAGATCCCACAAACTACCGAAGTCCCTCCCTCTCTCCCTCTCTCCTCCAAACCAAATGTAAACAATCTGAGTTATGAACCACCCCTGTGCCTCTCCCTTCTCCCTAACTCCGTTCCATCTTGCCCCCTTCGCGTTCTCCTTTACAAGATCCTTACTCCCCATCCCCTTTTCCAATCTTTTCCACCTTCCACCTTCTGGTTTTTTGATCCCTCTTCCCCTGCCAGACATACAACGGCCCGGGAAAACACATGTCTACTCCCCCTACCCCCACCCCCCCGCAACACCACCTTAAACCCCCACCCCACACTCACATATTGTCCTTCTAACAAC
>NC_087208.1:28310592-28328092 GCF_015104395.2 Macrobrachium nipponense
AAACCATAATAGAAAAACATAACGCAACTCAGTCTGCAAAGAAAAGTTCTTAAAAGTTAGTCATTTCCCAAAGTCTCTACACACTGTCAGGTTGGTAATTTCCAATACCCGAGATATCCCAATGTTCGACCGAGTGCTGTCGCGGTCAACTCCAGAGAAAGCGATCCATCACGAGATGCTTTGCAGCAAGCATATCGTAACAAAACAAATGCACGTTTATTTCCGTTTCACAACTTCGAAACCGATTTCAACTGGATTCAAAAGTTCCATAGTTCGACGATGGGGGAATTCAATCAGGCCATGTGATCCGGTATTCGAACACAATGTTCAGATCATATATAGAAAAATTTTGAATATCCCTTGCGACCTCATATGATCGGCATTTCTTTAGTTTACCAGCGAACGAACAAAAGCTGAATTTACACATAACAGCTATTTGCCAAGTCAATGTCAAGACACCAGCAACATCGCTGAATTGCAGATGCTATACTCTGTTTTTTTCCATCTGTCCATCCGCCTGTGGTGTTTTTGTATGGTAACACTGCGTCCCGGGCTTTAGATAGTTACATCCAACTTACATTCAACGATTATAATATCCTATTTCGAATATTAACGGTGTAATTCGCATACAGTAAATTATTAAAACACTTTTCAGTTGCAAATGTACACCCAGATATCCTTTTATTTACCTAAAACTTACACATAGCGTAACTATCTAAAGCCCGGGACGCAGTGTTACCATACAAAAACACCACAGGCGGATGGACAGATGAAAAAAAAACAGAGTATAGTTATATGGCAAGCGTTGGTATGTTGCAAATGAACTCCCTCTACTTAAACGGGTTTAATGCAACAGACTCATTAATCAAAGGGTGGTTCGATTGTACAATAGTTACGGTCACTTACATCTCTAACTCCTTTGGAGGATATTTCATCAACAACGGCATCAAACATCCGTAAACAGGCTCTGGAAAATGGCGAATAATTACCTTTCAATGACAAAATAGAATGGCGGGGATGGGAATAAAAAATACGCTTTAAACAGTCAGAAAATCTATGAGAACATGAGGATTTAAATGATCATGAGACGAGTAACAATGCAAGAAAAATGTAAGTGGTGCAGTATACGTAAGCGGAGTGGACGTATGGCTGATCATCTTGCTCTATTGAGAGAGAGAGAGAGAGAGAGAGAGAGAGAGAGAGAGAGAGAGAGAGAGAGAGAGAGGAGGTGTTACGCTTATTTGTGCATTCCATTCGTCCTTACCCACCACCATCAATACTACACATGCATTCAGAAATAGACAGTTATGAAAGTCAGATGTTTATTTGTTTGTTTGTATGGTGTTTTTACGTTGCATGGAACCAGTGGTTATTCAGCAACGGGACCAACGGCTTTACGTGACTTCCGAACCTCGTCGAGAGAGAAGTTCTATCACCAGAAATACACATCTCTCACTCCTCAATAGAATGGCCGAGAATCGAACCCGCGACCACTGAGGTGGGACGCTAATACCATACCAACCACGCCGCTGAGGCGCTTCGGAGGTCAGATGAAGGTCAGAGATGACACCTAGGTCCAACGGAGAACGAGCGAAATAAATTCTTCGGATAATTTTAGGGGAAAATCTCCTCTGTTCGGTCATCATTTACCGAGCTAAAATGGACTCTAGAATGTTATAGATAATTTTTTTTTTTTTTAGCGTTCCAGTTGTCATATAACCATTCAAGATGACATTTTGTCCGTTCATCGACTGAGAAACCCCATTTATAGTCATCCTTTCACTTTCATACTGTCGAGCATCTAATCAATAGACACACACATTTCTCTCTTTCCCTCTCTCTCTCTCTTCTCTCTCTTCTCTCTCTCTCCTCTCTTCTCTCTCTTTTCTCTCTCTCACATACCAATTGCTATCCTTTCCAATTTCATAGGAATCGAGCCTATGAAAAATTGCTCTCTTCTCTCTCTTTCTTCTTTCTCTCCTCTCTCTCTTCTCTCTCCTCTCTCCTCTCTCTCTCAATCCTTGTTATCCTTTCATTTCATAGGATCGAGCTATCAAGGAAAAATTGCCTCCTCCTCTCTTTCTCTCTCTCTCCTTTTCTCTCTCTCTCTCCCTCTCTCTCTCTCTCTCTCTCACTCATATCATTGTTATCCTTTCAATTTCATAGGATGGACTATCAAGAAAAATGCTCTCTCTCTCTCTCTCTCTCATATCCATTGTTAATCCTTTCAATTTCATAGGAATCCGATTGTTATCCTTTTTCCATTTCTAGGATCGAGCTATCAAGAAAAATTGCTCCTCTCTCTCTCTCTCTCTCCCATATCCCATGGTTATGCTCCAATCATAGGATCTTGTTATCTCATCATTAGATAGAAGCCTCAGAAAAAATCTCTCTCTCTCTCTCTCTCGTCTCTCCTCTCTCTCTCTCCTCTCTCTCTCTCTCTCAGTCTGCTACCCAGGGCGAAAGAAAATAAATAAATTGCTGGAAATGAAAATCCATTTCCACAGAACATCATGATGTGTCTGGCGCTACTAATGGTGGCGCAACCCACAACTTTTCTCTATAAAGGTTATTGCATTTTATTTCCGAATTAGAAATTTCATTTCAACAACTGACTTTTTATGTATTTGTTTGTGAACATATAACCGTACATGACTGCACATACACGCAAGTTTGTGTGTGTGTATATATATGTGTATATATGTATATATATATATATATATATATATATATATATATATATATATATATATATTATATAAATTACCCCAACACCTTTCATCTTTAAAGAAAAGAAGTACAGAAGGAGTTACACTTACGACTTTCAGTTTGCATTTTAAGACAAAGCTGCTATAGTAGATTCACATTAACCGTGCATCTGATGTCTAGGCCAGTCTCTATCGATGCTTCCGATTGGCTGTTGATAAACCAATCACAGGGCTGGAACTCTCAGTCTCTCTCGAGAGTTCATCTCTTTTTGAAAGATGTATCCCACAGGAGAGCTCTCGAGAGAGACTGAGAGTTTCCAGCCCTGTGATTCTCAACGGCCAATCAGGAGCGCCGTAAGGGACTGGCCTAGACATCAGATGCACGGTTGATGTGAATCTCCTATAGCCTAAGCTTTCTCATGCCGGAATGCGACCGTTACTGTCGCCATCTTTTGATTTTTTGAAAATATAAATACTCATACACTAACGTTTATCAGTGAAGACACCAAGAAGATGGGAGAAGCTGTTTCAACTCCCTAGTTATGATGCTTATGAATCAATCGCCTCTTCTGTAATGTATGAAGATACGTGTTCGTTATTACAGTGACGCCTGCTTATATAATGCAAATTTCTACCATCTTGAGGATGTTTTATGAAAGTGCTGACAAAACCGAAAGGGATTTATGTCCTGTTTATTTTTTTTCTGTGTGGGATACCTGCATACATATTATATATATATATATATATATATATATATATATATAATATATATATATATATATATATATATACAGTACATACATATATATTATATATATATATATATATATATATAATATATATATATATATATATATATATATATATATATATGTATATATATATATATATATATATATATATATATATATATATGATATATATATATATATCATATATATATATACACACATACATCATACTATATATAGATATATAATATATATATATATATATATATATATATATATATATATATATAAACCTGAGATATCGTGTATAAAAATAACCCCACAATATTAAACCACAAAACCCATATCCGCCGGACTGACACATTTATCCCGAGGCCTGATATTCTCTCTCTCTCTCTCTCTCTCTCTCTCTCTCTCTCTCTTCTCTCTCTCGCTCTCTCTCTCTCTCTCTCTCTCTCTCTCTCCTCTCTCTACACAAAATTACAGAAAGGATAGGAATTCTGATAACCAATATTTGTTCATGCCCGTCGCATCTAATTCCATTGATGGATAAAGGGATGTCTCCCTTCATTGTAGAAGGAACCATCTGTCATATAGGCAAAGTTAAATTTTCTTTTCTTTGAGAAAAATTGCAGTACGTGTGGGGTTCTCTCTCTCTCTCTCCTCTCTCTCTCTCTCTCTCTCTCTCTCTCTCTCTCAAGTGGACACTGATACAGCACTTATAGGTCATCATAAGCCAGGTAAACACTGATTACCGTAACGTCGTTAAACGCCGAATATGACGTAGCATTTTGAATAATATAAGCGGAAAAGTCTACGGTCACCGTTTGCCACATTTAAATATCTTCCTATGGCTCTAGTGTCTCGACATGGTCGTTGTAGCCAATTCTTGTACCCACTACTATTCCTTTAAAGTGGCGTTCTTAAAGATCCATGTACGTATATATACACACACTATAAAAATATACTATTAAATAATTCACCAATTATAGGCCTCATATTCCACTTAATCAAAATTGACAATGAATTATTTTTAAAAGTTTTTGTGGAAATATACTTTCATCTTTGGTGTCTGCGGCACATTAGCAAATATAATGAAGAAAAAACTTATTATCATTATAAACAACAATTTAATTTCAGTACTTTATATCACAGAAAGCTTCCCAAATTCTATACCTAATATTGGAGGGTATTACAGCTCAATCTCCAACGAGATGAGAAGTTAGGAGAACTACCACAATAATATTATGGACTTACGGCATTATGGAAGTGAACATAACTTTCTATGAATCCGGAAAGCAAGCGAGCCATCATACTGAGGGGAATCCTCGATTGTGATAGTTCTCCTAAGTTCCCTTCCTGTTGGAAATTGAATTCATGCCTTCCAGTATTATATACATATAGTATTTGGGCAGCTTTCTGTGTTATGAAGCATTAAAATTAAAACTGATGATGATAATGATGGCCGCAAAAATTCTTTAGATGTTTATATATATATATATATATATATATATATATATATATATATATATATATATATATATACAAATATACATATATACACACACACACACACCTTTTGGTGTTTTTGTATGAGCTCTTTTGACATGATATATTATAGTATATATACATATAATAATGGATATATATTAATTATATATAATATATATATATCTATATATATATATATATATAGTATATACATTATATATACATGTATATATATAATATATATATATATATCTATATATATATATATATATATATATATTACAACCAATTATATATCCAACATCCAATTATATCCAATCAAATACATCTGTACCTCTGTAAACCAACAAGGCATTTTCAACATTGAAACATACATAAATCAAAGCTATGCAGCAATTATACAACGAATTATGCGTCGTCAAGTTTACATCCACACACGCATACTTTCTCAAACATTTCGTTAAGCTGGAGGTCATAACAAGACATTGCCTTCCATTGAATAATACAACAACAGCACCTGATCTCTACCTGAATGGGGGAAAGTAATACAACGTAATGCCTAGACAAGACAATGGAATTACTCATGGGCCTCGTTCCCTTCACAATGCCACCGAGTACATGGAGAGAGAGAGAGAGAGAGAGAGAGAGAGAGAGAGAGAGAGAGAGAGAGAGAGAGAGAGAGAGAGAGAGAGAGAAATTTATACATTCACTTGGATTCCAGGATTATTTTAATGGAACTATTGAAGTATGCCTATATCTGTGTGTGTGTGTGTGTGTGTGTGTGTGTGTGTAAATAGTCGGTGGTATTATGAATGAAAATTAAGAGAGAGAGAGAGAGAGAGAGAGAGAGAGAGAGAGAGAGAGAGAGAGAGAGAAACGAACATAATAATACATTCCTATAGTTCCACCTACAGTAGCACTGGAATTATCGAAACATACCTAAGCCTCTCTCTCTCTCTCTCTCTCTCTCTCTCTCTCTCTCTCTCTCTCTCTCTCTCTCTCTCCATGACCCTAACTTATTCCGACATTTACGTTTTTATTTCACAGCCAGAATGTCTACCTTATTTGAATCATCTGTGTACATAACAGTTGTGTACATACGAGATGTGTAGGTGTACACGTACACTTCCAGCATTAATTAAAGCCAATAAACACCAACCATATGACGAGGGCGCTGCCCCCCGGCTATGGGCCCGAGTTCCATTCTATTATACATAATAACAGTCACCATTCTGTCCCTATTTTCCAACGTTCATACGGAGACTCTGTGGAACACTGTCGTTATATGATGAAATAAATATAAAAATAACCATTAATGAACATTATTTCTAATTCAACTTTATATAAGTTTGGATAAATTCATATACATTGTTAAATCATAAAACATAATCAAATATGAAAACGCTTCATAATAACGCAGCTGGTACTTTGCGTTCGAATTTTATCTGTTCGATTTGAAAACCGTTCGGTGAGACAAAACATAATATAAAAATAAATTAAAAACTAATTATAATATACAGTTTTCATTCCCCGACCCCTTCCTCGCCTTTCATTAGCGGACTCTTAGCAACCTTCAAACGATAAACGGTTTAATAAATAACAATTATAAAGAAAATCTAATTCAGTATTTTCCTCATTAATTAGCGAGATAATTACACGCTTCCTAATAACACATATTGAGTACACTTTTTTCTATCCATTATTATAGGGTCCCAATAGAACCTTTCATTGGAAGATGAAGAATACAAAAAACATCAGTTACAAAAATAAAACCTATTCATCATTCCCATTATAACTCATTCGAGTAATAAACGGTTTCCTGAAATCTAACGAGAGATGGCAACCCCTCCCACACTGTCAGATATATTACGCTAGCTCTAAACATAAACTTCATTATCTGCATAATTAGCAACATGTTTAATGGGATTATTAACTATCACAATTAAATTAATCACAGAAAAAACCCTCCATCGTCAACGTATCAATTAGGTAATCAGACCGTTATAAAATACAAAAAGTCAGTTAAACAATGATCTATTGTTAACCATTCATTTGAGAAAAAAAAAACTATTATATTTTTGACGTCAGTGTAAAAGACATCAATCAGTTATGGTCTATTTGCGAATTCACTGATCCATAAACAGACGCAAAAAGACCATATAACTCCGAATATATTAATACACTCATAAACCCGCTGGGGAAATAAATCGCGAACATCGAAGAATGTGGAAATGTACTGACTCACCTTCCGTCTCTCTGATTAATGTATTCACACACCATTGAATGCCAAATAGAGAATGAAGGAGACCGTAAAATATATCATTAAAATCCTATTATGTCCAATTCATTCAGTCCCTTGATATTTTCAGTGCAATATGAGAGAGAGAGAGATTCTGATGAGAGAGATAGAGAGAGAGAGAGAGAGAGAGAGAGAGAGAGAGAGAGAGAGAGAGAGAGAGAGAGAGAGGGCAGCCATCAATTCAAGGGTTTACTGGAATATCGGGGGTTTTGCAGACGATAAACTTTGCGAATTCCAGAATGGAGGGATGAATATATAATATATATATATAGTATATATATATATATATATATATATACATATATGTATATATATATATATATATATATATATATATATATATATATATATATATATAGATTCATACTCTAATGTGCGCAAATTGTAATAAAAAAAAAACTATAAACACAAGCAAGCGTGTACAGCCGTATTTCATTACCAAAGATCCTATAATCGAAAGATCGTCGACTCGCCAAATCCTATCAAGCAACGTACAACTATTGCCATCTATCGATTGATGAGTAAAGCTTTTAATCCGGGGAACAGACACGGAGAACCTCACAATCAACACAAGGTTTAAATTGTCACCAATAGGCCTCTTCGCTTAAAGATAGCTATTGGAATAATTCTGAATTCCTTTTAACTCGATTGGTTTTATTCTTAATACGAGAGAGTTGTGCATAATCACTTTTCTGATGCTGTTACGTGTAAGTTATTTTAGTGGGCAGGAATATTTAGAAGACAAATAGGTTTTTATGCACTCTGCATATATATATATAATTATATATATATATATATATATAATATATATATATATATCTTATAGCATAATCGAATATCCTTTAATATCCAATTCGCTCTACCTCGTAATTAATATATTTTTAATACATATGAACCGAAGGAGAATTTTTCAGTTGATAATAATTTCGTCCTCTCGTGGATTCGAACCAACAGACAAAGGAGAAATCAGGACTTGCTGGCCGAGTCGGTAAAGTCACTGAAGTCCTGATTTCTCCTTGTCTGCTGGTTCGAATCCACGAGAGGACGATATTATTATCAACAAAAGAATTCCCCTTCGGTTAACATATATGGAAAAATATATTAATTCCGAGGTAAAGCGAATTGGATATTAAGGGACATTTGTAGCTTACTGCATGTATTTGAACCAAAGTGATGTGATAAAAATTCATATATATATATATATATATATATATATATATATATATATATATATATATATGTGTGTGTGTGTGTGTGTGTGTGTGTGTGTGTATATATACATATAAAACTATAGAATTTGTGTATCTATATATAATAATAATAATATATATATATATATATTATATATTATATATATATATATATATCGAGATGTCAGCAGTTGGTGCTGTGCCTCCAACGGATGGAATGACCCTTTGTATATTTACCCAAATTAATGAACATTGACGGCTTATAAACACCGCAGAAACATTCACTGTGTTAAATGATGACGAACATACATGGCTGCAGATCTACGTACGTACATAAAGAAAACGCACACATATGCGCCAACAAATGCTTCTGTATGTATCTGGTAGTTAGTGGATTGTGGGAGATAGCAACCATTGGAGCAAAGAGCATGGGATTAGCAACTTTATACTGTCATTCGGGAATACCGTAAGACCAGAGGTCTATGGAACAGCGCTTTACTGGTCCAGAGAGAAACAGTGCGGCCTTACAAAGCATCCATTTGTTCTTTTCTCAGCATATATTATTCAAACTATAATCATTTCTAGTGAAATAGGTTCTTTCGTGAACTCTTTGTGAAGAACAGAGAACGTTACAACTTGAAAGATACATAAAAAATATATGTGCTTATGAAACATTCTCTCAATCAGCTTAGTTACGCTATACTGAACCTGATAAGAACGTCAAAAATAGTTTGACAAAAGGTTCCCTTTGCCAGGTGCAAGGATATGGAAATGGAGTGAACGACTTCAGGCTAAAGATTATTTATGAATACGGAGGAAACACCCCACCACCCCTCACCCCCGCCCCCTCTCACGACATCTAAAAATGTTCTCAAAGGTTTAAAAGGTTTTCAAAGGTTTTTAAGTTCGCCTTGAGCAACAGCACTTGCCCACATAAAAAAAATACGATCAGCGACCAACGGCCTCCCCCAATCCCCTTTCCCGAGTAAGACCTGGCGAAGGAAGATAGTCACTACTGAGTACTCGGCAGGTAGGCCTATGCGGCTCCAAAGACCACCCCCACCCCACCCCCATCTCTAGTTCACAGGCAGGGAGAGTAATGCCGTGTCCCAGAGGAACTCCAACAAGACCGAAGCGGGAATTGAAGTCAGGACTAATTCAGTGGAAAGTCGCTAAAACGATACCAGTGAGTTACCACGACCTATAGATAAACAAGTAAAAAATGAGGCGAAGTTTCTACGGCGCAATCGAGTTTTGTGCACAGCGTATAATGCTGTATGAAACTCTCACCCACAGCCCATGAAACTCTCAGCCGCGGTCCATGAAATTTTCACCCACTGCCTGGTGATGGCCTGTGTTGCCGGCACCAATATCTGTGCCAGACGCAAGATCATGGCTCACTTTAACCTTAAATTAAAAAAAAAAAAAAAAAAAAAAAAAAGGCCGATGCTAGAGGGCTGCAATTTGGTATGTTTGATGATAGGAGGGTGGATGATCAACATACCAATTTGAAGCCCTCTAGCCTCAGTTGGTTTTAAGATCTGAGGGCGGACAGACAAAGTGCGGACGAACAAAGAGCCATATCAATAGTTTTCTTTTACAGAAAACTAAAAAATAGAAAACGTAAGAATTTATTAACACTCCCTTAAGGAAGATTAAAAATAAAATAAAACTAAACGTTACTTAAACTTGCACAATATCTTGATAAATCGCTGGAAATGAGTTCATACGAGGACTGAGAATCCAACAGCAATTTCTCAGTTTTTAAAAAGGTAAATTAATCATTGACATATGGATATAATCACCCCACTGCCCTTTGCAGTTATCTAAAATGTAGTTCTGGATGAAGCAACAACTGTATCTTTTTAGAAAAACAGTAACCATTCGTCAAATTCAGCCGAATTGTACAAACTTTTATCATTATATCATTATACGCATAAATACAAAAGAAATTACACAACAAAATACTGACTATCGAAGAACCGAATATCAGTTTTAAAAATGAATGTAATACAAACCTACTTATCTTTTCTTATAATAGGAAATAAGGATGTCTGCGACACCCCGCCCAAAATGGAAAGAATAAGGCGGTATCATAAACCAGCACAGAACAAAAGAGAAAACAAAAGGAAATGGAAATTAAACTTGACCGAACATAAACGCAATTAAAAACAGTGACAGGGAACACGGACACCAAAAGGCAGGAAAACACGAAGGGTGAAAACCAGCCAGCTAGGAATCCGGCAAAAATTGCGAAGAAGGAAATGGAATAACACTGATCAAGAGGTAAAAATCAACGATAAAAGTGGGGGGACACACAAATGAAATCCACAATAACATCAGCACAAGAGGAACACTGAAAACAAACCTTACCGCAAAAAAAAAAAAAAAAGTTGGGTTTACTGCCGTTAGTATACTTCATGTGGTGGACTATAAGCATCACTTAAAGTTCTTTGCTACGTCCTTTCGGCCCTTATCTACAATCCCCTTTCGTCCCTTTTAATGTACCTCCTTTCATATTCCCTACCTTCCATATTACTTTCCGCCCTTTCTAACAATTGATTCATAGTGCAATGCGATGTTTTCCTCCTGTTACGCCTTCAAAACCTTTTCACTCTTAATTTCCGTTTCAGCGCTGAATGGCCTCATAGATCCCAGTACTTGGCCTTTAGCTCAAATTCTACATGACATTCCATTCCGACAAAAATTCATCAAGAATCAAACTAAGAAGATTATCAAAGACATCGAACCGCTGAGCTAATTAACAGTTCTCCGGATTAGATATTTTAAGCGGCTAAGAACCAACTGGTCATCTAGCAACGGGACCTACAGCTTATTGTGGTATCCGAACCACGCCATATCGAGAAATGAATTTCTATCATCAGAAATAAATTCCTGTGAGTCCGCGTTGGCCGAGCCGAGAATCGAACTTAGGGCCACTCATCCAACGAGGAAATCGAATCGACATAAAGACCAAAACGACTTTTTAAGAAGCGGCATAAATATATACAAATCAATCACAGAAACAGCTTCCACTCCCGAGAAACCGAGAACCCGAGAACCCGACGACCAGCGACCTGTTCCTCCGGAATGCGACCCGGAAATACTACGATCGTTCCTCTGGTGCGCCATCCCGACAGACAAGTGGAACAAGAGCGGTGCCAAATGGATTCCTCGCTCGAATTGGAACGCGGGATATTGCCGTGGAAACAGCGCCAGTTACTCGATGAATAGATGAATACAGTGAATGGATACGGAATGTATCATTCATAGCTGTTTCTTGAGGGAACGTTGTTGGGGAAAAGAAAAGAAAATTCAAGGCTTCGAAACCATGTGGTGAATTTGCAAAAGTACCAACATCCTTCTTCTTCTTCTTCTTCTTCTTCTTCTTCTTCTTGCCAGCTTTAACCCATTTTTATATGGGGTCGCCGTTGTGAATGAGTCGTCTCCATCGATTTCTGTCCTGTGCATCGTTCTCGTTAATATCTTTCCAACATCAACAGGAATAAATGGTGAAAAATATACCTCTTTACGGGGGCAGAGAATAAAAACAATGGATTTCATTACCTACACAAATAAAAAAATATATATTATATATAGCATACAAAAGCTAAGCTAATAAAAAAGTTCGAAAACGTTTGAACCTGAGTGAATAAACAGATTACAAAGCAGACAGGGAGTATTTATAATACAGCAGTTGCGAGAATAATGAAAATATTATCTCAAGGCAAACATCAAACTAAACGGTGCATGTAACAAATAACTATTTTGATTGAATGCGAAATAAAGATGTCTGCGAAAATGCCCGTCACAGGGACGAATAAAGGAGAAAGAAAAACAAGTCCGGAGCCAAACAAACAAACATGAAACTTCGAATGGAAATCAAACTCCAGGACATATGAAAACAATTAGAAGCAATGACAGTGAACATGTCAACCAAGAGACACGAAAACACGAAGGGCGAAATCCACCCACCTCGGAAACAAGCCACAAGGGCGTCGAAGGAAATGGAATAAACAAGGATCTGAACGTAAAAATCAACTACAAAACTATGGATACACAAATCCCAATTAAGCACTACAATCAACACAAAAGAAAAAGCATAAAAAACAAGTAAAAAAATGCGCCGAAGTTTCTTCGTCGCAAGCGAGTTTTCTGTCCGGTGGTGGCAACAGTGACGGCCATTGAAACTCAGCCACAGTTGCCCACGTTATTGGTACCTGCCAGAAGTACGATTATGGCGAACTTTAATCTTTATTAAAATAAAAACTACTGAGGCTAGATGACTGCAATTTGGTATGCGTGATGACTGAAGGGTGAAAGATCAACATAGCAATTTGCAACCCTCTAACCTCAGGAATTTTTAAGATCTGAGGGCGGACGGACAGACAAAGCCAGCACAATAGTTTTCTTTTACAGGAAACTAAAACCACCGTCAGAGACACAAGATCGACATTTGAAAAACACTTTGAAAACCAGAACAGGTTTCAGTTAAAGCGCCCAACAGCAGAAACAGAAATCGAGACCTTGCCAACAAAAAGCATCAACAATAAAACCAAGAAGACATCCGATCGACATAACAAAAATCATGGAAACAAAAACAAGTTTATTTTAAAACAGCACAAACAGAAATAAAAGCCATTGGCTAACAAGCGCAGAACAATATCAGCATCGAACCTAGAAAAAAATACACACACAAGAATTTGAGAACAAATATATTTCTAGAAATCACAGTTCCGGAGCATCGCGCCCCTCTGCAGCGAAGAGGAAGCACGAGGCTCCGAAACTGTGTGTGTGGATTCCTTGAAATGTACTTGTCCTCCAATGTGTGGGGTTTTTCTTCAATCACGAAACAGTTTTGAATCTCGAGAACCCGACGACGAGCGGCCTGTTTGTTCCTCCGGAATGTGACCCGGAAATACTACGATCCTTCCCCTGCGGTGCCACAGACACAGACAAGTGGAACCAGCGATGCCAAATGGATTCTTCGCTGGAACGGGAACACACAGGATATTGCTATGGAAGCAGCGCCAGAGTTACGAGATGAATATATGAATAAAGTGAATGGATACGGAATGAACCATTCGTCATTCATAGCTGTTCCTCGTGGAAATGTATTTTTGGAGAAAAAAAATTCATGGCTTCGAAAGCATGTGGAGAATTTGTAATCGTTTCAACATCTAGGAGTATAAAAAGAAGAACAATATGCGCATTCACATAGGCAGCAGAGGCAAAGAAGTAAAATAAATGGCTCGCATTATCTATAGGGATATAAAAATAAAACATACGAACATTAAAAGAGGATATATATAAAAGAATATGCAAGAAATAAACCTCGAAAACGTTTGAACCAAGTAAATCATCATATCATAAAACAGACTGGGAGTATTTACATAATATCAATTAGTAAAACAAAGACAATATTTGCTATCGGCTTTTCCGAGCTTATATATTATGGACACATCGGACAATATGGATTCTGCAAATTGATTTTGCATGATTCTAATTGCAAAGGGAAATTTGCATCATGATTCTCGTTGTTTGGTCCTGATTTGAACTGTGGAATACATAGTTAATAAGACTTAGTAAACTTGTGATATCTGTTCTGAACAGAGTCGTAATAATAATTTTTTTTTACTTTGTCCATCACTTCATATTGAACTAGGTCTATATAGCTAGTGTAGTTTACAGTTTCCATGTCTTTTGCACACATGCACACACACACACACTATATATATATATATATATATATATATATATATATATATATATATATATATATATATATATATATATGTGTGTGTGTGTGTGTGTGTGTGTGTGTGTGTGTGTGTGTATGTGTGTGTGTGTACATGACCCTTCTTCTGTCATACAAGTGTACTTTGCACAATCTCCAAAAGTATTATTGGTTCTAGAAGACACTCATTGTCAGTATTTTAAATGTTATTCTCCTAATTCAAATATTATAACTGACAAAACACCGATGTCTAGCTTCATTTTATTTTTCATTTCTCCTTTTGCATATTTTAGAACTTAACAAAACCTGCGTATTCGCCAGCTTATCGATTTTGACAAGCACACGTGTTCTCCAGATATCATGTGTTCTCAGTCCCTGACCACCTTTACAAAAAGCCCTAAGTTCATTTCCATGAGGAGAATTCGTTAGCTGTAATTTAATGGCCATTTCTCCACTTTATTATTATTATAAAGTTAAGATTTACCAGCCCAATGAGTCTATCTAGACTCTTACAGTGCTGCCCCGAAAACATTCGGGAGGAAATTATTAATAATATACGCTCATAAAATGTGTCTACAAAGTGGAATGGTATGGAAAGGTAGTTAATGAATTACAATAAATTAATGATAAATGAGGATGATTGCTAAGTGATAGATGAGGTTGGAATTAAAAATATGAATTGAACTTATAAGACTGAAATAGATAAAAATGACAAAAGTCATCTATTTTAGTAGGGTATGAATATGATAAATCTCCACTGGAAGTAAATTGGTCTACTGCATCGTCTATAGAAGATTGATTCTCCTTGCCTTCTAACCCCCAAGGGAGATCACCCACCCTACTGTTACTAGCAGACAGAGACCACTAGGCGACAGACGTAACAACATAAAAATTCCATTGCCATAATAACGGTTCAGTAATCCCTTACTACTCAGTTTAACAGGACCTAAGCAAGCCAGTGGTTCCCAAACTGAGGGCCATGGCTCCCCGAGGGTCCATGTAGCAGTGTAGGGGGCCATAATCTGAGGATATGTATATATAAAACCATGGGTTTTATACATACATGGGTTATGCTTGGCGGCGGGCGGTGGGCCATGGACAAGTATCCCGTAAGAAAAGTGGGTAACCAAATATGATTTATTCAAACAATTGCAGAGCTGCGTTGTTTTCATCAAGAAAGATAATGATTACTTAAACAACTGCGACTGTTGTATAGTCATTCATATAAGTCCATGGATGTCTCCGGGCATAAGGCTGAATTCCATCCAACCCCTTTCTGGACAACGGGTCTCTGTAGTGACGTAAGACGGGCACACACCGAAACTTTCTACAGCAGAGGTAAGTAGCTGAATAGTTGGCCAGGTTCGCACTCCCAGACACCTGTCATCCAGAAAGGGTTGAAATGGAAATCTCTCTCTCAAACGCCCGGACATCCATGAACTTATATGGGTGACTGTACCTGCGTCTTGCAGACACAAGCTATATGGAGGCGAGTACGGACAAATACCACCTCTGGTATCAGGAATTACGCTCTTGCCCTCCCTAAGTTTTCCTATAAATACCACTCAAAAACGACTTGCAATGGCCTGTCATTCGCGTATTTCCTGTTTATTGTTCTGTATAAACTTGTTAAAATGTAGTTAATTTAGTAGAAAGAAAACGTGCCATTCTTACCCTCGGTTTGGATTCCCAATAAATTTCTATTTCTTGTTCAAGATAAATCTAATTTACAGACGTATTGCAAAAGTTATTTGTATTGATCATTCATAACAAGTAATCTAAGAGAATTCAGTTTTTGCACCGATTCTTCAGCTTTTTAAAGCAAAAATAAGTCCAGGTAATAGTCTGAGATAAAACCCACTGCCTGTTTCACATTTGTGTGTTCCACTGAAACTGTGAAATTCTTAGCCCGTTGATGGAAACACCACGCTGGCTGTATATTTGGTAAAGGAAACACGCAATAAAATCCCTATTATCCTTGTCAGAAGCCTTGAATTTCTCGGGCTAACTATTTGATTTCCTTGATGGTCATATCCTTACCAAAATAACAAAAGAAAATTATAATAACTTTTTGGAATGATAATGTAAAACTGCTATTCTAGAATAGAACATAGGCTACGTCTCTCTCTCTCTCTCTCTCTCTCTCTCTCTCTCTCTCTCTCTCTCTCTCTCTCTCTCTCTCTCTCTCTCTCTCTCTCTCTCTCTCTCTCTCTGTTTCCATCCAAACAGAAATGTCTCGCATACACTACCCAGGTAATATGCCACACACCTGGACCCTGATGTTGCATCACGCGGACAATTAGAGCGAATGAAATCAATGGAGGATTTGCATTGCCTGCAACGTGAATGAAGATCTGGTTCAGATGTCACAGAGGGATGGACTGATTGGCTGTCCCTTGCGACTAGCTGTCGTTCACGTCCAAGGTTTACGTTTTGGGAAGAAGAGAAGAAGAATGACACGGAGAATTAGACGAAGAAGAAAAGGGAGACAAGGAGAACAAATAGCTTACGAACGAAAGAGGAAAAGGAAGAGAACGACATAGAAAGAGTAGGAGGCGAAGGGAGGAGCTGAAGAGCGTCAAAAAGAAGACGAGAGGCAAAGAAAGGAGAAAAGAAGAACCAGTGAAGGAAAATAGCAAGAAATGTGGGGGCGGGGGGGCAGGAGGAAGAAGGGATGAAAAGATAGGAATACCCTCTCGAAAGGACGTGAAGGAAAATAGCAAGAAATGTGGGGGCGGGGGGCAGGAGGAAGAGAAGGTGGAAGTGAAAGATAGAGCGAAAGGAGGAGAAAATAGCCTGAAGAAGAAGACAGAGACAGAAGATAAGGTAAACGGGGGGACAATAAAAGAAATACAGAGAAAGGAGGTGGCGGACGAAGAAGGAAACAGCTTGGAAGAGGAAAGAGACAAGAAAATGGATGAAGAGAAAGTGAAGCACAGGAGGTAAATAAAGGAAGACAGCTTAAGATTGAATGGAAATAGAGGAAATAAAAAGAAATAAGGGAAAGGGTGAGACTGCAAGGTAAGGAAAGATAGAAGACGAAGAAGAAGAGAAAATAGTATACAAAAAGACGCAGATTATAATAAAGATGCTGAAATTCTGAGACCGGATTTAATTAGAGACGAAAAATAAAAGCAAAAGTAATGCTACGTCTAAGCGTCGCTCAATATCATTCAAGTTAAAAAAAATAATCGAGGTCACGCTATCCATGCGACACTAGAATCTGACACCAGTCACGTCTAGAAACTAGTCATGTCTAGTTTGTATTCTCTAGTGACCTTGCAAATGCAGGACGCCTAACGATCACATGTCTATCAAATATCACTCAGACGTTCATAGGCAAC
>NC_087208.1:28330592-28335592 GCF_015104395.2 Macrobrachium nipponense
AATCTGCTGCCTACCAAGTTTCACCTAGACCAATATTAATAATACACAGCTCCAGGTCCCTGTTTCCCATTTATCACTTCAGGCCTCTCTTGCTCACATTTTATTTTCTATTACAAACACTGTCAACCTTTCACTGGTCTCTGCTGTTTCTCTTTACCATCTCCAATCAACATAATGACATCACCTAGCCATGGAGACATAACAACCTCTGTCTCAGACCCACTTTTACCCCCCAAAATTGTGACAGATGTTGCTGCTCGTCCCAACGACAGGGAGGACCACTTGACCAGGTTACCACTAGTTACAGCCTGTGTTTTGATAGGTGATAACAGAGAAACAAATTCTATTAACCTTAATTATTCAGTATTACTTTCCAACGATGTTCTTGTGCATAAATATTTACGCCTATTGATTTCTTTTCTATTAACTCTCCTTCTATTGAAACCTTTCGCACCTAGGTATTGTGTTCTAATGAAACTTGCTAAGTGAATAGGTTTTATGACTTGTTCCATCTGGATTTATGCAGATTTGAAATAATAATAATAATTAATAATAATAATAATAATAATAATAATAATAATAATAATAATAATAATAATAATAATAAAGAACAAACAAAAACGTCTTTCAGTTTTCTTCTGAAGATTGAAAAAGAAACCCACAAAATCACTGTGTAACTTGTTTACTTCTAAGTATTTACATTTAATGTAAATGTAAATACTTAGAAGTAAACAAGTTACAAAGTGATTTTGTGGGTTTCTTTTTCAATAATAATAATAATAATAATAATAATAATAATAATAATAATAATAATAATAATAATAATAATAATAATAATAATAGGGAAAAACTCTCCATCGCGAGAGTGTATGTAATGTTCTAAAGAGTCCACAATAATACAAAATGTTAAGAGTCCGTGTATAATTTTTAAGTCTTAAAAATTATACACGGACTCTAATAATAATAATAATAATAATAATAATAATAATAATAATAATAATAATAATAATAATAATAAAAAGAATAATAATAATAATAATAATAATAATAATAATAATAATAATAATAATAATAATAATAATAACGGTCACCTAAAACCGTGACAAAAAAAAAAAAAAAGTGAATCAACTGCTAACGTCCTTCAAAGTTTATAGTAAAAACGACTGCTTCATGATTATGATTAATGGACTCCAATGAAGGTACAAAGCTGTTTGTCACATCAACCTTCACAAGACCATAACTCAATAAATATGCAGTTTTTCGGTATTGACAAGATATAAAGAGAAGGAGCTGAAAGGTAACAGAACAGAAAATTGTTTCAAAACAAAATTATACGCTGTTTATCTTCAGTTCTACGACAGAGAAAAAGTACTTTAATAATCATGCTAGTAAAATTATCTCTCTCTCTCTCTCTCTCTCTCTCTTCTCTCTCTCTCTCTCTATCTCTCTCTCTCTCTCTCTCTCTCTCTCCTCTCTCTCTCCTCTCTCTCTCTCGCTCACCAATTACCAATAATTCCTTCGAACGCGAATGGTGGACGACACGTTGTGATA
The DNA here is from genome assembly GCF_015104395.2 of Macrobrachium nipponense. Lineage (NCBI taxonomy): Eukaryota > Metazoa > Arthropoda > Malacostraca > Decapoda > Palaemonidae > Macrobrachium > Macrobrachium nipponense. Next base: position 28,332,144 of record NC_087208.1, read on the forward strand.
TATTTTACCAAGTAAAAGTCTTCATATTTCACAGTGATTTTATCCAAAATACGGAGCATGCTTCATACTTGTATGACAGACGAATTCATAAATATCTGACAGTTCAATATCGTGTCATTGCTTATTCTGGGAATTAATAACAGCGCCACACCATAAACTGAAAACCTTTCGGTTATAAAATTGCAAACTAGATGGATGTATGTACATGCGCATATATATACATATATATATATATATATAATATATATATATATATGATATATAATAATATATAATATATATATATATATATATATATATATATATATAAATATATATACAGAAGTTTAAAAAGGCACGGGGGAGATACCTGCAAAGTAGTGAAATGACTGAAGGGGTTATGAACGAAATGAAGAGCAGCTGGTATTCCAAGAGGACACAGTGTCAGTTGGTGAAGTGATGAGAAGCTGCAGGTAGTAACAAAAGCGTTTAAAATTGTTTGTAAAAGGCAAAAGATTGGTGTAATATGTAGAGGCATTTAGTAGTCAGAATAATTAAGTAGGCTGCACAGGGTCGCAGGATTTCTGTAACGGTTAGGAAAATTAGAATGTCTAAGGTATTTCTGAGCCAACTCTCCTTTATGGAAGTTAAGTGTGTTTAGTGAATGACATGGGGGCACAAAGGCAGAGGCTGTTGGAGGCAACAATTACAAAGTTGGAAGGTATAGCTGAACCATTTCTACTATATGGAAGTTAAAAGTAATTGGTGAATGATATGGAGGTGGAAAAATACAGGCTATAGAGATTAAATGTGTTTGTAGTACAAAGAGTAAGATTTGAACGGTATTCTCATGTAGTAATTTGAAGAATTCCAGAGTTAAACAAATCGGCTTCGATTTTAGTTTACATGATCAAAGGGCAATAAAGAAAAGCATGCCAACTAATTCTATGATCCCCATAACTGCTATATAAACACCGACAATTCTGCTACAGTCTCTGAGAACTATTCTCTGTCCATTTGCAGCACATCCAGACACACATCAATCATAATATACGAAGGTGATAAGGACCCAAAAGAGCTTAATATTTGTTTGATCGTAATCAGGGCAGAAATCCAGTCATTACTTCCTGTCGCAATCACTACCGAGCTAAGCCCATTCACAATTCCTCATCGACGCTTAATAAGCCTGGAATCATTAACGGTTATTATCAATCATAAAACTACGTCAAATATCAGATCATAACCACACCTAATTTAAAGTCAAATTTAAATCACAGTAATTACCAGATCAAATCGATGAATACATCAGTATTGCCAACTCTCTGACGCTCTCGTATTTCCAATTAGCTAAATTATAGGTATCGTCAATTATCGGTCACCGGCTGACCAAATTAGTAAGAAATAATTATCCGACATTTCGAGGTCGAAACTGAATACCTAATTTCCTGCAAGAATTTTTCTCGATCTGAATTACATGAGCTCTCCAAGGGCAGGAAGGAGGAAAGTCATTTAGACACCCAGAATGCTGATGAGAACGAGAACATTAGGTGACAGTTCTCCCGCCTTGTAAGCACTGAACTTATTCTTAAACATGAACGCTCAGTAACAGGTATATTTAGCTGGTCCCTGGTATGGTAGACAGCGTCGTGGTATGCCAATTAGATGTCGCAGATTCGCGTCTTCTCCAGGACGATGAAAAATCACTGACTCTCTAGCAAGATCGGTTACCGCTGCAGTCTGCGGTATGCGGTGGGAAGTTGAAAGCAACATTCTTTGGAAGATTGAATTTCAAGTCAGTGGTTCCGTGGGGTTGTTCCGAGTGAATAGGTTACATCTACTGCAGTGATAATAATTTAGCTCACGATCACTCAGAACTTTAGCCTGCTATTTAGCACTTAAACGAACGAGAATTGAAATCTTCGTGTGTGTGTGTGTGTGTGTGTGTTTGGATGATACAGCAAGATAACTCATGCACGGGCGGGCAGAATTCGATAAAGTTTGCAATATATATCAAGTGACCTTCTCGATGTGGTCAGCCTTTGGAATAAAGCAGATCCGTGTAAAAATGGATTCAGGAATATAAACGTGTGAAATCTATGCAGATTTCTCCTAATATTTAATAAATCTGAGGTTACTTGATAATCTAGGAAGATTTATCCAAACAATAGATAAATCTGAGGTCACCTGATAAACGCACAGGCCAAATTTTATCATATCTTGCTTAGCAGTTCTTGATATATATTCTCTCTCTCTCTCTCTCTCTCTCTCTCTCTCTCTCTCTCTCTCATACACTGGTGACAGCACAACCTCCTTCCAAATTTGTAGACGAGGGCGCTAAATAAATTCACGTTCATAAATATTCGCGACGTCGGAGGCGACAGGTGAGGACGAGCGATTAACGAGTTCGTGAGAAAAAAAAAAAAGACGGTCGAGAGGCGACGAAAAAAAGATATGAAGCCTTCAATCTTTGGCCAAAAATATGGATAGGTGAGGAGGTACAGTAAACGTCAAAAATGAAGAGAGAGGGAAATGAACAGTGAACGAATAGGATGCAAAGAACTAAGCACAGCGGAACATAGCTTTATATATTGACGAAATGGACGACATAAAATCTATCCACTCTGAAAGACTTGTTTTGAAATAGTGCTCGAAAAAGGGAATTCAGTCAAGAAAGGTTTCGTTTGCTGAATTTCTGCCAGCAACTAAGGCAAATTGATAAATTTCTGTGCACAAATAACTAAACTAACCCTGTATGTCTTCCATCTACCTTTCTCATCAATGAAAACGTGTTCACAAACGCTGGACGCTGCGTCATTAAAAAAAAAATGAATATCGCAAATACAGTGACAGACAAGCAATTGTTAACAGATGAGTCCAAGAGAACCTTCCGAGAGAGAGAGAGAGAGAGAGAGAGAGAGAGAGAGAGAGAGAGAGAGAGAGAGAGAGAGAGAGAGAGTCACTTGGAATCTGTATATATATACAACGGGATTTTAACAATTTAAGATTTATATGGAAATGGAATAACTTCATGGCCCTTCGAATCACTCAAGAATTTTGGTTTTAATCTTTCCACTCAACTGTCATCATTGTCAGTTTATCTACACTTAATTTCTGACTCTCTGGTTGTAGCATAGGGTACGACTCCAAAATGCAATTTTCTATTTTATATATCATTTCACAATTACTGCTTCGTCTGCTTTCGTTTGCTTGTTAGCGTGTTATGTCGGCTGTGATTTTATTAGCCTTTCATATTTCTGCCCCTCTCTATAATAATCATAATCATAATTATTATGATTACGTAACTACCTGACAACATCCCCTATATCCAATACGCCATATGAGACCAGTTTCAATGTTTGGCAGACTCTTATGACAAAAGGTAAATCCCTCGATAACGTAAAGGAAAAATATGCAGAATACCACATTAAAAAAAAAAAAAAAAAAAAAAAAAAAAAAAAAAAAAAACAGCA
>NC_087208.1:28340592-28348092 GCF_015104395.2 Macrobrachium nipponense
GAATGTATCTAATTACCTTTCAATGTATGAAGTTCATGAAGATTGAGTGATAATAATATTGACAATAAAAATGCATTATTGCTGTATTAATATTATTATTGTGTAGTGGGCAATATTTTCAGTGTCGAAAATGATGACAATGACTGCAGGTCCACAATAATAAGAGCTTTCGAACCTTGTACTAGGTTCGAAATCTCTTATTATTAAAGACTTTATACTTCACATGCGATATTATTGTGGACCTACAATCATCATCAATATTATTATTATTACTCATGCTGTTTATCTACTGCCATAACCACGACAACAACAACAATAATAATAATAATAACAATAATAGTTGTTCCCCTTTCAATGTATGGAGCTCATGAAGATTGAGCAATAGACTGATAATAATATTGACAATAAAATGCATTATTGCTGTAGGCGTTTGCATTAATATTGTTATTATTCCTCATGTTGTTTATCCACTGCCATAACCACAACAACAACAACAACCGCAACAATAATAATGATAGCAAGACGACTAGAGCATCAGCTTACACCAGAGACCGGGCCCCAAAGTGCCTCTAGAACCTCAAACCATTTGCTTCATAATGTTGTTTCTGTATAATCCCTCGGCTGTTTACCGCCTCCAGCGAAATGGCTTGACACAAATCTCATGCATATGTAAAAAGGATTCTCCGTGGAGAGAGAGAGAGAGAGAGAGAGAGAGAGAGAGAGAGAGAGATCTAGTTGGAAACAGGTAATGAATGATAGTTTTACTAATATAAACTAACCCGACTATCTCTACAGACGAATTGTGTGTGATGTGATGACCTGATAGGTGTCACGAAGCAAGAAGGAGAGACTCTTCCCTTCAACTCAACAGGAAAATGACCGAAATAATACCTGAAAAAGAGACAGGAATGGCACTGTCCTGGGTAGAGACAGAACGTCTAGAAGATAAGTAAGGGTAAAGTCAATGGACAGCGTCTTTCTACACAGAGAAAAGCAAGGAATGTTTAAAAAAATGTATTAATAAAAGAAATTAATAGAATGAAACATGACTTCGAAATGATAAGTAGAATGAAGAGAATAAAATAGAAGTCGTAGGGGTACATGATTTTTTTCAGGTGTAACTAATCGAATTGTGTGGCTCCTCCAATACAAGAGCAAAGCACAATGAACGATCATTAAGCTTATGGAGAAAAGGCTAAAAATCTATTGTTCTCCAACACGGAGTATATAGGAAGTTTAACTACAGGCTTAGAGGTGCCCTGGTAATTAGGTTATGGCCTCATAATTCGGTTATTCCCCCCCAAGACCGAAGCTGATAGATGACTATGGTAATCGAGTGTGAGTGAGTACGGCACTAGAGGTGGGGATGAATGGGACTAGAAGTAAGTCACATTAAGAATTCCAGAAATAACGAGAGAATAATCATTCTTGACACTAGAAGGAAGATGTAATGGATGATTTAGGGAGAAATTGTCATGATTATTAGCGAGGCAGTAAGTACGACGACTTAATTGGAATAGAATGGTCCTTATAAGGCAATAATTCGAGTTTGACAGAAGTCGTTTGTGCAACAGAATTCTAATTGTGGGTTATACACACTGAACATTTAAAGGCTAATAAAACTTGATTTCTGTTACAGTTTTTTTTTACATTTACACGAACCCTTTCTCAAGTAAATTAAATAAAAAAATATTGCAAATAAAATCTAAAAAGACCTTTGCCAATTCAGTTGCCGTTTCATTCAGTACAGATAAAAATCCTGCCTTCGCAGTGATGAACACAAACAACACCAGCAACTGATTATGAATTTGTTGATTAAAATGTTATCTGCTGAGCAAAATACATCAGTACAATACTGTATCCAATTCTATTCAGTACCATTAATTGAAACAATTCAATATCAACACCTCATAATGAAAAATTGCATACAATTTATTTCCATCGGACTGCAAGCGACAAAAGGAACATTTGATCAAATTATTATCATTTATTTCCTACAACCATTTAGAAGATCGTCATTTTCATAACGTGATTTGCTTGCAATTAAATTACAATCTGGTAATTTACTGAAATTAGTTCCTGCTTCGTAATATGAATTCCAAGATTTAAACTGTGACAGTCGCACCAGAAAATTGTTTTATTTGTTTGTATGGTGTTTTTACGTTGCATGGAATGGTTATTCAGCAACGACCAGAAAATTGTTGAAATAAACGCACTCGTAAATAACTGATTTCATTAATGAGAGGGAATTATAGACCGAAGGTTTGGTACTTAGACTATCGAAGGAGGTAATAAACTTGAATTATCAGTAATCTAAATATTTACAAACATTTGTTTTTTTCTTTATCAAACAAAAAAATGTTTTTTTAATCGTGTTTTTAATTATTTATTTTTTCTTATTTCGAGGCTTTGCTCGTGGGACGAGTGTTTTGGCTATAATAATAATAATAATAATAATAATAATAATAATAATAATAATAATAATAATAATAATAATAATAATAATAATAATAATAATAAGAAAAAGAAGAAGAAGAAGAAGATGATGATAACGACTAATTATAATTACCAGTAGATAAAACAACAACAACAACAACAACAACAACAAAAATAATAATAATAATAATAATAATAATAATAATAATAATAATAATAATAATAATAATAATAATAATAATTATAAAAATATTATGATGATGATGATAATGGTTATGATGATATTGACGAATTACAATTAGAGAAAATAATAACAATAAAACAACAACAACAATAATATTAATAATAATAATAATGAAAAAAGGAAAAAATGCCACACTAACGTCTCTTAGTCTATATATACTCGTACTATTGAGCGCCCAATAGAAAAGTCATGTGAGCTTTACAAAGTAATACTTTTCTCTCATGCCCTTTAATTATTCATCCCAGACTTACGACGTACGCGCGCCACTGACCGAAGAAGATCCATTAAGAACATCAAAATGAAATATACATAACGGCCTCCTTATGCCAGTATAAGGAAGCGTCAAGAATCTAGCATACCTCCGCGTAACCATTAGGGTGGCAGTGGGGGATTATCGTCGTTAATTCTCTAAATTATCAATAATTCTCCGACTCGATTTATTCGTCTACTTTTTGGCGTCGTGGCAATTCGTTTCCTTCTTCTCTGCTCCTCGATAATTCCCTGTCTCACTTTGTCATAGCAATGGCCTCTCTTCTGCTCTGATCGATGATGGTATTGCGTATTGATACGTGTTTTTATGTTGTTTACTTCTTTCATATATATTCCTTTGCGCTTACTCGGGTAGTGAGCCTACAAACTACTTTGTTCTTGTTGTTGTTATTGTTGTGGTTGTTGTTCTTGCTGTTGTTGTTCTTGTTGGGGGAGGGGGGGAAGCCCTATGGAAAAGCCTAAAAATGTCTGAAAAAGGTGTATCGCGTTGAGTTAGAGATAGAGGAATTTTAGGATAAGATACTTATGATTTATTTATTAGAATGAAATTATAGAAAAAAATAAATAATGTGCATGTTAAACAGTACACAACAATTATTTCTAATAAAATACTGCGTATTTATTTTAATTTTCATTGGTGAAACAACACGCTATTTCACCGTAGATTTTAGCAAGCGCCCCAAATAAGCTGGAAGTTGGATCACACCTTGTTTGTCTTATTTTTATCTTCTCCCTCTTCTGGTCTTATTTATCAATCTTATTCGTATTCCTACACTCCTAATCTATTCCTCACACTTTTCTTTGACTCTATTTGTTTACTGTTTACTTCTACCAATGTTCTTTCCTTCGATTTGTTCATGTTTATTAAGTTTATTCATCCTTTTTTTTAATTTTAGATTAATTTCTGCCTCATCTCCCTCCTTTAGGGGGGTAGGGTGAGGGATTGAATTGTATATATGGTTTATTCTGACTTATTCTCTCATTTCATTGATTCTTATTCTACTAAACATGTTAATTCATCTTTCTTCCGTCTTTTCTTCGCTGTTCATTACTTTCTATTCAGTTCCTTAACTCCTGTTTCTTCTCATGGTCGTTCATTCGTCTCCTTGATTTCTATATACTTTTTATACTTTCCATTGCAATCATTCGTATTCCTTTATTTCCCTCTTTTTTCTCGAGCTGTTTGTCGTGTTTCTTCTATTCCCGTTAGTTCGTTGAATATTTCCTACATTTCTTTAATCCCCTTTATTCGCTTTTCCATCCTTCTCTTCATTATACTTTCCTCTCTCCTTCTACCATTACCTACTCTTTTCACTACATTTCATTGCTTTTACTCGCCTCTCCTCTTCCCATGCTCTTCTTTTATTCCGTCTTATATAATTTTCCTCCCATCATTCATTCCCTTCTTTTTCATCCTCCTTTTATCCTTCCCTTTTTTCTTTTGAACTACCGACATATTTCACCTGTGTTCTTTTCCCCTCCTTATTCTTCCCCCTAACATCGTACTTCTCCCTTGCTCTGCTCCCTTCTTTTTCTTCACTAAACGTCATCTTTCTCTCATCTCCTTCCCCCTTTCTCTCCCACCTAACGTCCCTTTTCTCCCATCTCCTCCCTATCGGTTTTTTTCCCACCTCTCACCATTTCCATCCAACCCTCTTCCATTCTCTCCCCCATCTTTCACCAATCGCTATTTCTCCCAGCTCTTCTCCGTCCTTTTTCTCCCATCTCCTTCTATTTCCCCCCACCTCTCACCATTTCCCTCCAATCCTCTCCCATTCTCTCTCCTCCCATCCTCCACAAATCGCCATCTCTCCCATGTCCTCCTCCAACGAAATCAGAGCAGGAGGTGAGAGAGAGAATGGGGGGGAGGGAGGGGGGGGGGGCGAAATCCCATTCGTCTTGCCGGGGAATTCTTCAATAAAAGTTCCCTTTAGTCGCAATTGTACAATTTCCAGGGTTCAAATGTCACAAGAAATGAATATTTAAGCGACTTTCCCCGGATAATGCCGCCATGGCGGCTTTACGGCTTCCTGAGAGGAGAGAGAGAGAGAGAGAGAGAGAGAGACGCTCTCCAATTTTCTTCCTCTTTTTATGTCTTCTTGTCTGTGTTTTATGTATTTATTTTTTTTACGTTGTAATTTTACTCAAGTTTACTTCTCAGAAGGAAAGAAGGACGTGTGAGGGAGGGGGTTGACTGTCTAGACTTGTATATAAACATGCTTTAATATATTCGTATGAAAGTTTGAATAACACAAACATATATATATATATATATATATATATATATATATATATATATATATATATATATATATATATATATATAATATATATATATATATATATATATATATATATATATATATATATATATATGTATATATTATATATATACATATATATATATATATATATATATATATATATATATATTATATATATATATATACATATACATAAAACAAGCATAACTCACATTAAAATCATGTCAGTAATAAGAGTAATGTTTAATATCATTATTATAATACACCATCGATGACCACAGCTGCTGCGACGCCAGTTTACGATCTTGAATAAAAATAAATGAAAAATATATAATATAAGTAAAAGCAATAACGCCAAGCGGAGTCTAATAGCAGAACCAGCGGCAGCATGAAAACAGTAATTCTTGGCTGGAAATGCAAGCGCCTGCATTATAACATAAGAGAGGAGGTGAAAATTTCTTTCTATTTGTATAAAAGAAAACATTCCTCTTTTTTTATTTGTATAAAACAAAGACCATTAAGCTTTTCAGTAACTGTTCCTTTTTTCGAAGGCTTTGTTTAATCTCTTCCAACCCGATCATTCCAGGGTTAGAAGAATTCAGACCATGTCACGTCTAACCCCCGTCCTTCCAAGAATGTTGTTTTAAATTTACCTGGCCTTATGCCAGCACGGGCACTTGCTCCTAGAGCAGCCCGTTACTCCAAGAATGCTCATACTCCTTTGCCCACTCTTCAGTACTTTAAACTTTTGTCAAATCTTTCTCTCTTTCTTTACGCAAGGAAAAAAAAACTACCCTAAGTTTAGCGTTAAACGGAAAATAAGTGTTTACCAACGACCTAAAAGTTTGAATGGACTGACAATTATATTGATTTCGTCTTTCTTTTTTTTTCCAGTTTCAAATCGTCGGCGACTTTTCCTCCAACTTTCTCCATTAACAAATAAGCGACTCGGCTTTATTTGCCTTCTTCTTCTTCTTCTTTTCTTCTTCTTCTTCTTCTTTGCGTTAGAGTTTTCTAGTCTGCTGTTTATTAACGTACAAATACATGAAATTCTGAATATCGGTTTCTTCTTAAAACTGGGACATTTTAGTGGGAATTACCCTAAATCATAAGACTGTCGAACAGGGGGACAAGTAGAGAGACAAATAAAGGAGAGAGAGGAGAGAGAGAGAGAGAGAGAGAGAGAGAGAGAGAGAGAGATAATGCGAATTTGTTTGGACCATTATTTACTGTCATGGAACTCACTTCAGTGATCGATTCAGCGCGAATGAGTCAAGGTAACGTGACTTTTCATTTAACTGTTAACTTCCTGGCGTCACGTCCTGGAAAGTCAACGAGCTCGGAATTATTTAATGACAAAATAAGTGACCTAGTTGTAGACTGATGGACTTTACATATTAAAAAAGCCACCGAATACTCAAGTACGGAACATAATTTCCTCGAAAGAAACAGCCGCTTTACTCGGAGTCCTAAACACGCAATATAGCCATAAGCATAAATAAATGCAAACCGGAGGGGGAAGAAGGAGCGATGCCTCACTCACTCAGTAGCCCCAGAGACAGTGTCATTAACAACCAAATGGTATGAGGGGGAATGTCCACGACTGCGGAAACTACGATGTTCGTGCTGCTGTATTCATGACTATTAGGGCTGAGTGCCTGGCGGGAGGTAAGAGTATAGAGAGAGAGAGAGAGAGAGAGAGAGAGAGAGAGAGAGAGAGAGAGAGAGAGAGAGATTGACCATCGGCTGCTTCTAGTACTCGTGGTCGCCTGAAGAGGCTTCATTGAACTTTCAACCTCTTCAACACTATGCACGTAAGTATGGACTGACTGACAAACATAACGGAAGAATGACGAATGCGTGAGAAAGTATCGTATAACTAGGACGGATTTAATAGGCACAGATTTACTCAGTAATGGGAAGCAAAAACTGACTGGAAAAGATGTTATATTATACACAGAAATATATGTTACAGGCAGATAGCGGAACCAGGCATTCCGCAACCTGCTTGACCAGGGGCTAGTACTAAACGCGACGAAATACATTTTATCCCCAAGTACCAGTACTAAGCACGACGAAATACAGTTGATCCCCCAGGGGCTAGTACTTAGCACGGCGAAATACATTTTATCCCTAGGTACGAACACTAAACATAGTGAAATTCTTATGAGCACCTCTGGCTATTAAAAGGTTACTAAATACGGCGAAATACATTTGACCCCCAGGGACTAGTAGTTTTCTAACTGGCGAAAATATTTGCACCCAGGGCTAGAACCAATCACGGCA
>NC_087208.1:28353092-28360592 GCF_015104395.2 Macrobrachium nipponense
CAAATATACGATATAGTATATATACACATATATGTCTATATATGCACAGAGTAAATGCATGCACACACAAACTAAAGAACAAATATATTCAGAGACGCAAGCAATTTTGGAGCGTGAATAAAACTAAATTTAAAATGGCCTGTAGTTGGGTTCCAATGTCTCCACACTGATGAAGAAGCGTGACTCTCCGTAACTTAATTGTGCTTCGGAATATTATATTCGTCTCCAATTTGTCGCTTTTTTTTTAAAGTTTGAAAGGTCGATATGTAATCTGTTATTATTAAAGGGAACACCACTCGTATAACATGTGATCTTTTGGTTAATTAAAAACAATCTCGTAGACTGGGCAAGCTCAAGTCCAAACGTTCACTGGGGTACTCCTTTTTTTTTTTTAATACCACTTCCAATCTCCTATTTTGAAAATGGGGTCGCACTAGATCGTTTGTTAATCTAGAGTACGTGCTGTATATATTATCATCTCACAGTGCCAATAACCACATAATTCACCACAAATGAAAGATCGTGAAGGTTTACACTCCAGTGTGATAAGAAATAATCTCTCTCACTGGCCATGCCGACCAGCTGAAGGAATGGAAAGTGATTTGTAATGGAAAACTTGTGTAGTTTATTTCCTTTTCTTTCAACAAATAATAATAATGCTGAAGAAAAGAGAAGATTGGCGCTTAACAAGATATATCTGGCAGCAGATCAGAGTACCTTATAACGACCTCTTCAGCAAATTGGCAATTGCTGGAGGAGCGAGAAGGCGCACAAAAGATGGGGAGAAATAATGGCAGGCTTTGAGAAGAGGTAGGCCTATGAGGGCCTGGAGGAAATGGAGAGCAACAAGTAAAAAATGTGCCGAAGTTTTTTGTACAGCGTATAATGCTGTGTTCAACTTTCAGCTATGCCCCATTTAACTCATACCCGCGACCCATGAAACTCAGCCACGGGGGCAACTCCAACGAGCTGTAAGGTCTGTAAGGTAAGGTAAGGTGGTCTGGGTTGTTGGTACCTATACTTTGTTTTTTTCCATCTGTCCAACCGCCTGTGGTGTTTGCGTATGGTAACACTGCGTCCAGGGCTTTAGATAGTTACATTTAGCTTACATTCAACAATAATAACTATCCTATTTCGAATATTAGCGGTGTAATTCGCATACAGTAAATTAGTTGTAAATGTACACCCAGATATCCTTTTATTTACCTATAACTTACACATAGCGTAACTATCTAAAGCCCGGGACGCCGTGTTACCATACGCAAACACCACAGGCGGTTGGACAGATGGAAAAAACAGAGTATAGTATAGCACTGCCAAAAGTACGATTATGGCTAAATTCAACCTTAAATAAAAAATTTTAAAATACTGTGGGTAGAGGGCTGCAATTTGGTGTGATTGATGATTGGAGGGTGGATGACCAACATAGCAATTAGCAGCCCTCTAGCCTCGGTAGTTTTTAAGATCTGAGGGCGGACAGAAAAAAGTGCCGACGGACAGACAAAGCCGTCACAATAGCTCTCTTTTACGGGGAGAAAAGAAAAAAAGTACCGCCCTTCCTGATGGGCAGCAACACTTGAAGATGAAGGAAGGGAATCAAAGAAAGGAAGGGCAGGAGTGAAATGACTCCTAAACTGTTTTGCATAGTTTCTTCCTGCGCGGAAAACCCGCTTTCAGCCATTTAGTTTTTTTTTTTTTTTTTTTTTTTTTTTTTTTTTTTTTTTTTTTTTTGTTTTTTTTTTTTTTTTTGTGGACGTGGGGGAGTGGGGGGATCTCAGACGCTCCCAGCACCGGACCTAATGTGGTACATAAGTGAACTTCCTCGGAATGACACGGTTACTCCCCGTTGCACTGCAGTGGACAGAACTTTCAAGTGGGGAAAACTATGGCGTACCCGAAAATTTAATATTTCAAGATAAAGAACTAAAAAGGGCAGATAGACACTGACAGCTAAATTTTGATATCCAAATAGCTCATGTATTAGAATATTTAGCTATTACTGTACATTATATATAAATAAACATCTGCATGGATACATGCAAATATAATATATTCGATATAATAATACTATATATATTATATATATATATATATTTATATATATATTATATATAATATAATATATATATAAATGTATATATATTGTATTAAATTTAATATATATATATAATATATAAATATAATATATGTATATATTTATTAATTAATTTATATATAATATATATATATATATATATATATATATATAATTATATATATAATATATATATATATATATGCGTGTGCGTGTTTGTAAACCATTTACCATGCAAAAGAATCAAATATAAAAAAAAACCCGAAGAATTGTGGCGCTAACATCAATCCAGTATCCTAAGCTATATGCGTGAGAAAGCTAAAAGCGAATTCACTATCAAGAATTAAATAAGCGCTTTTACACAAAGAAAGCCAACCACAAACAGAACTTTACCAAAACGGAAACTGAAATTACGAAGTTTGAATCATGGAACACATTATTATTATTATTATTATTATTATTATTATTATTATTATTATTATTATTATTATTATTTCGGTAGACGAAACGTATCCTCATGGAACAAGCAAACAAAAGGGACTCATTGACTTGAAATTCAAGCTTCCAAATATTGTTGGTTTTAACCTCCCACCGCAGACCACACACTGCGGCAATAATTGCCATGATGCAGACCCAGTGATTTTTTTTACATCGCCCCAAAGGGAGGCGCGAACCCGCGACATCTGAGCGGCATGTCACGACATTACCGACCATACCAGCGGACCATGATGGGAAGAATACGCGAGTGAGAGAGTGAAAATCATGAGTGCTTGAATAGGGTAAGGTTCGAGGCAACGGGACAAGGTAGGAGTTTACAGAGAGAGAGGATTATTGTGGCAAAATAGAGAGAGAGAGAGAGAGAGAGAGAGAGAGAGTTGAGTTGAGTTGAATATAGAATTTAGTCCAAAGACCAAGCACTGGGACCCATGAGGTCATTCGGCGCTGAAACAGAAATCGACAGTATAAAAGGTTTGAAAGGTGTAACAGGAGGAAAACCTCACAGCTGCACTATGAATCAAGTGTTAGGAGAGGGTGCAAAGTAAGACGGAAGAACGAGAATATGAAAGGAGGTACAGTAAAAGGAGCGAAAGTGGTTGCAGCTAGGGGCCGAAGGCACGCTGCTAAGAATCTTAAGTAATGCCTACAGTGCACCGCATGAGGTCCACTGACCGCAATACTCCCCCCTTCGGAGAGAGAGAGAGAGAGAGAGAGAGAGAGAGAGAATCACAGGGGCGAGATATGGAGAGATGTTTGGGTTTGTTGGCAAAAGAAAATGAAGACAAAAAGAACGCCACAGAAAAGAAAATGACGGCGGCAAACAAAAAGAAAGACGGAAATGAACGTTACAGGAAATGAAGACGAGACAAACGGAAGTGGTAGAATAAAAACGGTAGGACAGAAGAGAGAGAGAAAGAAGGAAATCATGAGAATACAAATACAGAAGTAGAGAAGAAAAGAACATCAAAGGGGCCAAGGTAGAGGCAACGCAAACGGAAACCCAGAGGGAATAAGCCGACCTGGTGGAAGGTGACCCTCCAGACAAAGGTCGAGGCGGAAAGTGGAGGAGACATTTGAGACCCGAGGGAGGACAAGTAGGACCTTGAGTTAGGAGGACCTTGAGCTAGGAATGGGGCGGGAGGAGGAGGGGGAGGAGGAGGGGAGGGGTGGGTGTTGTTTGTCGGCATTAATTGCGCCTCCTCCACTGCACTGCGACGTATCAGATGGGTAACATGAGGCATGAGAGAGAGAGAGAGAGAGAGAGAGAGAGAGGAGAGAGAGAGGTGATTTCGAAAGGCCAAGGCGGAAGCGACAGGTGTGTGATGGAGTGTTTGGGTAGGGGGGGGGGGTGGTGTGGGGTGTTTGGCCCGTGGTTAGGGGGAGGGGGGGGGGGGTTGGATTGTGAAGGGTCCTATTAGGAAGTTTGTCCCTCCCTGGCGCACATCAAAGAATGAATTCATAATGAACCTCTCCTGCCTCTTACCCTAATAAATGTTTAGCATTTTCATGGGGGTGGGGGCTTCGTTTCTTTCCTGTCAACAAAGGGTTCTTCATTAGCTGGAGTTGTTTCAAGTATTCCATATTCGGTCCGTGAATTCGGTATATGAAGACTCTAACCATTTGTATATGAAGGAGAGCATCGCACGCCAAATACGGTAATATTTACACACATACAGGGGGTGTGCGTGTGTGTATCAAGTATAAAAGGTCCATTAAACACTCTGGTTTAAGGCTTTAAACCAAAGTGTTTTAATGCGCCTTTTATACATGAGATGTATCCAGTTTTAATAAAAGAATTCATATACATTATATATATATATATATATATATATATATATATATATATATATATATATATGAATTCATAATCACTTTCGCACGTGATTCATTTATCACACATATCCGCAGGTGAAAAATGAGAGACGGGTGTAGGTCCTGACCGGATTCGACTTCATTTCCTAGCCATTGGAAATAAAGTCGAAACCGGTCAGGACCCACACCCCGCCTCTTATTTTTCACCTTAGGAGTGTTTTGGGGTGATATAAATTAAATATATATCCTATATTAATATATATATATATATATTATACTATATATATTTAATATTATAGATAGTATAGATATATATATATATATATATATAGAGATATATAAAATATATATATAATCATATATATATATAATACATATATATAAATATAATATATATATATATATATATATAATATTACATATAATATATAATATATATATATATAATATATATTATTTAGAATTATATTTAATATCATCAATTATAATATCTATTTAAATATATCTATATATGATATATATACGATATTAGATATATATAATAGATATTATATAAATTATAATTATTATAAATTATAAATATATATCTATTATATATACATATATATATATATACCTATATATTATATATATATCACTTATAATAATATATTATATATATATATATCTATTATTATAATATTTTATTTATTTATGTTTTAGAATATATACATAAATAAAATATTATATATATATATATTTATATATGTGTGTGTGTGTGTGTGTGTGTAACTGCAATAAACATATTGTCCTCTTAACCTTTCAGTTTCTTTATTCGGTTCTTCATTAGTATCTTGTACTTTATAGCGACAAATTTCTCCAAAGTTTGAAAAAAAACAAAAATCAAGAAGTTACGACCTCACGGCAATGGGACGGAAGTTGACGGGAACGATCCAGAGTACCTTGGGCGAATGAAAATGTCAAGGAATTGACCATCAAACGAAGAAGGCGACAGATTTCAGAGATAGTTCGACAGCAAAATTCCTCAAAAACAGCAACACTGAAAATACCCACCAGGCTAGACGCCCTGTTGACACAAACTGAAGCGCCAAACTATTTATGCTGAATTGCCGATGCGATGGCATTGACGGGGAATTCGGGTGAAAAATTAGCAAGCAAAAAAATTCACAGAAACAAAAGTCACAGGGAAAAAAAGTCGCATTAATCTTTCCTATACAGCAGTGGTTTCCAACCTGTGGGGAGCGCCCCCTGGGAGGGCTCGAAGGACTTGCCAGTGGGTGGGCGCCAATGCTTGAAAAAGATCATTATATCTGAAAACTATAAATTATGATGGAATTCAGAATTTGAAAATACTGAGAAAATATTTCAGATATAAATATGAAATTTAGTTATCTAAATGTATAAACTATTTCAAATTCTATATTAAGGAATTTATATATATATATATATATATATGTGTGTGTGTGTGTGTGTGTGTGTGTGTGTGTGTATATAATATTGTGAATTATTGACATATGCTGACTATGCCAGTAAATTACAGTATTTAAGGAAGGGGAGGGTGGGGGGCGCAGAGAATGTGCCATTCAATGAAGGGGGGCGAAAATTAGAGAAGGCTGGAAACCACTGCTATACAGTAACCCAAAAAGGTTTTAACCCGGTATGCATCCATCTGTCTACCTTTACGGCGTGTTTAGTACAATCCCGTTGGGGTTAACTGCAAAAACAGAGGCAAAAGACTGTAAATATCATGAAGACAATGACCGCAAATAAATATTGTGAATCTTTCCCTGTGACTTTATTACCGGCCACCATAAATTAATGTGAATTTTCTCCTGTGACTTTTTTCCTAGTCAAAATTGGCCTTTTTTTCTGTGACTTTATTACCGGTCACCATGAATTAATGTGACTTTTCTCCTGTGACTTTTTTCCTAGCCAAAATTGGCCTTTTTTTTCCCTATGACTTTATTTCCGGGCACCTTACCGGTATATCTCAGGGCATTTGGCTTCATCCTAAAGAGATTAAAGTTGTGGCCACAAAGATTTAACCAAATCTGCCAATCTATCTGTCTGTTTTTCCGGATCTCATCAGTTTGAATATGAGAGTAAAATTCACATTTTCTTTGTTCTCCTCCAGGACTTGACACTCCTGATGCCGTGGAATGGAATGGAATGGAATGAAACTCAATATCAAATTTAGGCCAAAGGCCAAGTACTGGGACCTATGGGATTATTCACGGCTGAAGGCGACATTGAGGGTAAAACGGTTTTAGAGGTGTAACAGTTGCACTGTGAAACTATTATCAAGAGAGAGTGGAAAGTCAGATGGAAGAAAGACAATATGAACGGAGGTAATGTAAAAGGAATGAAATGGGCCGCAGCTAGGGGTCGAAAGAGCGTTGTAAAGTACAGTAAGTAATGCCTACAGTGCACCGCGTGAGTTGCACTGATGGCACTAAACACGCCCCCCCCCCCCATTCTCCATTACGGGATTTTTAAACAGTGAGATCTACCTCGGCTTGAAAAATACCACCCAACAATTCCATGCAAATCAGCTGTCTGTTACGAATAAAACCTGGCAAAGTAGCCTAACCCTTCGCTCTCCATAATGTGCAGTGCTGGCTGTCAGGTTCTCAAATGACTTGACTTAGCAACGAAGACAAACGTGGCACCACAAAACACTAATTTTTTTTCTTTATGGAGTTTCACGAGCACGTTGCTCTTCTCACTTCCGTGTGGAAATCCTCTCTCAATTCACTACACGCTCCTGAGCAAGAATTCAGGGTTAAAGAGCGAAGAGTGTGCAAATGACTGCATGGCGTGCTCAACCGTGCAGACTTATGAGTGTCATCCACTTAATGAAAAGCTTCTTGTGAGTGATGGGCACGGAAAGTTAAAGCGGTTGTAGAGAGAAGGACACGAATGAAAGGGCAGTTTGTCAATCAGGGTCAAAGTATATCACGTAGCTGGCGCAGGGAACGTCAGTTTTCGAGAACGCACGGCCACAATGCATGGAACTGTGTATATGTATACAATGTTACTTTAACACGCAATAATAAATGAAGGCTTTATTAAATTTTCAAAAATGTATGTTGTATGTATGACCGAAGCTTGGAGCT
>NC_087208.1:28363092-28386569 GCF_015104395.2 Macrobrachium nipponense
TTTAAAAGCCTTTCAGGATAATTATTTCTTTCACCTCTTAATTAGGTTAAATGTATTGATCGAAATGGCCAATAGTTTTCCAAATGATACCCATAATATCTCTAAAAACATGGAGAAATTATTAATATTATTATTATTATTATTATTATTATTATTATTATTATTCAAAATATGTTGATATTCACAATAAATTAACCAAAAATACATCAACATGAAAAATATTCCTGTACTAAATAAACTGATATGTGAATAAAAGCCCAACAAAGTGAAAACAAATAAATTAAATAAACTTCAATGAGAGCAAATGAATAAAAAACTGAATAAGATACAGGAAAACGATACTCTATAATAAAAGTATTATTATTATTATTACTCTCATTCTTATTATTACTATATCACTTGACAAATAATAGGTATAAAACTGTAAAACTGACAAGTATTTTCGCTGTAAACAACCCTAAGCCTATAGTTTATCAGCGCACGAGAACTCGATTATTCCTTTCCCAGAATATCGTGCCAATTCTGGTATTGGCGAAGTGGGTTTAGTTCATGGAGGAACAAGAACTGTCAATAGTCAATCGAACGAGCTCATACGCATGAGTAGACTGTAATTACCAGGGCAATCGGACGAGTCCGGCGCTTTCCTAGAAGCTTGATTGGCTCACAACAAAAGCTGCTAACCACTTGCTGCTCATCGACTGATACGGCGCGTCCGAATGCCTGGATGCTCCGGGAAAATCATCCTCTCACGCTGCAACAACACAATCCAGCGTTCGCTTTTCCCGCAACACGAATCATTCATTTTTATTTTCGAACGCACCCAAGACCTGCAGCGAAAATTAAATCAGTGTACTTTGGTTGAATTACGTAAATTTAATCCCGCGACCGGGAGATAAAGTTGCACCGAGGTAACACCAACCTACCGAACACTAAAAGCCGTTACAAATTTCGTTCCCAGTTGGCAGCGACGGACCACAGAATTCTCACCGAGCGAGAATGGCTCTTGCGCAGCCTCGCCCTAAGTACCCTTTTCATTCGAAGCCCCGCGATAATCTAATACACTTTGGCCGAGTATCGTGTAACTAACTTCTGAAAGGAATCGAGGAACGGCAGCAAAGTGCCCTACAGACGCATCTCCTGTTTCCGAATTACCCGGCAATATACAGGTGACGCGTCAGTTTGTTAGCGCACACTGTTATGCCTTTAGGAATGGGAATTATTTTGTTCAGCAGGCACAATGCCTGTTCTATTATTATCAATCATTATTATTAAAATAGTTTAACCAGACCACTGAGGTGGCTGGCTATAGCTCTCACATAGGGGCCGTCCCGAAGGATTAGGATTGTTTTGTTTTGTTTGCTGTTTTTACGCTGCATGGAACCAGTGGTTATTCAGCAAAGGGACCGACTTTACTGTAGCTCCGTTCATATTCTTTTTCTTCCACCTGACTTTCCACCTTCTCTAACAATTGCTTCATATTGCAACCGCGAGATTTTCTTCCTGTTAGGCCTTTCAAACTTTCTTACTGTCAATTTCCCTTTCAGCGCTTAATGACCTCGTAAGTTCCAGCGCTTGGCCTCTGGCCTAACTAAGGCATAAATAAACAAAATCTCAGTAAGTTTAACCCAAGACTAATTTCAGTAAGTTTAACCTAAGCCTAATTTCACAAAAATTCAAACAAAATCTTGGTAAGTTTAACCTAAGACTAATTTCACAGAAATTTGTCTAAAAATAAAAAATAAATAAATAAAAAGAAAGAAAAAAACATTAAAGAATTGGAAAGTTGGAGAAAAACTGGGACACAGTTTCCCGCACAAAGAGGAATTCAACAGAGCCAGCAGCCTTTCCCCCTGTTGCCATTCCAATCTACTCGATGAACCAGCACCTTAGCCTTCTATTCCTCCCCCAAAAAACCTTTGCCATATTCTTCCTCCAAAATGGACATAGCCAGCTATCACACTCCCTAGATGGCGAAGGCCTACAAATTTGGATAAACGTGAAATTGAAACCAATTTTAGCGTATAAATAGATGGATACTGAATGATTGGTTAATTCATTTAGTACTAGTACAACCTAAACATTGGACATCTGATTAAAGACTTCAATCATCTCTCTCTCTCTCTCTCTCTCTCTCTCTCTCTCTCATTTCCTATATGACGAAGGCCTACAAATTTGGATAAACGTGAAATTGAAACCAATTTTAGCGTACAGATAGATGGATACTGAATGATTGGTTAATTCATTTAGTACTAGTACAACCTAAACATTGAACATCTGATTAAAGACTTCAGTAATCTATCTCTCTCTCTGTCTCTCTCTCTCTCTCTCTCTCATTTCCTAGATGGCAAAGCCTATAATTTAGATAAAGGTAAAATTTAAACCAATTCTACAACACAAACAGTCCATTACAGATTGGTTAATTTGATAAAATAAAATAAAGTACGACCTAACCATTGAACTGGTGCAGACTTCAGTAATCTCTCTCTCTCTCTCTCTCTCTCTCTCTCTCTCTCTCTCTCTCTCTCTCTCTTCAGGCCCCATAGGACCGATTCCGACTCCTTCGGTGTTGTTCCTCATGAAAAATGCAAGAAGCGGCAGAAACAGCAATGGACGATGTTGTTTTCCTCTCACGGCTCCAACATTTTTTTTCTTTCCTTTTTTTTACCACATTTGGTGTTTATCCCAAAAGGGGAATCATCCATTTACTTCTTCAGCCGAGGGATACTGTAAGAGGTTCCACCGTCTCTCTCTGTTTCCAAGGCGTGGAATCTTTCCCCCGGTGGAATTATAGTTATGAATACCTTCTAGATATATATATATATATATATATATATATATATATATATATATATATATATATATAATATAGTATATATATATATTTACATAAATATTCAAATATATATATATAATATATATATATATATAATATATAATATATATATATATATTATATATTATATATATAATATAATTTATATACATATCTATATATATATATATATATTTATATACATATATATATGGTATAAATAAATATTTATATATTTTAAATATAAATATTTATATAATTAACTCACAAACGCCCGCAGACACACATCTCTTCGTGGAATTAAAAAAATATATGAATATCCATTATATGTAAATTTCATCCTCAGTTTCTGGATTTTTTTCATCTTCATTCTAACTATTTTGAATTTCCTCTTATATTCAATGCTCTTATTTTTTTTTTCTCTATATCTCTTAAAACAACTGTCTGGGAATTTATTTCTTTAGGCTCAATGATTTGAAAATTCTTGGATTTTCCGTCCCGAACAAACGTTTGAATTTCAGATTCGTTCTACTTCATCAGTCAGTTATCTGAATTCGTGGTTAGAGAAATGTACCTGGAATAACTTTCTTCATAAAAGATCTCTTGTATAGTAGTGTATGGTCCTTTTGTTTCGGTAATGACGTCATTACGCCCTGAATTCTTACGAGGACTGTCTGTTACAATATCGTTTTAAGGAATTTTCCATTTATCATTATTATTATAATTAATATTTCAAAAAATCACCATAACGTGACTGGAATATCTTGAAGCAATAAAAGTCTACAGTTATGTAAAATGTGTATTAAAAATACTTAAAAAGACAGGAGCTTTCGTCTACTTGATCAGTAGACCTCTGATCAAGTAGACGAAAGCTCCTGTCTTTTTAAGTATTTTTGATACACATTTTACATAACTGTGGACTTTTATTACTTCAAGATAATTAATATTATTATTACTATTATTAGTATTATTATTAATACAGGCTTCATTGAGAAGAACGGCTATTTCAGCCGCCTTTATTTTGTATAGAAGTCTCCATTCATCTTATTACTGACTTTTCTTCTGCACTCAAGTTGGCTATTAAGACGCCAAATGGGGGATTCATGTCAAGTGACGTGGTATTTGTCAAATTGAATACATTATACAAAATGCAGTATAATTTTGATCTTAAACCTAATCGACAGAAGATACTAAATGAGTCATTCTGGATTCCCCTTGCTCAGGGGCGTCTGCTCCTCTCTCTCTCTCTCTCTCTCTCTCTCTCGCAAGAATTTCATTCCCACAACACCTGCCGGACGGTGTCCTAGATTTAAGGACGAAACGTTGCAAGAGAGAGAGAGACGCCCCTGAGTAAGAAGACTCCAGAATGATTGATTTAGTATCCTTTGTCGACTAGGCTTAAGATCCAATTTGTACTGCATTTCGTATAATATATTCAATTTGACAAATACCACGTTTTTGAATGAATCCCCCATTTGGCGTCTTAATAGCCAATTTGAGTGCAGAAGAAAAGTCAGTAATAAGAAGAATGGAGGAACTTCTACACAAAATAAACGCGGCTGAAATAGCCATTATTTTCAATAAATCCTGTATTTATTGTCTAACTAGAAATTCAAGCTTCCAAAGAATGTTGGTGTCAACCTCCCATCGCAGACCCCAAATTGCAGCAGGAAACTGATCATGATACAAGGCTCAGTGATTTTTCGTCCCCCCGGGGGAGCACGAACCGGCGACATCTGAGCGGCATGTCACGTCACTAACAATACGAGCTTGGAGCCTAATTGGTAATTAAATTTTCAGAAATCAGGTAAGGAATTTCATCAATAAATCTTCCATAGGGAATTTCGTCATCTAATTAATAGAAGCGATTTTTTTATAAATCAATTCAGCATTATACAACCCTCACAATATGAAACAAGGCGTGATCGACCTCCAGCTTACTTGGAGAGGTGTACTAAAATCTACGGTCAAATAGCACATTGTTTCACAAACGAAAATTAGAATAAATACGCTCTATTTTATTAGAAATAATTTTTCTGTACTGTTTAACAGGCACATTATCCATTTTTTTACATTTTCATTCTGATAAATAAATCATAAATATCATATCCTAAAATTTCTATATCTTTAACTCGACGCGAAACGCCTTGTCAGACCTTTTTAGACTTTTCCATAGACCTTTCCTAACCCCCCAACAAGAAGAAGAAAAACAACAAAGTAGTTTGTAGGCTTACTCCCCGAGTAAGCGAAAACACTTTTAATCAAAAAGTATCCCTTTTTCATTTTTTCCTGAGGAATTTCGTCGGCGAAATTTTCCCGAGGGAAATTTATAGACATCCATCTTCAGATCCTCTTTGAGGTGCTCACTCTAAGGAAACAGCCTTGGTCGTAACTATCTCGAAAATAACACCAATAAAAATTGAGTACCGTTGTTACATTTCTTTAGCCAACATTATCAAAGGCCCGTCCACACTAGGAAACAATGTTTGTAAACAAAGTTTCCTAGTGAGGACAGGCCTTTGGTTATGTATAGATATGCTGTATATCTTCGGTTATATATAGATCATTTAATATTTAATCAACTCTCTCTCTCTCTCTCTCTACTAGTATCTAATTGGATTTTAAGCGTTGCCCCTCTATTATTAAGACTCAAGAATCCAACCTCCCTCACTTCCAACCCCCACCCCTTCTGAAAAAAACAAAAAACAGATCCTAGACTAGAGCCTTCCTCTGTAACCGTTACAGGAAAACGTACGAGGGTACTCGCTTAGCGTAGCTGGATGTGTTCTGGACGTTATAATCCACACTAGGTTTTGGAATATACGTAGAGAGACAATAAAAATGAATCGACAACGCCTGCGTATTATTACATAAGTGCATAAATACTTATGGTATAAACATGCATGGTGTATATGAAATATTATATATACATATATATCATATATATATATATATATATATATATATATATATATAAGTATATAGAATATATTTATATATATATTAGTATATATCTGCATACACACACACACACACACACACATATATATATATATATATATATATATATATATATATATATATATATATATATATATATATATACTTTGAGATAGAGAGTGTAAGTCTGTCGGTGTATGTGTGTGAATGATCTGCATATAAGAACCTGCGTCTCTCTCTCTCTCATTTTCCAGCATTCACTTATGATCTCGAACGTGTATTCAAGCTCACTTGTCTCCCTCTATCATCTTTATTCACCTGCTTCTCTTCCTACTTCCCTTGCCTCCTCGGCTTTCACTGTTCTCCCCCTTACTCTCTTTATCTCCCCTACCTCTCTTTTTAATCCCTTTTTTTTTATTATTGTCAGCGTCCTTTCCCTCCCGGTTGTGACTTAGTCTGGCAGACATTCCGAGTGTCCCTCACTCCCGGCGACATTCTCTTTGATCTGATTTGCCTTCCCTTCATTTTTCTCACAGGTTAGAAGCCTGCTCTCTCTCTCTCTCTCTCTCTCTCTCTCTCTCTCTCTCTCTCTCTCTCTCTCTTTTCGCGATTTATCCTTTCACACACACACACACACACACACACACAACCCTTGCAACGCCAGAGGTTATATTCCTCAAACAATCAAGAATATCTGAATGATTTTCTACCAAAAAATCGCGAGTTTTATTTTTTTTTTTAGTTTTAGCTACTTAAAATTTCATTTAATATCCCGTTTAGCTGACATTATATTATTCAGGGATTCTTCGAATAATGCAAACCGAACGGAATACTGAAAAGGAAATCATTACAGAGATTCCATATGGAATCCCCGGCATCTGATGTCCGTTAGGAATGCTGCTCAATGCTGTGGACTGGGCATACTAGATATTGAGAGAACGATGTGTATCCACATTCATAGGCTTCTGATAATCTCTCTCTCTCTCTCTCTCTCTCTCTCTCTCTCTCTCTCTGTCCTACATACATACACCTACTATATGCATGCGTGTGAGTGTTTGTATGTGTACGTACATTTACATGTGTTTTTTCCCCAAAATTGTGAGTCGTTTCATACCGAGTATGATAAAAGATTTATTCCAAATCTAAAATATCTCGTGATATGGTTTCAGGACTAAGTTACTATGCCATGAATCCCCTTCCTCTCTTTTGTCTCCTAGAAAATTCTAAAGAGAAATTTCGTCTTAGACAGGAGAGCATCTCTATAAAAAAAATATCTCCGAATTCATTCCCCGCAATCGAGTTTTCTGTGCAGCGTATAATGCTGTATGAAACCCTCACCCACGGCCAATGAAACGTTCAGCCATGGCCCGGTGGTGGTGTGTTGTCGGCACCTGTATCAGTGCCACACACACGATCATGGCTAACTTTAACCGCGAATATAATAAAAACTACTGAGGTTAGAGGGCTGCAATTTGGTATGTTTGATGATTGGAAAGTGGATGATCAACATAGCAATTTGCAGCCCTCTAGCCTCAGTATTTTCAAGATCTGAGGGCGGACAGAAAAAGTGCGTAAGGATAGACAAATAGACACCTCAATCGTTTTCTTTTTACAGAAAACTAAAGTTTCTAAGAGCATCAGAATGCAGTGCCTTAAAAAGAGTAGTTATATATATATATATATATATATATATATATATATATATATATATATATATATATATATATATAGTGTCTGAAAAACTGACGCGAAATGCTTCAGCCCGGTTTTCCTCAATTCAATCTTCAGTTTGTTTTCATAAATCGACTTACAGTGATATGCGAGATCCAATTCCCTTTGGTTTAGACAGAGAATTTTGGATCACAAGCGTTTCTCGGTTACAACGAAATTTCCTTCTCCCAAATAACCACTTTCAGCTCTGGTCCCTGAATCTTCATCAAGAGGATGAAACCGGAACTGAACAAGAATTTGCAGTATTTCTCCTTTGCAACTTTACTCATATAATGTTGGATTTCTCTTGTTTATTCAAATGTCAGTTTATTTTCATTGCATTCGTCAGTTTTCTACTATTTTTGCTTATTTGATCTTCAAGTTCCTGAATTCTATTTTGCATCTGCACTCTCTTTGTGGTCGATGATTACTTTATCAAAACATTCTTGACCTTGAACTGGTCTCAAGGTTAGAGGTCACCTTAAGGTTTAAGCTATCTAGCCATTAACTGGAATAGGACATCGATAATCCAAACAGTCAATGACCCAAGGAAAAAGAATCTGTTGGAGTCCATTTTTATTGGGGCCACGTCAACGAGGAATATAAATCTCCACCCTGGATTAGCTCTTGATCCTCTCTCAATGTTTTTTTTTTTTTTTTTTTTTTTTTTTTGCTCAAAGAACATTCTGCCAAGATTAATAAACTGAAACCCCGCCCTCCCTTTGTATAAATAAGTTTCTCAACCTTTTTTGATTAAGTGTGAACTTGAGAATGTAGAAATAAACTACAGAAATACTTGTTCCAAGTCCTCAGTATCACTCACCTTTCTACCGTGGATTTAAGGGTTTCTAAAGCACGTGTTCCTTTAGTCTACATTGGATATATAGTATATGCGTGGGTGTGTGTTTCTGTGTACGTGTTCGCTAATTAACGTCAGGACTGTAACTTAAAAAGACCCGTTGAGAGGCAAAATCCTCTCGCACAGAATCAAGAGACCTACGCGTGCACTCAAGTATAATGTAAATATAAAAGTAGACTATTGACACAAATTGCAGACCAATAAATACACATAAGGCATTAGAAAATATACTCAACAAACACACAACAGACCTTCGCCAAGAAATTACTAAAAACAAAAAGCAAAAACAATAAATCACATAAACAACGCTAGAAAAACAAGACCATAGAAACTCACTTCGTTGATGACAAAAAAAAACCCTATTGATGAGAACCTCTTTTCTAGGAAAAAAAGGGGGGGGGGGTAGGAGACATAATAAAAAAAAAAATAAAAAAAAAACAGATCATAAAGACTTTATACTTGGAAGAATTATGAAACTCCACTTAAGAGCACACAGACTGTGACAGCAGTCACTTTAATTAAGAGGTCTTCAAGACTCGAGATGCTAGACACAACAGCGGTGCTCCTCCGAGGCCTGAAGTGGGTCATTAAGGAAGCCAGAGAGAATGTTTCAGTCTCCCCTCCAAACGAGCAATGAAAACGTCCCTCCTCCCACCATTACGAGGACGCAACTCTATTTAGGAACTGATGGCGTTTTAATTATACATGCAGCTATAAATAAGTATGTACTGCAGCATCGAGAAAAAGACATGCCTGATCTTTTAAAGTATTTCTATCATTCAAGAAATTCTACAAGAAGAACTAAGACTATATTTGTCGAGAAATATCACATTTCTTTAAACTGAACTGAATATAAAATTTAGGCCAAAGGCCAACCACTGGGACCCATGAGGCCATTCAGCACTGAAACGGAAATCGACAGTATAAAGTTTGAAAGGTGTAACAGGAGGAAAACCTCACAGTTGCACTATGACTCAAGTGTTAGGAGAGGGTGGAAAGTAAGATGGAAGAAAGAGGATATGAAAGGAGGTACAGTAGAAGGAACGGAAGGAGTTGCAGCTAGAGGCCGAAACCACGCTGCATACAACCTTAATTAATGCCTACAGTGCATCGCATGAGGTTCACTAACGGCACTACTCCCATAAGGGGACAGTTCTTTGAAAAACTAAAATATATAAGTAACATGTTTAAGTAATCTAGTTAATAGTAATGTACACACAAACACACTCAGTGGGCTTAAGTGTTCAGGATTTAAAAGCATTACCGTCACAAATCCGAAAAACTCATTAAATTAAGAAAAAAAAAAACTATTATTTCAATTCACCAGATTGGACTTAGTGCCTCGAGAACCTTCAGATCATCTGGGGAAATTTGCCTTAAAGTCTAAGGCCTACTCAGTTCTCCTATGTAATCGTTAGGGATGGCCAGCAATTGTGGTCATTCAAATCTGATTACTGAATGGTAACTTGAGAGCAAATTCAAAACTTAAAGTAAAAGACCGAAAAGTCACCAACTTCGAATGCAGTGAGATATTTTCACTGCACCAGCACCCTTGAACTTCGAACTCCCTCGGTATTCCCAAATACTTATGACCTTCGTAACTCTAGGTCGTATTCCCGGCAATATTCTTGTATACGACACACGGACAGAAAGATACTCAGACAAACGATCACAGGAACTAAACAAACTGAAAAGTTCATTGAGTATCAAAGCAAAATAAGTCAATAATGCGCCCAAGAAGTTCGGCGCAATCGAGTTTTCTGTCCGGTGGTGGCCTCAGCCACGACCCATGACACTCAGCCACGGTCCGGTGGTGGCTTATGTTGTTGGTACCAGTAGCGCTACCAGAAGTACGACGATGGCTAACTTGAACCTTAAATAAAATAAAAGTACTGAGGATATAGAGCTGCAATTTGGTATGTTTGATAATTGCAGGGTAGGTGATCAACATAACCAATTTGCAGCCCTCTAGCCTCGGCAGTTTTTAAGAACTGAGGGCGGAAGGACAGACAAAATTCGGAACAATAGTTTTCTTTTACAGAAAACTAAAAAGAAGCAAATTAATCCCCCTTACAAATGCATTGAAATGAATTACTTTTTTTCTCTCCATTCAATGACGTCTAAAACGAGTGGAGTGACTGATACAGACAGACATACACCATAGAATCTGCATAGGCAAAATGATCCTTGGAATTAAAAAAAACTATAAACAACCAAAGAAAAAAAAGGGAAAAATCAATTCCTAAAATAAAAGGCATCGAACCAGCCTCTCTCTCTCTCTCTCTCTCTCTCTCTCTCTCTCTCTCTCTCTCTCTCTCTCTCTCTCTCTCTCTCCATTCAGCGTCGTTTAACGGGGTAACAAAAGTCTCGCACTTTATTGCGAATTTAAAGTCAGTTTCTCTCTCTCTCTCTCTCTCTGAACTTTACATTTTTTTCTTTCACGTCATTGAAAAAGCCGAAGCCAAAAGGGACTTCAAAATGACTTCCCTACCCTCGTGCCCACTCGCCGAGCGCGTCGTGGAAAGAAAAAATCACTTAATGAGTATAGTCCAGGGGACAAAAAAGTGGGGGCTCTTAAATGCAGGGTACCTGTGTTTTCCATTTTATTTTGTTTTGTCGTTCTTTTATTCATTCAATTTTTCTTTCTCAAACAAAGCAGCGACCCCACAGCCACGTACTAGGAATAGTAACAGGACGCGTAGTAGGATAGTATTATCCCACGAAAGAAAATAAGAGCAAGTGACCCCAATTTCAAACTATCGATATCACTATACTCGGTTTTTTTCCATCTGTCCAGCCGCCTGTGGTGTTTGTGTATGGTAACACTGCGTCCGGGGCTTTAGATAGTCACATTCAACTTACATTCAACAATAATAACAAAATCCTATTTCAAATATTAACGGTGTAATTCGCATACAGTAAATTATTAAAACGCTTTTCAGTTGCAAATGTACACCCAAATATCCTTTTATTTACCTAAAATTTACACATAGCGTAACTATTTAAAGCCCGGGAAGCAGTGTTACCATGTGAAAACACCACAGGCCGATGGACAGATGAAAAAAAAACAGAGTATAGGCAGGATTCTTCATAGCAGTAGCTCTTTAAAAAAAGAATAATGACAATAAAATAAACAAGTAAAAAATGCAAAAAAATATAAAGAAAAAAAAATCGTATGATCAAGGCCACCGAAAACAGATCTATCTTTCGGTGGTCTCGACATAATGTTGTATGAGCCGCGGCCCATGAAGCTTTAACCACGGCCCGGTGGTGGCCTTTCCTATATCGTTGCCAGAATCACGATTATAGCTAACTTTAATCTTAAATAACATAAAAACTTCTAAGGCTAGGGGGCTGCAGAATGGTATGTTTGATGAATGGAGGGTGAATGACCAGCATACCAATTTGCAGCCCTCTAGCCTCAGTAGTTTTTAAGGTCTGAGCGCGGACGGACAGACAAACAGCCATCTCAATAGTTTCCTTTCACAGAAAACTAAGAAGGCCTCCGACGAAAGTGGCCATCTTTTCGCAGTGGCCCAATTTTGCCAGCCATTAATAATCCCCTGCGCCACATCAAACTCCCGATGAATCCCTGACGTCACGTGACCAGGGCGGACCACCTTTGAGACTCGACGAGTTTGGGGAGTTAGATGGAAATTCCCCAACTTCAAATCCTATTACACTTTGGGCGACGCATTATGGGTGCTCTGTGTTAGCTGTAGGAGGGAGGTGTGTGTCCGATCCCCATGTCGTTCAGATGAAATTAGTGAATGAAATTTGCTTCAAGCGTTATTCTGGACAAGGCGCCATGTTGGATAAGCGTATAGTACACACAAACACACACACACACATATGTATATATATATATATTACATATATATATATATACATATATATATATATATATATATATATATATATATAGATATATATATAGAAGGAGAGAGAGAGAGAGAGAGAGATAGAGAGAGAGAGAGAGAGAGCAGATGAAGCATTTAGCAATTATTATTGACCTTTGGAGTAAGTCACTCCCGATGTTTTTAACGACATTTATGGCTTTATATTTATAAACAAAAAACAAAAAAATGTGACGGTGCATGTGACACAAAAATAAACACACACACACACACACACACATATACTAATATATATATATATATATATATATATATATATATATATATATATATATGTATATATATATATATATATATATATATATATATATATATATATATATATATATGCAATATAAAAGCACCGTATCGTGCTTCTAAGAAATCAGTAGAAGGATCCCCAGTAATATCTTGTTTACCCAGACGAAATATATTCGTGGAAATGTTTACAAAGATTATAGCTTTCATCCATCCTTCTGTGGACTTGATCACTGATTCTCTATATCTCTCTCTCTCTCTCTCTCTCTCTCTCTCTCCTCTCTCTCTCTCTATATATATATATATATATATATATATATATATATATAATATATATATATATATATATGTGTGTGTGTGTGTGTGTGTGTGTTATGTGTGTGTGTGTGTATGTATATATATATATATATATATATATATATATATATATATATATATATATACTTATATAAACATATACATATCGGTCTGTTGTGTGTTTGTGAACAAATAAACTCAAATTGCAAGAACGGCCGAGAAAGCAAATATTCGCAAAACTACTAATACATAGTGACAAATGAAAGGGACAGAAGAGTAATGTAAGAATTCGTGGGGCAGACGTGAATGAGAGCATGGTATCGAAAACTATGAAGAAAAATATGAGAGTGGAAATGAATCACGCAATGATAATAATATACGCATAAAATAAGGCAGAAAAATAATGAAACCCTAACCTAACCTTGGGGAAGATATAAAATGAAGACTGCAGTAAAGGCAATAGTAGTACTATAAAGCTTTGGCCAAAGGTCAAACACTGGCACCTATGAGGTCATTCAGCGCTGGAAAGGAAATTGAGAGCACGTAGGTTTGAAAGGTGAAACAGGGGTCAAACATTGCTGTTGCACTATGAAAGAATTGTTAGGAGAGGACTGACAGCAAGATGGAAGAAAGAGAATATGAATGGAGGTATAGTAAAGGGAATGAAAGTCAGATTATACATGGAAGGATAAGAGCGAAGAAAATAACCGGGATTATCTCCGACAGATGGAAAACGACAATAATTGGTGAATGCGGAAGAACAAATGAATCATTTAGAGGTTAACTGGCACCGTTGAATGTGGAGGAAGGCAGAAATCCAGTCAAATGGTCTGGAACATCATGGAAAGCGGGTTGAATCCATATACCAAAAGGGAAATCCAGCAGAAAGTTCACATAACCACGAGGAGTTTACATGCATAATTAGTTCCCCGTTGGACGAATGGATTTCGCGATCGGCTACCAATCCGGTGGTCCTAAGTTCGATTCTCGGCTCGGCCAACGCGGAACCAGATGAATTTATCTCTGGTGAGAGAAATTAATTTCTCGATGTAATGTGGTTCGGATCCCACAATAAGCCGTAGGTCCCGTTGCTAGGTAACCAACTGGTTCCTAGCCACGTAAAAATATCTAATCCTTCGGGGCAGCCCTAGGAGAGCTATTAATCAGCTCAGTGGTCTGATAAAACTAAGATATGCTTAACTTTACACGTCTAATTTCGGAATTAATCCCGTAGAGGTCGAAAGTGACTTTTAAAAAATTGTTAATGAGAATGATGATGATAATGAATCCTTCCAAAGTTTGGCAGTAGATGGAAAGTAACAAAAAACGAGCACAGCAACGCGGAAATTATTAATAGCCATCAACAAATTCATAAATACTGGACGTGGTGCTCAGCGACAATTTCAAGGGTACCAAGAAGAAGAATAAGGACCCCAATCAGAAAGTTGGCTTTTGATTCGGTTGGGCAAAATGGAAAATAAAAGGCGGAGGCATTTTGAACGTTCCAGCAATATCTAAACCGAAGAGCAAATATAGTCATATTAAAGCT
The DNA here is from genome assembly GCF_015104395.2 of Macrobrachium nipponense. Classification (NCBI taxonomy): domain Eukaryota; kingdom Metazoa; phylum Arthropoda; class Malacostraca; order Decapoda; family Palaemonidae; genus Macrobrachium; species Macrobrachium nipponense. The sequence continues at coordinate 28,377,414 of NC_087208.1, forward strand.
CTAGTAAAAGTAATGACCATCAGAATTTGCGACCTCGGAACCAAATACCTAACCTCATCTCAGGAGCTACATAACACGCCAGCATAAAAATATGTTCACCGAAATCATAGATGAAAAGAAAGCCACCCTTTTATTGGTTCTCTATAAAAGAAAACTATTTTGCCGGCTTTGTCTGTCCGTCCGCCCTCAGATCTTAAAAACTGCTAAGGCTAGAGGTCTGCAAATTGGTATAAAGGTCATCCACCCTCCAATCATCAAACATACCAAATTGCAGCCCTCTAGCCTCAGTAGTTTATTTACGGTTAAAGCTAGCATAATCGTACTTCTGGCAGCGCCATAGGTACCAACAACATAGGCCTCCACCGTGGCTGCTGAGTTTCATGGGCAGTAAACTCGATTGCGCCGAAGAGACTTCGGAGTAGTTTTTACTCGTTCTTACAATGGCGAATTCAGAAACTTAGTGAAGAAGATTCCGTGCCATTTAATCTATGGAATTATTTTTTTTCGGGGTTCCACCTGGGAGGGGGACTTCCCCCATCAAACAGCTAAGTATCATTTAATAACAAATTCACTTCACCTCGGGAATAACTTACACCCAAGATGAATCATAACTGATAATTTACCAAGTTCGAATCCCGGCAGGGAGAGATGCTGAGTGATTTCGATATTAAATTATATTTGTGACTTGATATGTATGTGTATATATATATATATTATATATATATATATATATATATATATATATATACTATATATATATATATATATATATATATATATATATATATATATATATATATAATAAAAAAGGAATCACGATAAAATCAATAAGCAAAACGTAAACCATATGCAGTAAGTGTTTATAAAATATCCAAATATATATGTGTAAAGATTTGAACTCTAACTTAACGCTTTAGTTTAGTAGTCCATTCAGTATTCTAGGGATATTAACGACAAATAAGCTAAAAGTTCAAACACATATCAAAACCTACTGGCATACTGTCTGTCCCGGTAGTTTATATTCGCAGTCAATGATGAAAAAAAAAAAAATATATTTTAAAGTCAGGAAGTCTAGAAGTGAAAATGTATATCTATATGAATAATCCTATACGGATCTTACAGGGTAAATAATATATATAAAATTTGTATGGAAACCCTTTTCATTAGTTTGAATAAAGAATATCTAATTTAACATAAGTAATAACATATATTTTACAATCTTGCAGATTTCCAACGTGAAACTAATATTATATTGTTCAATTTTGGTACCGTTTTTTTCAGACATTCTTCTCGTGTGGGTGGAGTATTAAAACAAAACATACATGGCTATCATTTGAAAGTACTAAAGTCGTACCTTTTACAGCAAGTAACGTAACTCTTAAGCCGGCTGAGAAAATCTCCTACCAGGCGATGAGGTCATCAATCCTGAAGGTGCCTGGTGCGTTTGCCGAATCATCATTGTTCCTTTTAACCTCAATAAACCGCTTGCACAGGCTTCATCTGTAGTGTGTGTCGTCTCGTGCTTGCAAAGCAGGTTGGCTGGAGAGAGGAATGCTTAGCACGAACTTCTCATGGGCAAGGCAGGTCGTTAGGTACAAGTGTCTATCCGTGTGTGCAATACAACTTTAGTTAATGAATTGCAATCGTTTTAAAATTAATGAACAAAATAAGCAAACAGAATTTCAAAAACATCAAAATGAATTAATTTTTCTGAACCTCATAGACAATTAGAGTCAATAAATCAGCTTATGACATTGGTAAATGGACATTTAGAAGTATCAGGTCATGGATATGAAAAATTTACTCGCAACATTAGCCTATTACAATTCAAGTAAATCACATTCATGGGAAAATGTCGCATTTTCTTGAAAAACCCAATTTATATAGAAATTAGTTACATAGTGGGTTCTTTCATAGCATCTCCTGCCTAAAAATTAACCTCAGAGGATGCGCGCGAGAAAATTGAATATGAACCTTTTGTTAGGGGCACATAGGATCGGATTTTATCACAGCTTAATTTCAGCAAGCGTAGAGAAATACAGAATCATGATTAATATTCTCCTTGACTCTTATGTTGCCTGGCAATCTTACAAATAGCTCCGTTTCCACTTCTTTGTCTAGTAACTTACTATAAGTAATATCGAATTTTCTTTGGGATTCGTATTGATATCTGTTAATGTGGATATTTTTACGGTCATCAGAGACCTGGATAGGTTCACTCATTGTTATAATGCCATGGATAAAAAAGTTTGTACAGCTGACTCTTTTGAATTCCATATTCATGTGGGTTAAGTCTAGTCCTTAATGGCTTTCTCCCTCCCGTATTTGGATGTTGCCTGAATTTACTTTGCCTTGTGACAAGTATAATTTCACTTACAGGCTGATTAACGGAACCTGGTTACAGTACCCTGCAGTACGAGAGTTTCACATCGCATGCCCGGACAGATCGTCTACAGATTCAAAACCCATTCGTCGCTGCGGACGACAGCAATGAAGTAACACCCGCCTACAATGTAAAGGGAATAAGCACCATCATAAGTGAACAAGCTTATTTCGTGGACTTCTTGGACTGACACCCGTATCCTGTCGTTAATCTCGTTTTTAATGCGGAATGCTCTGGCGGCTGTCGCAATCGCAATTGACTACAAAGGGACATACTTCCGACAATTACGACGAAGAGGATATTCAACTCTACGTTGCTGGCGCAGGACTCGTGCTGGGGATGATTTTATTCATCGCGAACATATTCGTATGGTATAGGATGCAGAGGACAAGTATGGGCGCAAAATAGAACGTCGGACCCTGCCCAGGCAATTTCCCCTTGTTTTTAACCATTTGGAATTGGCCATTTCATTTGGCTATAGGTGGTTGTCTGGAACTGTGTAATGGACGAAAAGTTGTTAGAACACTAGTTAAATGTGCAGTAGGTGTGTCCTCGGTCATGTATCTCATATAAAGTATCAGTAAAAGCAGAATCGAAATATATCTGTGCGTGTACGCACGAGGAATCTATTTAAAGTGCACCTAGATTAATCACTTAGATATGTCGTTTATGTTAACCAGTTGTATTAAGCGCACATATATTGATCATAATTATATGAATCCATATACATATGTATAAATAAATCAGGTAGCCTATAATCAATCTGTTACCTTTTATCTTACCAATAACTGCAGTTAGTATATGGGTCAACGAATCAGTTAGCATAAAAAATTAATAAATCAATTACTAAACCAGTATATATGATTTTTATCACTTCATATGTGATTTTTATCAGTTAAAATATGATTTTTATCATGTTAATCTTTATTTTATGCAATTATCAGGAGTACATTAGTAATTTCTGTAGCATATGTATCTTAATGAGATGAAGTGAAAAACTGTATCAGTATATATAACGTGATCACTATTATTTACGAATATCATCATAAGCATATGTCTTATATCTTCTTACATGAATCTGTATTTGTGTACACCATGAATTTTTTTACTTATAAGTATTTTCTATATAACGATATATATTCACCATAGTGTCTGTATCACACTCCTAGAAGTCAAATGCAAGTCAAGCTTGAGTAATATTCAGTGATTCATTTGTTTATAAACTATAGCCCAAGCGTCTTGCTTGAGGCGACCACCGTGGCCTATAATTCAAACGGCCTACGTGATTTGTAATCTATGTCATCTGTGTGTATGTTCGTATGTTCGAGCTACTGTCTGCTTCCTTTATGATTTGTAAACGAGATTGTAGAGGAGAAGCGATCAAGCCATCGTCATTAGAAGACCTGTCCATTTTTATCTGAGCTTCATCATGTAGAATCCAATCAGCCATCATCATTGGCAGACTTGTACAATTTCATCTTGTAATCTCAGAAGAATAGATGTATTTTTGTACTCAGTGTTTTCTACTAGAACCTCACATCAGAAAGAGATCGAATGAACTTATAACTATCGTCATGAGTTTAACACATCTCCGTCGTCATAACCAAAGAAGATATGGACTTCGTAAGTTATCATCAAACCCCAAGACACTCCAATGAGTATGGAAGTCAGAACCAACCGACTTCGCGTAAGATTATCGCAAGTCTAACATAACCTCACAGGGCGCCTTATTATACAAGGCAACAGGCCTCAAATATATATAGGTACATATAGACAGAAATAGATAGACACCCAAGCCTATACCATATATGCAAGTAATCATCAAGCCGTTAATTTGAACTTGGTTTTAATTCACTGAGGAGAGAGAGAGAGAGAGAGAGAGAGTTTGGAGAAAGTTACCTGGAAGCGCGACGAAAACTTTTTAATTCACTCGGCTAACGAATTTTTCAGTCAGTTGCTGAGTAACTTTTTCTCTTTCCAATTTCTTGCGATGGGTGTTTTTTCTTCGTTCTTTTGTGCCCTTTCTCTCTCTCTCTCTCTCTCTCTCTCTCTCTCTCTCTCTAGCTTTCCCCCTTCCCTATCGAATCATTCCATCAAGCGCACTTTTTAGGGTATAATCCCCGTTTGCCTTTTACACGAACAGAAAGACTATAAAGCAATTCTGCTAACTTTTCCTTCGTGAGATTCGTTAATCTTGATCCCTTTCTCTCTCTCTCTCTCTCTCTCTCTCTCTCTCTCTAAGGTCCTGGTATCCCAAATACTGCTCGTCTCACAACCGAATGACCTGGGTTTAAGGCCCCGAACTGGATGTATAAAAAAAAAAAAGTATATTTCGGCGCAATAGAGTTTCCTGTACAGCGTATAATGCTGCATGAAAATCTCAGCCACAGCCCATGAAACTCTCATCTGCGGCCTATGAAACTTACTGCCACGGCCCGGTGCTGGCCTGTGTTGTCAGCACCTTTAGCGGTGCTAGAAGCACGATCATGACTAAATTTAGCCTTAATCAAATAAAAATTAATGATGCTACAGGGCTGCAATTTGGCACGTTTGATGATTGGAGGGTGGATCATCAACATACCAATTTGCAGCCTTCTAGCCTTACAAGTTTTCATGCTCTGAGGCAAGTCAAAAAAAGAACCATCTCAATAGTTCTGTTTTACAGAAAACTAAAAACGTTATGGACACATTTCCTTAAAATCCCAATATGCCTCCGCTGACCTAAGCAGTAAATTAGACTCCTGGTTGCTATAATCTAGTTCACTTTGGGTAGATTCTTGGGAGAGCCATAGGTCTACGAGACGTTTGTTTGGGCGTGCGCTGATTGGCTGCGAGCTGCCTATCTCCCGGTACCAGCCAATCAGCGGCCGCCAAACAAACTTCTCGTAATCATACGGCTCATCCAAGAATCTACCTTACGTGAACTACCTATAGTCGACTGTTCTGAGTCGCAGCTGGGGTGAGGAGAGAGAGAGAGAGAGAGCAGTACTACGTCAAAAAGTATGTTATCACAGGCAGTTTCGAATCTACAGTAATCAAAGGAGTCCTTAATTAACCGCTAGATGCCCTAACAGCTACACATGGCCCTACGGCTCTCTGCAAAAGAGAATCTTGCAGAACAAGAAAACGAACATTACTGAACTGTCTGGTAAACAGTGACATCAATCTCACTAAAGCGTATATAAAGATGTAAGACATATGTAATATATATATTTTATATATCTTATAAAAGTACCCAATAAAAATGCAAATAGGTAAAACGTTAATGCTATATATTTCAGACATTACTTGCCTGTAGAGGGTTAAGTTAAGTATATCTTAGTTTTACCAGACCACTGAGCTAATTAACAGCTCTCCTAGGGCTGGCCCGAAGGATTAGATATTTTTACGTAACTAGGAACCAATTGGTCACCTAGCAACTGGACATACAGCTTATTGTGGGATCCAAACCACATTATGTCGAGAAATAAATTTCTATCACCAGAAATAAATTCCTTTGATTCCGCGTTGGCCGAGCCCAGAATCGAACCACCGGTGCCTGTAGAGGGGAACGGTTCTTCTCCGAAATATATAGCATTCATTTTCTACATTTTTGGGATTTTTATGGGCTCCTTTTGTTACACAGAATTCTGTTTTAACAGAAAAATACTTCACATTCATATATATATATATATATATATATATATATATATATATATATATATGTGTGTGTGTGTGTGTGTGTGTGTGTGTGTGTGTGTGTGTGTGCAGTAAAACATTCCCAGCATAAAACATTCGCAGAAAGCAAAGACAAACACTATTCAATGCCGATTCCCTAATCCGCGATATTCACAGACTCCCCCACGATCGAGATAAGCGAACACTTTATCCAAACTGCCGGATATTACCGAGGGGTCCCTCATGCAACAGGTTGGCGGAAGGGACACGGAAAAGAAAGGAAAAGAAAAAAAAAACTCTTCTCGACTATCATTAAATTAAGATTACTTTTCCTTCGGGCATCGCCCCATACCATACACCGTGAGAGATCTCCGTCGTCTCTTTGGAAGGGGTGAAATTCTTGCTGTCATATCATATGAAGGGGTCCACACTGCTATCTAACACTATCTCAATTTATTCATTATCCTTTTGAAAAGGAATATCCATTTACGTCAATGAACAAGTAAAAATGCATCAAAGTTCTTTCGGCACAAACGAGTTTTCTGTATAGAATATAAAGCTGTATGAAACTCTCAGCCACCGCCCAAGAAAACCCTCACACGCCGCCCATGAAACTTTTACCCACGCACCAACGGTGGCCTATGTTGTTGGCAGCTACAGCGCTGTCAGACACGTGATCATGGCTAACTTTAACCATGAATAAAAAAAATCTGAGAGTAGATAAAAGCGTTTTCTGGCATCTTTTATTATTTCGTGATCTTAGTTTTCCTTAGAGAACCGGCCAGTTGGACGGCCAGTGGGCCTGTCTCTTTTAGGAAGGAAGCTGATAGGGACCATGAAAAACAGAAGCAGGAGGAGAAGTCCGAAGCTTTGCCGTGAAAGTAAAGAAACTGTCGCTGAACGATGTGACATGAGGGGTGGGTCAGGATAAACACTTCCTGAACACAGTATAGTTACTATAGTAAATTCACATCAACCGTCCATTTGATATCTAGGCCAGTCCCTTACGACGCTCCTGATTGGCTGTTGATAAGCCAATCACGGGGATTGGAAACTCTCAGTCTCTCGAGAGAGCTCACATGGGTAGGATCTGTGTTCCACCTCTCCTGAGGGATACTTCTTTCTAAAGTATCCCTCAGGAGAGGTGGAACACGCATCCCGCCTATGTGAACTCTCGAAAGAGACAGTTTCCAGCCCTGTGATTGGCGTATCAACAGCCAATCAGGAGCGTCGTGAGGGACTGAACTAGACATCAAACGCACGGTTGATGTGAATCTAATATAGCAATGTCTAGTTACAGAACTAACTTCCATCTTGTTCGATATGTTTGATCTCTTATCCAACACTTTCAATACCCAAGTCAGTCCTAAACATAATGCACACAAACAGAAACAAAAATATTGTCCACTTAGTAAACGTTTCCTTGAAAAGTTACAAAAATTAGCATTATTATATATTATTTCAGTAGATGAAACCTATCCTCATGGAACAAGCACACCAAAGGGGCCTCCGACTTGAAATTCTAGCTTCCAAAGAATGTTGGTTTCAACCTCCCAACGCAGACCCCAAACTGTGGCAGTAACTGATCATGCTACAGAGCCAGTAATGATTTTCCATCGCCCTGGGGGAGACACGAACCTGCCACATCTGAGTGGCATTCCACGACACTAACCGCTATACAAGCGGACCAGATGAAAGACCCCAAAACATATTTCGTGATCGCCTCCTGGACATTCTGAGCGAACAAAATAAGTGCCACTGCTTTCCATAAAAATAATTGTGTGTTTAAATGCTTTGACCTTAGGTCAGGAATACACGAGCCATGAAGGGTAATTTTAAACACAACATTTTAGCTATTTATTTATGTCTATCTAATATGTATATATATATAATATATATTTATGTATACACGTATGTATATATATATGTGTGTGTGTGTGTGTGTGTGTGTGTGTATCGGTCTCACTTCCTCTTAACCAGGGCTGGAGTATCAGATTAAGATATTCTTAGACTCTATCTATCGCTCTCTCTCTCTCTCTCTCTCTTAAACTTTGTAAAAGAATCAGTGGAGTCTAATTCATCTAATTCCTGCCCACCGTTCTCCCTAAAAGCTTTTGTACCTGGAAAACTTTTCCATGACTCCTTAAAAAGAGAGAGAGAGAAAAAAAAACCTTGTCCCTGGAAGGAAACAAATTCGAAGCGGTCTCCCAGCAGCCATGTTACGGAGAGTGGATGTAATGGCAAACTGGTTAATGAACTTCCTTGGCCTGAATTTATATATATCTATATATATATATATATATATATATATATATATATATATCATAAAGTATAAAAGGCCCTTAAAACAACTGGTCTACAACTAAGGATTATATTTCGGTGGACTAACTTCCATCGAAATATAGTCCTTAGTTTTTAAACCAGTGTTTTAATGGGCCTTTTATACTTGAGTCGTATCCTGAAAAAAAAAAATACAGATACTATATATATATATATATATATATATATATATATATATATAAATATATATATTCGTACCATCATCATTCCCGTTATTTCTGCAGTTATGTATCTTGAAATACGACGCCCAAGAAAGCAGGAGAGAGAGAGAGAGAGAGGGAGAGCTTCACCCTGAACACGACGCCATCACAAACAATCCCCTGCGCCTCTCCTTCGCATGTCCGTGGAGCACAACAACCTCTCTGACGAAGTAATCAAAACGCTGAATTATTGAAGGCAACAATTACTTATATAACGTGGACCTCATCACGAAAGCCTTCGATGAACAACGCATAACAACGAGACATATGACCTGAACAAATTGTATCCAGTAGCACACTTAACAAAATAATATTCTCACCTCGCCAAAGACTCATAGATGATTCTCGTAAGACGGTTACGTTCAATTCCCTCAAGCTCAATATCACAAACAACAGTTCCGTAACCCAGCACTGGCAGATTAGAAGGGAAAGAGGCCCTTCGCTCCATCAGGAAAGGCGCATTCATTCAATATATTTCAAAGTACACATTGACGGATTTCCTTATGGTCAATGACCAACAGTGGCACGCGTCGGTTGGCCTAGCCTACATCAACCCTACATCAACCATCTCCTATT
>NC_087208.1:28387069-28394569 GCF_015104395.2 Macrobrachium nipponense
AATAGGAGATGGTTGATGTAGGGTTGATGTATAGGGTTGATGTAGGCTAGACCAACCGACGCGTGCCACTGTTGGTCATTGACCATGAGGAAATCCGTCAATGTGTACTTTGAAATATATTGAATGAATGCGCCTTTCCTGATAGACCGAAGGGCCTCTTTCCCTTCTAATCTGCCTATGCTGGGTTACGGAACTGTTGTTTGTGACATTTAGTTGAGGGAATTGAACGTAACCGTCTTACAAGAATCATCTATGAGTCTCTGGCGAGGTGAGAATATTATTTTGTTTAGTTTGCTACTGGATACAATTTGTTCAGGTCATATGTCTCGTTGTTATGCGTTGTTCATCGAAGGCTTTCGTGATGAGGTCCACGTTATATAAGTAATTGTTGCCTTCAATAATTCAGCGTTTTGGTTACTTCGTCCAAGAGGTTGTTGTGCTCCACGGACATGCGAAGGAGGGGCGCAGGGGGATTGTTTGTGATGGCGTCGTGTTCAGGGTGAAGCTCTCTCTCTCTCTCTCTCTCTCTCTCTCTCTCTCTCTCTCTCTCCTGCTTTCTTGGGCGTCGTATTTCAAGATACATAACTGCAGAAGTAACGGGAATGATGATGGTTACGAATATATATATATATATATATATATATATATATATATATATATATATATATATATATACTTCTGTTAAAACAGGATACGTCTCAAGTATAAAAGGTCCATTAAAACACCCTGGTTTAAAACTAAGGAGCGTCTCAAGTATAAAAGGTCCATTAAAACACCCTGGTTTAAAACTAAGGACTATATTTCGGTGGAAGTTAGTGCACCGAAATATAGTCCTAGTTTTAGACCAGTGTTTTAATGGGCATTTTATACTTTATATATATAGTATATATATATATATATGATATATATATACATATATATATATACATATATATATATATATATATATATATATATATATACATATATATAAAATTCAGGTTAAGAAAGTTCATGAACCAGTTTGCCATTACATCCACTCTCCGTAACATGGCTGCTGGGAGACCGCTTCGAATTTGTTTCTTTCCAAGGACATTTTTTTTTTTTTTTTTTTAAAGAGTCATGGAAAAGTCTTCCAGGTACAAAAGCTTTTAGGGAGAACGGCGGCCAGGAATTAGGTGAATTAGACTCCACTGATTCTTTTACAAAGTTTGAGAGAGAGAGAGAGAGTCTAAGAATATCTTGATCTGATACTCCAGCACTGGTTACGAGCAAGTGAGACCGATATATATATATATATATATATATATATATATATATATATATATATATATATATGTGTGTGTGTGTGTGTGTGTGTGTGTGTATGTATATATACATATATGTGTATACATATATATGTATATACACACATATATTTATATTTACACACACACACGCACGCATATATATATATCAGCTGATTCGATACAGTTTTGAATATGCCTTTTCCATGATAATCTGAAGTCCCGTGAAACCGTTATAAGTGATACTGAGTGTATGTGTAAACAACAAGTCAACCGCCAAAGACGTTACAAGTTGGCGTGGCTTTGGCAGTTCAAAGAGTGCCACGCATCTCTATATCCCTTCTTGATTGGCCCTTGTGTCTTAGGAGCCAGAATAATCAATCAGCTTCTTGCATAACGATGCCATCTGAAAGGGGGCATTTGAAACAGGCCTCACCATCGGTCAGATCAGTTCGTTAGCGGGTCCCATACAGCACAGACAAACTGGGTCGAGAGTGCCCAGTGCCCCCGCAGTCCCGTTCCCGTCGGCCGCCACACAAAGACGTGTGTCACCATGTAGTGTCAATAACAGTTTAACCTGCCGTCCGGTTGTGCACTTGCATAGTTAACGTAATAATTACAAGTAAAGGCCACCTGTGTAGCTAAGAATAATACACCTGTGTTAAACTTTTCATCGATTATTATTTTTGCATGTCCTACATTGCATGCACATAAACTTATCTCTCTCCTGTTTTTCCTTCATATCCCGAACCCACAAATGACCGAGATCAGGTCATATATATATATATATATAATATATATATATATATATATATATATATATAAACACACACATTAGATAGACCGATAAATAGATAGCTAAAATGTTGGGTTTAAAATTACCCTTCATGGCTCGTGTATTCCTGACCTAAGGTCAAAGCATTTAAACACACAATTGTATTTATGGAAAGCAGTGGCACTTATTTTGTTCGCTCAGAAATGTCCAGGAGGCGATCACGAAATATGTTTGGGTCTTTCATCTGGTCCGCTTGTATAGTGGTTAGTGTCGTGGATTGCCACTCAGATGTCACCAGTTTGCGTCTCCCCCAGGGCGATGGAAAATCATCACTGGCTTCGTAGCATGATCAGTTACTGCCACAGTTTGGGGTCTGCGGTGGGAGGTTGAAACCAACATTCTTTGGAAGCTAGAATTTCAAGTCGGAGGCCCCTTTGGTGTGCTTGTTCCTTGTGGATAGGTTTCATATGCTGAAATAATATATAATAATGATCATTTTTGTAACTTTTCAAGGAAACGTTTACTAAGTGGACAATATTTTTGTTTCTGTGTGTGCATTATGTGAAGGATAGAATTGGTATTGAAAGTGTTGGATAAGAGATCAACATATTGAACAAGATGCGAGTTAGTTCTGTAACTGGACAGTGCTATATTAAATTCACATCAACTGTGCATTTAATGTCTAGTTCAGTCTCTTACGACGCTCCTGATTGGCTGTTGATAAACCTATCACAGGGCTAGAAACTCTGTCTCTCTCAAGAGTTCACACAGGCAGGATGTGTGTTCCACCTCTCCTGAGGGATACTTTAGAAAGTCGTATCCCTCAGGAGAGGTGGAACGTAGATCCTACCCATGTGAACTATGGGAGAAAGACTGAAGAGTTCCCAGCCCTGTGATTGGCTTATCAACAGCCAATCAGGAGCGCCATAAGGGACTGGCCTAGATATCAAATGGACAGTTGATGTGAATTTACTATAGTAACTATACTGTGTTCAGGAAGTGTTTATCCTGACCCACCCCTCATGTCACATCGTTCAGCGACAGTTTCTTTACTTTCACGGCTAAGTTTCGGACTTCTCCTCCTGCTTCTGTTTTTCATGGTCCCTATCAGCTTCCTAAAAGAGACAGGTCAATTGGCCGTCTAACTGGCATGTTCTCCAAGGAAAACTTAAGATCACGAAATAATTAAAGATGCCAGAAACCGCTTTTATCTGCTCTCAGATTTTGAAGACCACTGAGGATCGAAGGCTGCAAATTGATATGTTGATCATCCACCCTCCAATCATCAAACATATCAAATTGCAGCCCTCTAGCCTCAGTAGTATTTTTTTCTTTATTCGTGGTTAAAGTTAGCCATGATCACGTGTCTGACAGCGCTGTAGCTGCCAACAACATAGGCCACCGTTGGGGCGTGGGTAAAAGTTTCATGGGCGGCGTGTGAGGGTTTTCATTATATGCTATACAGGAAACTTGATTGCGCCGAAGGAACTTCGGTGAATTTTTTATTTGTTCATTAACATAAATGGATATTCGTTTTCAAAAGGATAATGTTAGATAACAGTAGCGGACCCCTTCATTTCATCTGACAGCAAGAATTTCACCCCTTCCAAAGAGACGACGGACACTCTCACGGTGTATGGTATGGGGCGATGCCCGAAGGAAAAGTAATCTTAATTTAATGGTAGTCGAGAAGAGTTTTTTTTTCTTTTCCTTTCTTTTCCGTGTCCCTTCCGCCAACCTGTTGCATGAGGGACCCCTCAGTAATATCCGGCAGTTTGGATAAAGTGTTCGCTTATCTCGATCGTGGGGGAGTCTGTGAATATCGCGGATTAGGGAATCGGCATTGAATAGTGTTTGTCTTTGCTTTCTGCGAATGTTTTATGCTGGGATGTTTTACTGGAGACACACGCAGACACACACACACACACCCACACATATATATATATGAATGTGAAGTATTTTTCTGTTAAAACAGAATTCTATGTAACAAAAGGAGCCCATAAAAATGCCAAAAAGCTAGAAAATGAATGCTATATATTTCGAAGAACTGTTCCCCTCTTTAGGTAAGTAATGCCTGTAGAGTGTAGAGGGAGACAGTTTTTCTCAGAGTCAGAAATATATAGCATTCATTTTCTACCTTTTTGGCATTTTTTACCTTTTGGCATTTTTATGGGCTCCTTTTATTATACGTATACACACACACACACACACACACGCACACACATATATATATATATATATATATATATATATATATATATATATATATATATATATTATATATATATGTCTTATATTTTTATATACGCTTTAGCGAGATTGATGTCACTGTTTATCAGACAGTCCAGTAATGTTCTATTTCTTGATCTGCAAGATGCTCTTTGCAGAGAGCCGTAGGGCCACGTGTAGCTGTCAGGTCATCTACCGATTAATTAAGGACTCCTTTCATTGCTGTAGATTCGAAACTACTCAAAGAAACGAATGAATATCTGACAAGTTGAGAAACAGCTCAATCAAGTCCCACCAGTTTTTCTGCTCCCCAGCTGCGACTCAGAACAGTCGACTATAGCTGGGATTCTTGAATGAGCCCTATGCTTACGAGACGTTTGTTTGGCGGCCAATCAGCGCCCGCCCAAACAAACGTCTCGTAAACATATGGCTCACCCAAGAATCTACCTTAAGTGAACCAGCTTATAGCAACCATGAGTCTAATTTACTGCTTAGGTCAACGGAGGCATATAGGGATTCTAAGGAAATCTGTCCATAACTTTTTTAGTTTTCTGTAAAACAAAACTATTGAGATGGTTCTTTTTCTTTCTACCCTCAGAGCTTAAAAACCTCTAAGGCTAGAAGGCTGCAAATTGGTATGTTGATGATCCACCCTCCAATCATCACACGTACCAAATTGCAGCCCTGTAGTAATGATAGTGCGTCTGTCACCGCTACAGATGCCGACAACAGGCCAGCGCTGGGCCGTGGCTGAAAGTTTAATAGGCCGCGGATGAGAGTTTCATGGGCTGTGGCTGAGATTTTCATGCAGCATTATACGCTGTACAGGAAACTCTAGTGCGCCGAATGCGCCGAAAAATACTTTTTTTGTATGCATCCAGTTCGTGCCCTTGAACCCAAGTCATTCGGTTGTGAGACGAGCAGTATTTGGGATACCAGGACCTTATAGAGAGAGAGAGAGAGAGAGAGAGAGAGAGAGAGAGAGCGAGAGAGAGAGAAACGATCAAGACTGACGAATCTCACGAGGGAAAAGTTAGCAGAATTGCTTTATAGTCTTTCTGTTCGTGTAAAAGGCAAACGCGGATTATACCCTAAAAAGTGCGCTTGATGGAATCATTCGATAGGGAAGGGGGAAAGCGAGAAGAGAGAGGAGAGAGAGAGAGAGAGAGAGAGAGAGAGAGAGAGAGAGGGAGAGAGAGAGAGAGAAAGGGCACAAAAGAACGAAGAAAAAACACCCATCGCAAGAAATTGGAAAGAGAAAAAGTTACTCAGCAACTGACTGAAAAATACGTTAGCCGAGTGAATTAAAGTTTTCGTCTCGCTTCCAGGTAACTTTCCTCCAAACTCTCTCTCTCTCTCTCCCTCCCTCTCTCTCATCTCGGTCTCCTCTCTCATCCTCTCTCTCTCCCTCTCTCTCTCTCTCCCTCTCTCTCTCCCCCTCTCTCTCCATTCTCTCTTCTCCCCCTCCTCCCTCCTCAGTGAATTAAAAACCAAGTTCAAATTAACGGCTTGATGATTACTTGCATATATGGTATAGGTTTGGGTGTCTATCTATTTCTGTCTATATGTACCTCTATATATATATATGTGTGTGTGTGCGAATGTAATGTATATTATATATATATATATATATATATATATATATATATATATATATATACACATATACACATATATATCAAGTCACAAATATAATTTAATATCGAAATCACTCTGCATCTCTCCCTGCCGGGATTCGAACTTGGTAAATTATCAGTTATGATTCATCTTGGGTGTAAGTTATTCCCGAGGTGAAGTGAATTTGTTATTAAATGATACTTAGCTATTAAATGGGGGAAGGGAAGTCCCCCTCCCAGGTGGAACTCCGAAATGCCATAGATTAAATGGCACGGAATCTTCTTCACTAAGTTTCTGAATTCGCCATTGTAAGAACGAGCAAGAACTGCCCTGAAGTCTCTTCGGCGCAATCGAGTTTTCTGTCTCGTGGTGGCCTCAGTCACAGCCCATGAAACTCAGCAGCCACGGTCCGGTGGAGGCCTATGTTGTTGGTACCTATGGCGCTGCCAGAAGTACGATTATGCTAGCTTTAACCGTAAATAAACTACTGAGGCTAGAGGGCTGCAATTTGGTATGTTTGATGATTGGAGGGTGGATGACCTTCATACCAATTTGCAGACCTCTAGCCTTAGCAGTTTTTAAGATCTGAGGGCGGACGGACAGACAAAGCCGGCAAAATAGTTTTCTTTTACAGAGAACCAATAAAAGGGTGGCTTTCTTTTCATCTAAGATTTCGGTGAACATATTTTTATGCTGGCTTGTTATGTAGCTCCTGAGATGAGGTTAGGTATTTGGTTCCGAGGTCGCAAATTCTGATGGTCATTACTTTTACTAGAGCTTTAGTATGACTATATTTCCTCTTCGGTTAAGATATTGCTAGAACGTTCAAAATGCTTCCGCCTTCTATTTTCCATTTTGCCCAACCGAATCAAAAGCCATCTTTCTGATCGGGGTCCTTATTCTTCTTCTTGGTACCCTTGAAATAGTCGCTGGGCACCACGTCCAGTATTTTTTAATTTGTTGATGGATATTAATAATTTCCGCGTTGCTGTGCTCGTTTTTTGTTACTTTCCATCTACTGCCAAACTTTGGAAGGATTCATTATCATCATCATTCTCATTCACGACTTTTTTTAAAAGTCACTTTTGACCTCTACGAGATTAATCCCGAAATTAGACGTGTAAAGTTAAGCATATCTTAGTTTTTATCAGACCACTGAGCTCATTAACAGCTCTCCTAGGGCTGGCCCGAAGGATTAGATATTTTTTCGTGGCTAGGAACCAGTTTGTTACCTAGCAACGGGACCTACGGCTTATTGTGGGATCCGAACCACGTTACATCGAGAAATTAATTTCTCTCACCAGAAATAAATTCATCTGGTTCCGCGTTGGCCGAGCCGAGAATCGAACTTAGGACCACCGGATTGGTAGCCGATCGCGAAATCCATTCGTCTAACGGGGAACTAATTATGCATGTAAACTCCTCGTGGTTATGTGAACTTTCTGCTGGATTTCCCTTTTGGTATATGGATTCACCCCGCTTTCCATGATGTTCCAGACCATTTGACTGGATTTCTGCCTTCCTCCACATTCAACGGTGCCAGTTAACCTCTAAATGATTCATTTGTTCTTCCGCATTCACCAATTATTGTCGTCTTCCATCTGTCGGAGATAA
>NC_087208.1:28399569-28429644 GCF_015104395.2 Macrobrachium nipponense
GTTGTGTGTTTGTTGAGTATATTTTCTAATGCCTTATGTGTATGTATTGGTCTGCAATTTGTGTCAATAGTCTACTTTCATATTTACATTATACTTGAGTGCACACACAGGTCTCTTGATTCTGCGCCCGAGGTCTTTGCCTCACAACGGATCTTTTTAAGTTATAGTCCTGACGTTAATTAGCGAACACGTACACAGACACACACACCCACGCATATACTATATATCCAATGTAGCCTAAAGGAACACGTGCTTTAGAAACCCTTAAATCCACGGTAGAAAGGTGAGTGATACTGAGGACTTGGAACAAGTATTTCTGTAGTTTATTTCTACATTCTCAAGTTCACACTTAATCAAAAAAAGGTTGAGAAACTTATTTATGCAAAGGGAGGGCGGGGTTTCAGTTTATTAATCTTGGCAGAATGTTCTTTGACACTGAGAGAGGATCAAGAGCTAATCCAGGGTGGAGATTTATATTCCTCGGTGACGTGGCTTCAATAAGAATGGACTCCAACAGATTCCTTTTCCTTGGGTCATTGACTGTGCGGATTATGGATGTCTTATTCCGCTAATGGTTAGAAAGCTTAAACCTTAAGGTGACCTTTAACCTTGAGACCAGTTCAAGGTCAAGAATGTTTTGATAAAGTATTCATCGACCACAAAGAGAGTGCAGATGCAAAATAGAATTCAGGAACTTGAAGATCAAATAAGCAAAAATAGTAGAAACTGACGAATGCAATGAAAATAAACTGACATTTGAATAAACAAGAGAACTCCAACATTATATGAGTAAAGTTGCAAAGGAGACATACTGCAAATTCTTGTTCAGTTCCGGTTTCATCCTCTTGATGATGATTCAGGGACCAGAGCTGAAAGTGGTTATTTGGGAGAAGGAAATTTCGTTGTAACCGAGAAACGCTTGTGATCCAAAATTCTCTGTCTAAACCAAAGGGAATTGGATCTCGCATATCACTGTAAGTCGATTTATGAAAACAAACTGAAGATTGAATTGAGGAAAACCGGGCTGAAGCATTTCGCGTCAGTTTTTCAGACTCGATATATATATATATATATATATATATATATATATATATATATATATATATATATATATATATATATATGCACACACACACACACACACACACACACACACATATATATATATATATATATATATATATATATGTATATATATAACTACTCTTTTTGAGGCACTGCATTCTGATGCTCTTAGAAACTTTAGTTTTCTGTAAAAAGAAAACGATTGAGGTGTCTATTTGTCTATCCTTACGCACTTTTTCTGTCCACCCTCAGATCTTGAAAATACTGAGGCTAGAGGGCTGCAAATTGCTATGTTGATCATCCACTTTCCAATCATTAAACATACCAAATTGCAGCCCTCTAACCTCAGTAGGTATTATTTTATTCGCGGTTAAAGTTAGCCATGATCGTGTGTGTGGCACTGATACAGGTGCCAACAACACACCACCACCGGGCCATGGCTGAACGTTTCGTTGGCCGTGGGTGAGGGTTTCATACAGCATTATACGCTGCACAGAAAACTCGATTACGCGGAATGAATTCGGAGATATATATATATATATATTTTTTATAGAGACGCTCTCCTGTCTAAGACGAAATTTCTCTTTAAATTTTCTAGGAGACAAAAGAGAGGAAGGGGATTCATGGCATAGTAACTTAGTCCTGAAACCATATCACGAGATATTTTAGATTTGGAATAAATCTAATATCATACTCGGTATGAAATGACTCACAATTTTGGGGAAAATGCACATGTAAATGTACGTACACATACAAACACTCACACGCATGCATATAGTAGGTGTATGTATGTAGGAGCGAGAGAGAGAGAGAGAGAGAGAGAGAGAGAGAGAGAGAGAGAGAGAGAGAGAGAGAGAGATTATCAGAAGCCTACGAAACACATCGTTCTCTCAATATCTAGTATGCCCAGTCCACAGCATAGAGCAGCATTCCTAACGGACATCAGATGCCGGGGATTCCATATGGAATCTCTGTAATGATTTCCTTTCCAGTATTCCGTTCGGTTTGCATTATTCGAAGAATCCCTGAATAATATAATGTCAGCTAAACGGGTTATTACATGAAATTTTAAGTAGCTAAAACTAAAAAAATAAAACTCGTGATTTTCTGGTAGCAAATCATTCGGATATTCTTGATTGTTTGAGGAATATAACCTCTGGCGTTGCAAGGGTTGTGTGTGTGTGTGTGTGTGTGTGTGTGAAAGGATAAATCGCGAAACGAGAGAGAGAGAGAGAGAGAGAGAGAGAGAGAGAGAGAGAGAGAGAGGAAGCTTCTAACCTGTGAGAAAAATGAAGGGAAGGCAAATCAGATCAAAGAGAATGTCGCCGGGAGTGAGGGACACTCGGAATGTCTGCCAGACTAAGTCACAACCGGGAGGGAAAGGACGCTGACAATAATAATAAAAGGGATTAAAAAGAGAGGTGGGGGAGATAAAGAGAGTAAGGGGGAGAACAGTGAAAGCCGAGGAGGAAAGGGAAGTAGGAAGAGAAGCAGGTGAATAAAGATGATAGAGGGAGACAAGTGAGTTTGAATACACGTTCGAGATCATAAGTGAATGCTGGAAAATGAAAGAGAGAGAGAGAGAGAGAGAGAGAGAGAGAGAGAGAGAGAGAGAGAGAGAGAGACGCAGGTTCTTATATGCAGATCATTCACACACACAGACAGACTTACACTCTCTGTCTCAAAGTATGCATATATGTATATATATATATATACAAATGTGTATGTATGGATGTTATATATATAAATACATGAATATATACTTATAGTTTTAGTTTTATGTATATAATATATATATATATATATATATATATATATATATATATATATATATATATACAAATGTGTATGTATGGATGTTATATATATAATACATGAATATATACTTATAGTTTTAGTTTTATGTATATATATAGATATATATATATATATATATATATATATATATATATTATATATATTAACAACGGGAGCATCGCCCCCGCTATTTTCATATTTGGTATGTGTTTAGCCATAGCGGAAGGCGAACTGGTAACTCTTTGTTCCTCCTCTCTCTCTCAGACACAGGTAATAGCCCCCCTCTCTCTCTCTCTCTCTCTCTCTCTCTCCTCTCTCTCTCAACCTCCATTCCATTACCTAAGGTCACCAAATCAGAGTTTGAGCTACAAAAATACACGTTTACTCAAAGCAAAGTACTAATTGAATAATTCAGGTTCTTACAGGATAATTAATAGAATGATAATTCATAATTCAATTAACTCAGATAACCCCCGGTAAATAATAGACTTAATCAGTAATAGTCAAACACCAATTATCTCTTCTCAAAAATATTATAGTTCCCTCACTAGGACACTTAATCCCCTCCACTAAGACACTTGGTCCCCTCCACTAGGACACTTAGTCCCCTCCACTAGGACACTTAGTCCCCTCCACTAGATCTGCCTGTTTAAAAGACAGGAAAACACACTAGTGAGCACACACAATTGTAAAGACAAAGTCAAAAGATTAAATGAAATAGAACATCTTTACAAAATGTCAAAACAGAGTAAGCCAAATCTTTGGCTAAAGCACATTGACTCTTACCCATTACAGCTTGGAAAATCACACACTTTCAAAAGGAAACTTCTCGGCATACGCCATCGTGGCTCTGCCTTTCTCGCACAGACCTCTCCGTAAGTCTCCCCATAGTTTTGGGTAAAGATGCCATTATGAATGGAAGAGGCGCACACGTACACATGAATTCACACCCTTCAGTAATTGGTTGCAGCCAGTTTTCAAAGGCACTTGAACAATAGCCTCTCGAACTCACATACCTACAGGTCGACCGACCATTGACCTGCTTCGTAAGCATCTTAATGTCACACCATCCCAGAAAAGAGTTACCAGCTTTCTTAAGCTGTCGCTCGGACTCTCAGTATCTAGGGAAGTTAAAAATGATAAGTCTGGACATTCTTCCTTTTAACAGATTAGCTCAGCCACCATCCTGGCTAGCCCCAGCCTAGCCACTGGCCACATAAAACAGCTCATTATATAAAAAAATACATTGGCCAGCTCATTAAACACAAAATATAGTAATAACTGCACGTCTCTGGCAGTACAAAGTAATGTCTATCACGTTTCATCTCCAAAAAGAATTGGGTGTAGAAACTTTTCTCTCCATCTTGGATTTTTGAAAATCCCTCTTTGTCTGCAACTGCTTGCACAGACTCTTAGCACGCTGTAGGAAGGCGAAACGTCTCCCTGCAGAAAACATCTAACGGTTTCTGTAGACCCAAAAGTGCTGTAGAACTCTGTAGACTTGTAGAAACTCTCATAATTAGGCAAATGGCAACAACATCTCTGCAACGGCTGGTGGACGTCTTGCTAACATCAGGGAACGACGATTATGGTGTGTTTAAGTATGTCAGTCAAGTCATCCGTCAATCAAAAAAAAAATTAACCCCAGACATACTACTTCTATCAAATAATGACCACAAAAATTCAGAAATACTAACTGAACGTCTCCCAATTAACTCCACTTAATATGACCACTAAATCATAAGTCATTATCACAACCCCGCAAAGAAAATATTAAGTTCTCTAACTCAATTCTCCAAATTCATACATCAGCACACACAATCCAGAACTCATAGCAACTCCACGGACTTCTGCACTCACATTTCAAACTCAAAAGTTCTCACAAGTAAATAAAAGAAAAAAGGTAATGGGCCCAAGAAAAAAAAATCACGTAACAAGCCCAGCCCCAAAAATTAAAAATGTTGTATCAAGCTCTGATATTTGAACAACCCACAAAATCAGTAAAAATCTCCAATGTTTAACAGCAAAAACCCTTTACTGCTTAATTAATTACAATGAGACTTAATGTCAAACGCCCATTTATGTAAATCACAACCCCGATAAGTTACGTCTCCCGTCCAAAAAGAAATGCTATTTAAAGCTGAATCCCCAATTACATCTCTCATAGGAAAAGGAAAAAAAAAAAAAAAAAAAAAAAATTATTACAAGTGAACTTCCCCCATCACAAAGCACATAATATATGCATGATATACATAACCCCGCGTTTTCCCCAACCAATGCAATATGCATAGTTACGGAATTTGCCCATCGCAACTTTTCATCGACCGGACACGGCCAGAAAGCAAACTCTTACACATGCGTTTTCCTGAAATGCTATGGTCAGCATTTCCAGATATTGCAAAACTCTGAGCAATCACCACTAGAGGTGAGAGTCAGTACACAGGACTCATCACAGCGGTTTCAGCAAAAAATCCACCTGCGGACACGTGTGCTCAAACTGCAGCATAAAAATGTCTAGTCAGACTTCCAACTTCGGAAACTCATGATTCTCAAAAAAATGTTCTATACTGACACTAAGTAAGCACATTTCACTAAATTATCTCCAGGATATGACTAATGTGTTCAAATTTTGTCTCGAAGACATATCTCTCACATGACACTGCCCAATTATAAAAAAAATTATCACCTATCCGGGATAAAAAAACTACGATAAACTCGTAATTCAGCAATTATATGCCTCCAAAAATAACACACTTGTGAACATAAAAAATGCACAACATCTCCATAGGACCACAATGCAGTAATGCCACTCGCCTCCAATTAGTCACAAAACCAAAAAGAAAGAACCACAGAACTCTTCTCTTGGCTCGAAAAAACTCCCAGGAAAAAAGTCATAACCACAAAAAAAAAAAGTCACCCGCCAAAGATTAATGCCATCTCCATACATATAGATATAAGTCACCATCGTAATAATAAAACCACTCCGGTGATAAAAATATTTCCTCCATTTAATTAATAATCACACCACACCATATTCCCTCATATTTCCCAATAACCACGTGTTAATAAAAACCACACCAGGAATAAAAAATATTCACCTCTGTTTCGGCAAATAAAAAAATACTTACCTCTATTTCACCAATAACTCCATGTGGAATAAAACGATTCCCCAAAGAATAATAAATCTCCAAGCAGGATAATAAAAAAATGTAACTCCATCTCCAAAAAAATGCACTCAAAGCACCCAGCTGACACACTCATAAATATTGCCCATATCTCCTCATAAAGGTGTCTCCATTTGCAACAAAGATGGCTGCAAAATAATTGAACTAAACATAGCTCACACCACCATAGGCAAATATCAAATGGCCAAAAATATATCTCCAATATATTATATCTCAAATTATATCTCCAAAATAATATACCTCCAATTCTCCAGAAAATAAGTCAATGTTATAGTAAAAAACTATAAACTCTGCTTAGCATAACTGCTGAAAAAGGGCAAAAACTCGGCAAATAAAATTGTCTAGGGAATTCTAGAAAAAATCACCAATGTGCCACAGCTCATTATAACAAAACTCCATATTCAGTGTCTAAACAAAGACTTATCCATATGCACTACGGCATAGGCCATTAGAAACTTAGCCAAGTTTCCTATCTCTGGCAAAGTTGTAACAAATACAACAAATGTATTGTGCAAGAAACCCACAGTTTCTGGAACATAAATACCCAGAAACAAAAATGTAGTACCATTACGTATGCATTCCAAAAAACGCAAAAATTCTCCCATATATCTCTCTGCAGCATCAAACAGCTGAAATCATAAACACGTCCCCGAATAATGACTCTAAGTCACGAACTGAGATATGAAAAATTCTCACAAACTAGGGAGAAAA
Organism: Macrobrachium nipponense; assembly: GCF_015104395.2. Classification (NCBI taxonomy): domain Eukaryota; kingdom Metazoa; phylum Arthropoda; class Malacostraca; order Decapoda; family Palaemonidae; genus Macrobrachium; species Macrobrachium nipponense. The sequence continues at coordinate 28,406,328 of NC_087208.1, forward strand.
AATAAATTCAAATTCACCCATGATAAAAAAAAAACTTGTGTCAGCTATGGCTAACATCCAAAAAGGGAAAAAGAAAAATCAACGGCACTGTTAACTATCCCTGTGACTCACGTAGATGTCAAGCAATTCTCTGCTGAACTCATAAAAAAGAAAAACAAAAAAAATGTGTCGTTAGTTCCTCCCAAATTAAAAAAAACAAACAAACAACACCACCCTTAATAGCATTGCAACACCCACGTATTAGTATATAAAAAAAATCACCAGTATCAGAAGTATCATTATCAGCAGTATCACCAAAATTGCTATCATCAAAATCCCCAGTATTAGTATAAAAAACATCACCAATGTTAATGCTTGCCCATTCACCAAAGGTTCAGAACAAAATTCAGCAAAATTCAGCACAGTTCACCAAGATTCAGCCAGATTCATCACTCATGAACTACTGACATGTTCTCTAAAGTCATAAAAACTCAATAAATAATTAACCACAAGACTTCTCCCATAATTCATTGTAATAATTCCCCATAATATAATTATCTGTAATAATCACAAAATAATCTCCCATGAAATATCTCAAATATCTCGTAAAATATGTCTTAAGTAATGATAATTCTACTTAAGTAATATCTCAAGTAATAATGATAATAAGAATTCCCCCAGTATACACCAAATACAACACGAGGCACCCACCCACCACCAGGCACATACAACCCCATTACCACTCCCGGGTATCATCATCAATTATCATCAGTCATCACTCACCACCAGTCAGCACCACACAGCACCACTTTAAAGTAATCTCTCCAACACCACTCAAATCTCTATTAAAAAAAATAATCACTGTGACCCCATTATATTTGTGCCTTCCAAAGCATAAGGAAAATTTACACACATCCCATATGTATATCATTTCCTTTTCTCTTCACTCAAGAGAAAGAAAATCTCTTTCTAAAAAAAAACCCTACGGGCAACTCACATCATCAACTAATCATTATCAGCAGATGTCCTGGCATTGGAAATTTATTATCAAGGGCAAATTCTTCCCCCAATACCCCGACACAAAGAAAAAAAAAAACGAGTTTACCCCCCACTAAAAAAAAAAAGAGTTTCGCCCTCTTCTGAGCGATAGAGCACCCCCCCCCCCCCCCAAACAGTGTTTGAGTACCCCCCAAGGCAGACCACTAGTACCCTCCCCTTGCAATATCCCTCTGGGTTGGTAGAAAATACTCTGAGCGCGCAAGAACGAGTGGGCTCTCTTTGTGTCCAAGCAAAAAATGCAATTCAAGCACAGTTTCGCATGTATGAAAACTATTCATACACACCCATATATCAACACAAAGACGAATGCGTCTCTTCTAAACATGAGCCAATAAAAAAAAACACTTCACTTTCTGCTACTATGGGAAAAAAAATGTGATATCTTAAACCAATCCCACAATTCACAAAATGATAAAAAAAAAACCCAGGACTAAAAAAAAAACACCTTTTAACACGCACCCTTTCATAATGAGAGAAAACCCGGAATCTGCGCAAAACACACTAATACACACACACACAGACGTCTCGGGAATGCACTCACAACGTCTCAGTTCTAACTGAATGTTCCCAGCCCCTTGAGGCATCTCGCTCTGGGCAAAATTGATGACTCTAGTTCAATTGTCTTTGCTCAGTACTACAGTTAACGGACAGACATTTCTCATTACCTCTCACTTAGCAACTGAAATCTAACAATTTAACAATTTTCCACAATCCCACAAAAGGCTTTGTCGTTCGAACCAGCTATGCCTTTGACATGATTATAACCCCTTTTCCTACCAAAAAAAAACATCTATGTCTAACTGGTAACCATTCTCTTTGTTAGCGTACATAAAATATATAAAAAGCCTCTTAAACCGCCTGCCACCAAACTGTTACTTATCCGCTGCCCACCAAACTAGTAACAGCGAAGGGCGTCGCCCCCCCGGTTTTTAATATTTGGTATGCGTATAGCCATTGCGTAAGGCGAACTGGTAAACCTCAGTCTCTCTCTCTCTCTCTCTCTCTCTCTCTCTCTCTCTCACTCAAAGCGATCACTGCCAAAAGCCTTCTCTCTCTCTCTTTCTCCATTCCATCAGGTCATCAAATCAGTCGGAGTTACAAAAAATATAACGTTTTATTCAAAGTAAAGTGCTAGTTGAATAACTCAAGTTCTTACAGGATCAACAATTGAAAGATAATAGTTCAAGTCTCACAGACAACTAACTCAGATAACCCCCTGGTATTTAAATGTCTTAATCAGTAATTAGTCACACCAATTATCTCTTCTCCAAAATACAGTCCCCTCACTAGGACACTCGGTCCCTAGGACATTCGGCCCCCTCATTAGGACCACCTGTTTAAAAGACAGGAGAACACACTAGTGAGCACACACACAATTGTAAAGACAAAGTCAAAAGGTTAAACAAAATGAAACATCTTTACAAAATGTTAAACAGACAACAAGCCATCCCTTTGGCTAAAGTATGATAACACTTACCCATTACAGCCTAGAAAATCACACACTCTGTTCAAGGAAACTCTTTGGCACACGCCATCATGGCTCTGCCTTTCTCGCACAGACCTCTCCGTAGGTCTCTCATAGTTTTGGCTAAAGATGCCATTATGAATGGAGGAGGCGCACACGTACACACGAACTCACACTCTTCGGTAACTGGTCATAGCCAGTTTTCAAAGGCACCTTGAACAAGCCCTCATGAACTCACATATCCACAGAACGAACATTGACCTGCTTAAATAAGCATCTTCGTATCACACCATCCCAGAAAGAGATGTCAGCTTTCTCAGGTCGTCGCTTCGGACTCTGTCTCTATGGGAAGTTAAACATGATGAATCTATAAATTCCTAGAAATGTCACAACGAACATATTATCAGTCTTTATTTATGACATATAGTTACCCATGCGTATCGGTAAAAACAGTTTTCTATGAAAGACAAAATGTTTTTTACCTAAGTAGGCAAATGGATTTTATTCTCGAGTTATATAGATAATAATAAATCAATATAGTGAACGGACATTTCAGCATAATGATAGCACAGTAACTAAGTGTGTCAAGCCACACTTATTTTAATTTGTTTTTATGAAACCACCATAACCCGGCCTATTTTTATTTTCTTATATTTAATTTCCATTTACTAATATACATACACACACACACAACACACATATATATATATATATATATATATATATATATATATATATATATATATAACTATATATATATATAGTAGTATATATATATATGTATATATATATATATATATATATATATATATATATATATATATATACACCTATATGCTATATATATATGATATATATGTATATATATATGTATATATATATATATATATATATATATATATATATATATATATATATATATATATATATATATATATATATATATATATATATATATTGTATGTATACATATAGTATATACACATACTATATAATATACTTATAAAAGAGAGATAACGGGGCTTTGTAATAGCAAGTTCCGGTTCGGTCAAGAAAATTATTTCTAAAAAGCGTAACTAGGTATGGAACTGTAATGATGGAAATCATTTATTTAGCATTTATGGCAGTACCCATGGAAATTGGTGGACTGGAAAACCGAATTGGTTTTCATCTTATCAAGATGTAAAGTTAGCCACTCGAAGTTGAGATTGTCTATGATCGAGTGTACGAAACTATAACCAAATTGCTCTGTTCGAGACAAGTACGCCAACACTGAGGGGATACGAATGTATCTCCCCTTATATTCATTTGAACTGACGTATTTCTCCTTTGTAAAAGGTATGCAATTGTCGTAGGTTATTATGTTGAGTTTGCATGTTGTTGCAATTGTACCATCAACTGTAGGTTAAGATGTGAATTAGTCTTCCATATGTTTATAAAAATGTCAGTTCTGGTGTGTTTGTTCCTTGTGGATGGGTTTCATATGCTGAAATAATATATAATAACAATAAATTTTGTAACTTTGAAAGGAAACGTTTACCAAGTGGACAATATTTTTGTTTCTGTTTATGCATTATGTGAAAGACTGACTTGGGTATTGAAAGTGTTGGATAAGAGATCAACATATTGAACATGATGCGAGGTAATTCTGTAACTGGACAGCGCTACAGTAGATTCACATCAACCGTGCATCTGATGTCTAGGCCAGTCCCTTACGACGCTCCTGATTGGCTGTTGATAAGCCAACCACAGGGCTGGAAACTCTGAGTCTCTCTCGAGAGTTCACATAGGCAGGATGTGTGTTCCACCTCTCCTGAGGGATAGTCTAGAAAGACGTATCACTCAGGAGAGGTGGAACATAGATCGTACCCATGTGAACTCTCGAGAAAGACTGTGATTGGCTTATCAACAGCCCTGTGATTGGCTTATCAACAGCCAATCAGAAGCGCCGTAAGGGACTGGCCTAGGTATCAAATGGACGGTTGATGTGAATTTACTATAGTAACTATACTGTGTTCAGGAAGTGTTTATCCTGACCCACCCCTCATGTCACATCGTTCAGAGAGTTTCTTCACTTTCACGGCGAAGCTTCGGACTTCTCCTCCTGCTTCTGTTTTTCATGGTCCCTATCAGCTTCTTTCCTTAAAGAGAAAGGTCCATTGGCCGTCCAACTGGCATGTTCTCCAAGGTAAACCCAAGATCTCGAAATAATAAAAGATGCCAGAAACCGCTCTTATCTGCTTTCAGATTTTTTAAAAGAGGTCTTGATAAATATAGGCAAATTATCTCTCAGGTTACATTCGTAAAGAGCCCCCAGAATGGCATATCTCCATCTTGTGTCATAAGCATTCTCAAGATCAAAGAATACAGTGACGCCATGCTGATATTAGCAAAAGCTTCACGTATTGAAGATTCCATGCAACCCAACACATCAGTTGTGGAGTGCATAACTCGGAAACCCCCCTGAGCAGGCGACAATTAATAATAATAATAATAATAATAATAATAAAATAATAATAATAATAATAATAATAATAATAATAATAATAATAATAATACCCTTTATTTCAGCTCAGGGCCACATACATGGAATATACAAAATACAGACAGTAACATACACAATCTAGATACATGAGACAACATGATAAAAAAAGTGAATAATCGGCACTTATCCACAAAATAGCTGAGGAAGCATAAAAGATAGTAATCATAATACTGGTAATAACAGTAATAATATTGGTGAGAAAAAAATATGCATTGAGAGTTATAACAGTTAGTGCACATATTATATAACTTAAATTTCAACTAGAGACCTAAGGTGGTTACAGTAGTACAGAGGGCTAAATACGAAAATTGAATGTAAAAAACTTTAACTTGATAGTAATCACAGTAATAACGAAAAAATTAAAATATCAGCAATAAATGTAATAATCAAAATCTGCAGATGACATCTTGCCAATACAGAGATTAAGTCCTTTAGGGGACAAAGGCCTCATTTTCCCATCTTTCCCACAATTTAGATCTTGCTTCACTCCTTAGGATGCTTTGTATGAGCGAGTTGCTGCTGTTTCTCACTCGGGTTACCAGACTGGACATTGTTCCCCTAACAATGATTTTTAAATGTCCAGGAGGTTTCTATGAACATCTGTGTGGCGGAGTGGTAGCGGGGAGTGTTTGTGAGGCGTCTCCGAATGGTAATGTGCACAACAGTGATGCGTCTCATGGTCTCTCGGGTATAGTTCGTCCAGAGGGAACACCCATAGATACTGTAGCAGTACGAGCGGAAGAGCAGCAGTTTCACGTCTCGGTGACAGAAGGCAAACCTCCTTGCAATCATGTTGCCAGTTGCACATAATTTACGACGCCTCTGTTCAATGTCTGCCGTATCTTTTAGGTCGTCGGTGATAATGTGACCCAAATACGGAAATCCGTGCACAAATTCCAGCCGATGGTTTCCGAGGAAAATTTGTGGTTCTGCCATATGCTTAAGCGATCTCGGGAGCAGCGACATGCACTGGGTCTTGGTTTCGTTGTAGATTATATCAAATTCCTCTGCATATTGGCGGCAAGTGTCGATGAGTCGTTGGAGACCTTGCACTGATGGGGAAATCAGAACCATATCGTCGGCGTAACAGAGGTTGTTTATAGTTGTTTCATTGACGGTGCATCCGATTGGGAGTGAGTTCAGTTTGACATTCAAGGCATCTGTGTACGTATTAAACAGGTATGGAGAGAGAATGCCCCCTTGCCGAAGCCCGTTTAGGGAGCCGAAGGTGTACGATAATACGTTACCCCATTTGACACAGAATTGCTGTGTGGAGAGCCAGCAATGTAAAATGCCAATTAGATACAGGGGTGTGCCCCTTTTATGCAGTTTCAGGAAGAGCTTCAGATAGTTTACTCTGCCAAATGCTTTTCTCACATCTACAAAACAAAGCTTTTGGCCACTTGGGTCATTTCGCCACCGGAGACTATTTGCCACCAGAAATATAAATACAGTGTATTGGTTTTTTTTTTTTTTTCCTTTACAGCTTTCCATTTTTTAGTCACTTTTATCTTTACTACTACAAGGTGCAAATTAAAAAAAAAAAAAAAAGATGTAAAAACAAAACTTTTATTGGTTTATGAAACAAGTTAAGAAATCCTCCAAGACATCCCAACATTGTAAAATGTTCCTGGTTTACACCAAAAATTCATTTTAAAAAATTAAAAAACAAAAAAATAAAAAAAAAAAAAAAAAAAAAAAAAAAAAAATAAATAAAGAAATAGAATCCTTAGTTCATATGATAATTATGGCTATTCCTTTGCGATATTCCAAAGCATCTCTTTCACCGTTGTATTCGAAAACAATTTATTTTATTCTTTCGTCCGCGTTTCGATATATAGATATATATATATATATATATATATATATATATATATATATATATATAACTATATATATATATATATATATATATATATATATATATAATATATATAGCTTTAATGGTGGTGGGCAACCCGTTATCAGCTGTTCCATAATATAAATATATTTCTTTTTGTAATTTCATTGAAGTTCATATGAATTTCCATATGGTTGGGTGGTTAGCTCTGAGTTCAAAAGCAATTCTTCGATGAGCTGATTCTGCGTGGCTATTTGTCCGATCTTCATTATTTAAATTTGCTTTCACTTTGGCAACTTGTGCACTGGCTGCAGTAGCAGAGAGAGAGTGTTCATTCAATTTCTTTATCACATCGCCAAAATTTGATGCTTGAATCAGTATTGAATGATTTATCGAAAACGTATATATAGCCATCGTGTTAAAACTTCTCTTTTCCAAGTTCACTAAGAATGTCTGTATCCATTTTTGAAGAATTGAGGGAGACTGAAAAAAAATTAGGAAAGGAAATAATTTGGATTTCTTTGTTTTTAAACTCAATAAAAAAACTTCCTTTTCTGTAAAAGTGTATTAATTAAATTTAACAACCAAACAACATAAATCTAAACAATGAAAGCAAACGACCTATTTGCGGCGGCGAATATTCCTCCGTGAGGAAAAGGCGGCGACAAAACGTCCTCGGAGGCGAACTGGCGGTGGCTAATTGTTCTAAGTACCACATCAAATGTGCAATCACAAATTTTTCTCTGATCTTACACAGACATGATGTCAGTGCAATGGGAGGATAAATGTCTGTCGTGAAAGGGTCTTTCCCTGGTTTCACAAATGGCAGTAATTTTATCTCGCATAGCTCAGGGAAAGCATGTTCTCGAAAAATTCTGTTAATGAGGCTTAATATGAAGACTGGTATTTTCTGGTGTATGTTTTAATCATTGAGTATATTATATCATCCAGTCCAGGAGCTGATTCACTACAGTTATTTATGGCTGATTCAAATTCCCTCCTAGTACAAGTGATTGATGCTCTATGGATGGAACGAAACCACCTTTGCTTTGGTCACTGGTTTTTTCTCATTTTATAAATTTCATTTGTTGAACTTCTTTTTTGTGAGTGTTAGAATTAAATAGGCAATTAAAACTTTTTGAGTATAATACCAAAAATTAACGATTATTATTAAAAGTTAGCTGAATTTAACATAAGAATTCTTTATAAGAAAAAATAAATTAAATTTACATGGCTAGTGAACTTGGACTCCACTGTAATTGTGATTCGTGTGTGTCAATTCTGTATCTTATCTTTGAGGCGCTGAGCTCGAGAGAAGCCAGTGCTATGTAATATAGTATGCAATTTCCAAGAAAATGATATTTATACAACAGTAATTGCAAGATTACGATATACGGCAGTCTTCTGTTTGTCTTCCTCGACCGTCAGATGATATCTTAGTCCTTCGGCCGCAAGATTTCACTGTGTCTGTAGACAATAAGATTGTCACAATTAGAATCTTCCAGTTTAAAGATCAAATACTTATAAGAGGTTTCAAATATCCCCGGTCCAAGTTCACATAGATTTCTGGGCAGTTTCCCTTCGCTCTTACAGGTCTCGTGACCCGCGAATTGAAGAGGGGGTTAGTGCGGTTGTGAATGTTTAAATCGTTAATGTTTAATGAGTTTAGAGAATGTTTAGGGTTTAGTTAGTAAGTGTTTAGTGAATGTCTTTGAATTTTAGTGTTCAATGAATTTTTAGTGAGTGTTCAGGGCTTAGTGGAGGTTTAGTCCATGTTAGTAATTAGTGAATGTTTAGTGTATGAGTATTCAGTGAGTGTTTAGGGTTTAGTGAATGTTCTTGTTTAGCAAATGTTCAGTGTGCAGACATTAAGTGAATGTTTAGTGTGTTTAGTAAACGTTTAGGGTTTAGTGTTCAAGTTTAGTGTGCAGTTATTCAGCAAAGATTTAGTGAGCGTTTAGGGTTTAGGGAATGTTTGTGATCAGTCAATGTTTTTAATGAAAGTTTAGAAGTTTAATGAGCATTTAGGGTGTAGTGAGTATTTAGTGTTTAATGAGTGTTTTTAGGGTTGTGTGAATGTTTAGTGTATGGTGAGTGCTTAGTGTTTAATGAATGTTTAGGATGAAGTGAGTGTCAAGTGAATGACTGAGTGTTTGGGGTGCTTAGGCCAACCTAGTTTTGTAAGGTAATTTTCTGAGAAATTGGGTCTAGTAATAATAATAATATAATAATAACACAAGTAAAAATAATATTATTAGTAATAAGATTATAATAGAAAAAAAAGATAAAAATAATAATATATACAATAGTAATAAAGTGTTGTACTATGAGCTAGACTGAGACCTTCCAATATGGCCGCCTGCGATCACACACTTAGTGCAGGAAGATCGCCACTCCAGTGGTTGACGCTCTGTGGTTGGGACGAAACCAACTTTTTCTCACTTTTTAGATTTCATTTGTTGAACTATTGTTTTGTGTGTCAGAATTAGATATGCAATTAAAACCTCTTGAGTATAATACTAAATATTAACAATTATTATGAAATTTTAGCTGAATTTAACATAAACATTCTTTATAAGAAAAAATCAATGAAATTTACATGGCTAGTGATCGTAGGCTTCTCGTTTATATATTCTTCTTCGCTAGATGGGTAGGATACTTTATCTTTTGAGGTGCTGAGTTCGTGAGAAGCCAGTGCTAATTTTGTAATATATATTAACTCGGTCGTACTAATATTCAAAGAACAGTAGTTGCTAGAAATGCGATTCAAGGCCGAACGGACGGAAATAATAATAGAATAATCTCACCAAGTCCCGCGAGTGGCTTAAGAAATCAGAGCTTACCTGGCACAGGGGACACGGGCGGCGTCCTGTGATTCATACCTATTGGAACGTAATCTTACCTTGGCTTTTGTCACAGACTTCTCGCTTTTTATTTCCATTCGTTAAACCACTCCTGTGTCGATATCAAAATTCAATACGCATTTACAATTTTCACGATTTTTGTTCATTTTAATCTGAATTTGGCACGGAAATTCCTTATATGAAAAAATCAGTCAAACATGGTTATTATCATGGTTTTATGTTATCCAATGCTTCTCCCCTTTATACTTTAGCAAGCCTCCTTGCTCTTTGGTGTTTCAATTTAGATGGTTAGTGCTATTAAATCTATTCTCGTTTAATAAAAGAATGTTACCGACAGTAGGAGGGATGGAAATGATAAGACTAGTTTTTGTCATTAAAATCGTAATCAGTATTAGACTTATAATTACCTCTTTATTTGGGAAAATTGCTATCATGTTATACCAACCACCATATAAATAATCCTTATGTTATTTATCATTACTTGACGACTGAGAAAAAACACATTTCGTTCAAAGTAATTTACTTCCTTTTCTCTGTACTTCCAGAAATATCCTTTAGATGTCTGAGATTTGAAAGTGATTTTTTAAAAGTTAGATTTCGTCACCTTGTCCCGTCTATGTAGTCTGTGCATCGTAATGTAGTTCTTTGTCTATAATCATCTTGTCCAGGTAGTTAGTTACTAAGGACAGCTGATTTTACCGTTCTTGGAAAACTCCATAGATTTTCTCTGTGCTCATTTGGTCCATTTTGTTGTCAAGTGTGTTAAATATGACAGCGAAAGAGTGATTGTCTTTGCGTGGTTTTGGTGAAAGTTGTGTGAAGCGTAATTCACCATTTGATGCTCTGATGCTTTGTACAGAAGGAAGTGTTTCGTTCACTATTAGCATCAAAGGATGTGTTTTCCAGATTTTTTTTATCGTTGGGAATGTGTAAACGAGCCCGCCATATTGTATTCCGGCTTAAAAACAAGAAATACACGCGATATTATTTAAACCGAGATGTCATAATATTATAAACTCTCGGTCTTAGTTTTAGTTTTCTTTAAAAGAAAATGTACTGAGATGGCTTTGGGTGTCCTTCCACACTTTCTTTGTCCGTCCTCAGATCTTAAAAACTACTGAGGCTAGAGGGCTGCAAATTGGTATGCGGATCATCCACTCTTTAGTCATCGAACATACCAAATTGCAGCCCTCCAGCCTCAATAGTTATGATTTTGTTAAAGGTTAAAGTTAGCCATGATCGTGTGTCTGGTAACAATATAGGACAGACCACCACCGGGCTGTGGGTAAGGTTTCATGGGTCGCGGCTCATACAGCATTATACCGAGACCACCGAAAGATAGATCTATTTTCGGCGGCCATGATTATACATTGTACAGAAAACTCGATTGCGCCGAAGAAACATCGGCGCATTTTTTAATTGTTTATTTTTAATTTGGAACATCGAATAATGTAGTTTTGTAGATCTGAATATTATATATTTATTTAAATTTACTGTATCACAGATTTTGTTTTTTTGCTGAAAACTTTGTTCATGATTTTATAAGTTTTTGGGTAAATATAGACTGGGCTCTTTACTGATGAAACACATGAAACACCAAAACACGCACAAGTATATATAAGATTTATTGTTTCACTTTCCATTTTCCAGTAATGGAGGTGGGGGGGGGGGGTTAGTATACGAGGTCATTTGGTTACAATAATATAACACGTTTTTGTGTTGTTTTATGTATGTATATATATACATACACACGCGCATATATAAGTACATCAAGGATATATAAATGTATACATATTTATTATACCAGCAATAAGTCACCAAACAGAACGTGACAAATATGTACGTAAATAGCCACATGAAAGGTGAAAAATTAAAGACCAGGTACCTGGTCCTCAATTTTTCACCTTTCATGTGGCTATTTATATACGTACACACATGTATACGCACATACACATCCAAACTTATTTAAAGCGAAACACTTGAAACAGGCATATCCTTATAAAGCTTGGTATGCAACTGGTAAGGAAATAAACGACACAGAAAAGCGTCGTGCACATCCCGCCTAATTTTCCTCCTCACACATATTACCTCCCCGGGTGTCGGGGGCCAATTGCGGAAAAGGACTCCCGAATCCTTGCACATAAAACAGGCAGCCTGGATCCTTTGCACACGCTTCCGGTGCTGGTGCCTGCTCCTGCGTCCTTAAATCACCCCCTCCCCTCCCCCCCCCCCCATCTCCCCCATCACCTGCTTGCGAGTAGTATGTCTTGCGCGATATTTGCTTGCTTTCCATTTCGTACGTCTTGTAGCGTCGTCTCGCGATGAAGAATTAATGCTCTCTGTAGTTTATGGGGTAGAGAGAGAGAGAGAGAGAGAGAGAGAGAGAGAGACAGACGGGGGGGGGAGAGAGAGAGAGAGAGAGAGAGGGCGGGGGGTGGGGGAGGAGTTGATCATTGATATTTTTTGCGTTGAGGACATTTCTTTGTTATTGCGCTGGATAGTGTCGCTTTCTTTTTATCATTTATTTTATGCAAACGAGGTGGTAGAGAATATGCCATATCCATCCAAAATACGCATTATTTATTGTATTATACAATGTATTCAAATACTGAGATGTGAAAAACAGTCATATTTTTTTCACGCGATTAAAAATTCTATCGTCAAACAGATCTTTGACTATGAAATCAGGCACATTGATGGACAAGCTAAAGTATGATGGTAAGTAATGCCTACTTTTGGTCATTTTTGAGTCTATCGTTGTCCCTGTTCTAGTTTTCGGTAATATAAAACTAATGAAATGGCTTTGTCTGTCCATCCAATCATGAAACTTACCAAATTGCCGCCCTCTAGCATCGGCAGTTACTAATTTATTTAAGGTTAAAGTTAGCCATGATTATGTGTCAGGCTTCTCTATAGGTGCAAACAACACAGGCCACCACGGGGCCGTGGCTGAAAGTTTCATGGGCCGTGGTTGAGAGTTTCATTGTTTACTTCAACTCTCACTCAACCCCACCCCACCCCCCCTCCTGTGCTGTGAAGATATGGGACGGTGAATATAAATTCCTCCAGATGCACTAAAGCTCTAACCTGATCCTCATACGTTTTTCATTCTCCGCGTTTATCTTCCTTATCTAAAAGTAGGCTTATTTGTCGTCGGTGTTTCGTCATACTTTGGTCAGAATCTCATTATTGAATATTTTACTTTTTTCATTCATACACAGGTTTGTTTATATATATATATATATATATATATATATATATATATATATATATATACATCACATACATCATATATATATATATATATATATATATATATATATATACACATATAAATTTATTCATTTATTATTTATTAATGATTGGATTACACCAAGGGTCAGCATCAAGCCCATTTTTGTTCGTGCTGGTCATGGATGTGTTGAGTGAAGAGATCAGGAATGAAGAGCTGTGAGAGCTGCTGTATGCCAATGATCTGGTGATTGCTGCCGAAAATGAGGAGGACCTACAGAGAAGGGTTGGAGAGTGGCAGGAGTCTTTAGAGGGGGTTGGCTTTAAGGTGAATGTAAATAACACAGGTTTTGGTGGGTAGTAGGGAAGGTAGAGACAGAATAGTAATACAAGAAAGAAGAGACTTCTTTTATAAAACAATTGGAAAAGTTTAAATATTAGGATCTACTTTAAGCCAAGTGGGAGGATGTGAGACTGAAGTTGACAGTAGGATAAAAGCTGCATGGGGGAAGTGGAGAGAGGCATGTGATAAGAAAATGTCAATCAAGCTAAAAGTCAAGATCTATAACACAGTGATTTGACCAGTGTTATTGTATGGATTGGAAACATGGGCTCTAAGAAAAAAAGAGGAGGTAAAGATTGAGAGAACAGAGAAGAGAATGCTGAGGTGGATTATGGGAATATCACTGCTTGGGAGATTGGAAAATGACGAAATAAGAAGAAGGAAAGGCTTAATAAAGATTACAAAAGTGATAAGAGAGTCACGATTGAGATGGTATGGGCATGTGGTGAGGATGGATGATGAGGAGGAGGGAGCTAAGAGGGCTTGGGAGGAACCTGTTAGAGGAAGTAGATCGAGAGGGAGACAGAAAATTTGATAGCAATATGAAGTGAAGGAAGATATGGAGAGAAGAGGTTTGGTGGAGGATGATGCCTTTGATAGAAGGCAGTGGAGGAGAAGGCGCATCAGGCAACCGACCCCTTAATGTAGGGATAACGGCGAGAAAAAAGAAGATTTATATTTATTAATATATGTATGAATGGATCGCATCTGTCTATATATGTACACACAAACAAACAAACACACACACATGTATATATATGTATATATATATATATATATATATATATATATATATATATATATATATATATATATATATATATATATATATATATATATATTTATATACATATATATAATATATATATATATATATATATATATATATATATATATATATATATATATGCATATGAATGTATGTATATAAAACCTAGCGTATACCAAACCCAGTTCCATCTCCTTGAAAACTCGGAAGGCCAGACACACCGTGACATTTTTCGTTAGAATTCTGATTAATGGCAGCTTCCCCAACATTGTGTCAGAGGTTCTTCCGTGTTCTCTTCAAAAGAAGAAGAAGAAAAAAAAAGTCGCAAGCTTCACAATTTTTTGTCAAGGGGAAGTACACAGTTGTTGTTTCGTCACATTATGATTTACTGAAGGATTCTCAACTGAAGAATTTTTTGCTCTTTTGAGTTCACTTAAACGTGATTGATTGAAGAAGGAAGTGTGCGAGAAAAATTGGTTTTCCTCGTCTCTCTCTCTCTCTCTCTCTCTCTCTCTCTCTCTCTCTCGCTCATGTCCATTTATCTATGTATAATTTTCAAGATAGCGAGCAATACTCTGTTTCTCTCTCTCTCTCTCTCTCTCTCTCTCTCTCTCTCTCTCTCTCTTTGTCTATTTATCTATGTATAAATTTTCAAGAGTAGCGAGCAAGATACTCTGTTCTCTCTCTCTCTTTCTTTCTCTCTCTCTCTCTCTCTCTCTCTCTCTCTCTCTCTCTCTCTCATCTCTCTGCAGTTCAGTGATATATAAATTACAGAAAAACGCGGGTCCGTGATAGAAAATTTTGTTTCTTCCTCTCTGAGTTGAATTCTATTTCAGGGAAAACTGAATTATTGGAGAATAGTAAGGAAGACGTACTCTCTCTCTCTCTCTCTCTCTCTCTCTCTCTCTCTCTCTCTCAGTGTCCTCGGGGAAGGTTTTTGAAAAGTCAGATGGGTACTTTTTCTCGCCCCCTTTGGTATAGGATTATCGTGAAAGTTTTTTTTTTAATATATATATATATATATATATTATATATTATTCGTTTTAGATTAATCGATTCGTTCTCTGTCACGGTCTGATTTGGAAGGTTTCGTTTCACTCTTGACAACAGGCGCATTATTTTACAGGTCTGTCTATGAACTTCCAGAGCGAGGGCGCACGCGCATGCAATATATATATATATAATATATATATATATATATATATATATATATATATATAGAAATGAGATGTGTATACATACACACACACGCGCGCGCGCGCACACCACACACACACACACACACACACATATATATTATAATATATATATATATTCATATTACTCAATAGGCTTCAGTAAGACGGGATGGTTTCAGATTCCATAATCCCGTCTTAGTAAAGCCTAAGACGAGTATTATTAATATTTTGACACACAATATATATATATATATATATATATATATAGATATATATATAAATATATATATATATATATATATATATATATATATATATATATATTATATAAAATCTTGTATCGGAAATAAGTGAACATTGAGTAAGAAAAATTTATGTAACAAGGAGTGGCATTTTATGTATACAAGGGAGTTTTGATGATAATACTAGAATTTTGGATTGATATTTTTAAAGTAGCAAAATCCGCAGGACTTTTAAACTTGCATTTCAGGAAGCAAGAACCGTATTAAAGTTTTCAAAATACCTGTTCGATTGTGCTCGTATGTATATATCTGGCTTTGGGAAATTGAAAAACTGGTATCTGTTTTATCGTCTGTAAATAGAAAATGTTATTGCAAGTAGTCAGAGATTCATTATTGATGGTTTTAGAGTACCAGTTTAGTTGTAAGTGCTTATATCTAATTCTTACTATAATCTTACTATAAAGGGCCTAATGTCTGTCCGTCTGTCTGTCATTCAATCACGGCCAAACGGCTGGTCCGATGGGCATGAAACTTGGTAAGGTTATAGTGGGGACCCCTAAGATGGTTTATAATGTGGTTTCATCCTACCTCCCCCCCTCACTCCGAAGGGGGTGTGGGTGAGAAGGGATTCCCTGAACGGAGCTGGTTGTGCCCGTGAAACGGGGCTTGTTATGCCCGTAGACTTAGTTACTTTACGAATTTTCATACATAATTTCTGTATACATATGTTTGCTAGTGCGAATAATTGAATAAGACTAGGGTTTGAATTAAATGAAGAAATATTCGAGAACAGAGGTCTTGAGCGAGGGTATCTTTTAACGTTTTTCAACCGCCGTTACAGGAAGCTTATTTAACAGAAATGGTTATAATGATATCTTTTTAATGCAAGTAGTGAATTTGTTACCGTGCAGAGCGGTTTTTGTACTAGGACATTCCAAACGAATATTATCGAATCAAAAACCTGAAAGTTGGTCATCGGTCGTACTGAGCTCCTCATAAGGGGTCGCGGTATGAAAAAGGTTGAAAAACCACCGCTCTAGAATATCAGCAACTAAAGCAATTCGAAATGCTTGCATGCACGGGAGACAAGCAATCTTACCGTCCGCAACCCTCCCTCTCTCTCTCTCTCTCTCTCTCTCTCTCTCTCTCTCTCTCTCCCTGCCTTCCATTTGCGAGTCTTTTAGGATTTCATTTGGGGTTTTGCCCTTTCCATTTTTTCGCTCCATTTTTGTTTTTTTGATGAGTATTGGGTTACAGAGGCCTCAGTTTCGCTGCTTTGTTTTTCGAGTCTGGCTGTTTTATTTCCTGGTGGCTAACGGGAGGGTTTGGTTTTGCGTGTGCGGGGTGGGTGGCGTTGGGGGGTTGTTGGGGGGGGTTGGGGGGGGCTCTGCTGTAACGAATTTCTTGGACAATTAGCCTCTCGGTTTGGAGGGAAATAAATTGACCTGGTTTGGATAATGTCTGGGTTGGGTCCGTATTTTCGTGGAGGCTGAGCGGTGAGTGATGTTATTCACTAAATTATTACAGTTTGGTAGTCACATTGACACACGCACATATATGGACGTATATATAATTTGTGTATATATGTTTTGGTATAAATATATATGTATATGTGTTGGGCGTATACATATATGTATATATATATATATATCTATATATATATATATAATATATATATAATATATATATATATATATAACTATATATTATTGTTTCTAGAAACAGGGTTATAAATTTATATGCAACAAGTGATGAGGGCCATTTACTTACCAGGCAACATTCCACAAGATTAATGTTATGGCAACTGTACTTGCAAATCTCTCTCTCTCTCTCTGTATATATATATATATATATATATATATATATATTTATAATCTATATATATATACACTGTATATATTTACATTACATATATGTATTTAGATGAATATATGGTTTCATCCAAATTCATCTATTTATTCCTTCCATTCTCTCTTACTCATTCTCCCCTTCTATCACGTTGCGTTTCTGACCCATCGATCAAGCAGACATAATCATAGCTTGGAGAGATCAATGATTGTGAATATTCCGCTCTCTCTCTCTCTCTCTCTCTCTCTCTCTCTCGTTCTCGTCTCATGTTGCCCCTCTGTGGTATCGTCATTTGCGAAGTGATTCGTCCACCTGAAGTCCTGGGTACACACTTTGCCCCCAGAGCAACTGCTCAAGGGCCTCTTCCTTATTAGGAGATCCCTGACTGGGGACACGTTTGGGACATTCTTCGGGGATTGCTTTTTCAGATTGGCAATTTCTCATGTGCTTGAAATATATATATTCTCGTGGTCAGTTTCGGAAACATGGTTATTGATTGCTGAAGCGTGAACTTTTGCATCTCTTGATGATAGTGGTCTCTCTCTCTCTCTCTCTCTCTCTCTCTCTTTAAAGTTGTCATTATTGGTGAGTAAGCCATTGCAACTTTTAATGGTTGTGGCTTCGGTGCCGTAGAAAAAAAAAAAGAAAGAAAGCTGCGTGAAGCTGTGTGGGTATTTTGAAACAGCTTGTTTGGTTGTCATTGGCAGAGTTATGGCAGTTGATTATTGCTTCGTGAACCCTTATGATTTTTATAGTTATTTTGGCTCTCCGCAGAATAAGCTGTTGGTGGTGAAATTCTCGTAAACCTCAACAGGGCCGTAGGGACACTCAAGTTCAAGTGAACTGGATGTTAACGATCGTCATATCTTCGTATTTCCTGCTAAAGAATCACTTCTGGCTCTAATCATTCATGCAAAAGACGAATTCCCGACGCAGAGCTAAATTGAGTTCCGTCGGCAATCGCCGATTCTGAAATCACAAAAGTGGCTACATTAACTTTGCAATCAGTGATTCTCGATCGGAGAATCGAGTTGAATTTTTCTGCCGTGAATTCGTCGATCGTTTACGTCCTTCAGACGAGGATGAGCAAATTGGGAATTTTTATTTTCTGTCCACAATTTATAGATTGGTGACTTTTTTCCACTGTGAAGTTCACAATTGCTTTTGCTGTTTTCCGTCTAGAATTTGCAAATCATATATTTGTGCCAGCTAGAACTTTTCCAAATCGGTATTTTTATCCCACTCCAAATTTTACAAATGAGTATTGCTTTCTAGTCAGGTAAGTATTCTCTAATCGACTGATAGATTCAACATCTTACTACTACCTCTTTGTGCAGCTGTTGGGTTTTTCTATTCTCAGCTCCACCTTCATATCCTATTTTTTCATTGTCTTCAATTTTGGTCTCCTGTTCTTGCTGTGCAACTCCTCCAACTCCGACTTTTCAGCGTATTGGGCGAGAAATGGCTGGAAGTGTCCCAGTGCTTGGATTGACAGCCCAAATTTCCTAAGTCCATCAAGGAATTTCAGTTAAGGAATCATAAGTGGGTAAATGGAATACTGTAGTTGCACTGATGTCAAGAATGATGAAACTGTACTTGATTAGGCTGGCTCCTCAAATTAGGTGTCGTTAATTTAGCTTTACGGCAAAAGGTGATAAAATCAAGAAGTGAGACTATTTTGCAGTTTTGCAGTTAATGGTCCCAAACCGCGAAGTCGAGATGCATTAGTTTCGTGACCAAGAATTCCCGTATGTGTTGGCGTTATTCTTCTAGCTTTGCATTCAATACTTCTGAAAGCAGGAAGTAAGATTTATTGCCACTGACTTCTAAATGAAAGAGTTGTCGTTGAGTTAGCTTTGAACAGCGTATCATGCTGCGTATAATGAATTTCAGATCAGTAATCGATACCAAGGAAGCGAACAGCCGTGTTTCTGTTCTGGTATTTTGTGAAACAAGCAATGAAAACGACGTTAGAAAACTGGGCTTATTTGATTGGCTGCAGCGCCTTAATGGCGTGACCGGTATGGTCTTGGCCTGCCACCTCGGTGGCCGCGAGTTCGATTCTCGGGCATTCCATTGAGGTGTGAGAGATGTGTATTGCTGTTGATAGAAGTTCACTCTCGACGTGGTTCGGAAGTCACGTAAAGCCGTTGGTCCCGTTCCTGAATAACCATGGTTTCATGCAACGTAAAAACACCATACAGACAAACAAACAAACAAACAAAATTTGACTGGCTGCCATACTCTTCTTCACCAATTACAACATTACCTATGTTTTACCCTTGTTCTTTATAAATTTTTGCTCTATTTCTGTTCTATTTCTTTACATTCTTCGTCAGCATCTGGACCTCCAACAACTTGCTTAGGTCTCTCTCTCTCTCTCTCTCTCTCTCTCTCTCTCTCTCTCTCTCTCTCTCTCTCTCTCTCAGGGAATTTACTGGGGTTATAATGCCTGGAATGTCAGTTTTTGTTGCCGTGTTTCTGTAGACAGCATGCCTCGGATTCTTCTCTTTCAAGAGGCTCTTTTGAGAATCTCATTTGATGTATTGCCGTCTTGTAGGACACAAATGCTGTATATAGGAGATTCAGAAACAAAAGCTAATTTGAAGGTTTTTATTTGGGGGGTGGGTGGGGGTCCCGGTGTTGGTAGAGGAGGAAGACTCAATAGTAATTAAAGATAATAGAGGCGTTGTTTAGATTGCGTTTATATCGTATATTTGTAGTAATAATTTTAAGTTACTTACGTTAAAGATAGTTTTGTTTAAATTTTTCTCTATTTCTTTAATGGAATTTGAATGACGTCATAAGAATGAATCAAATAGTTCCGTCTTTTCATTTTACTCTTATCGAATGACAACTATTCTTATTGATATGGCTCCATCTTTATAGATTCAAATAACGCTCGGATAAAAGAATGACTCAGCCAGTGGAGTCGAGTGGGTAGGAAACACGGAATGTAAACATTCTTCAATTCTCCTGGAAATAGAAGAGAGGACAAAAATACTCAATATTTAGCATTCCCTGACCCCTGACCCCTGACCCCGCGTCATACATTCTGAAAATAACTCGCATTGGACTGGAGTTTACTTGGTGGCACGCGACCCAGATATTTTGTAGTCCTCATGAAAAGGAAATATTGGGTTGTTGATGTTTATGAAAACATCTTTAGAAAACGTCAGGGCTTTGTGTATTTTTAAGTCTGGGGTTTCATGATGAAAATAGTCTTCGTGAGAAAGATGTAAATGCGTGTGATACTTGAGTCTGGGTTTATATGAGAAAATATCCTTTATACAAAAGATGTCAGTGCGAATGTATATTTAAAACTGGGTTTATATGAGAAAATAGCCTTCGTTCAAAAGCCGTCAATGCATATGTATATTTAAATCTAGGTTTACATGAGAAGATAGTCTTCGTGCGAAAGATGTAAATGCGTGTGATACTTGAGTCTGGGTTTATGTGAGAAAATAACCTTCGCACGAAAGATGTAAATGTATGGTTATACATAAATCTGAGTTTGTATGTGAAAGAAACCTTCGTAAATATGGTTTTACAACGTGGGTATTATAAGTGTATAAATATCTCTCAGGAACTAACATTTACCTTTCACTTTCAAAGGGGGTGGCTCCAGAAAGTGTTAGCCTTTCGGGGACTCTTCAGCTTGGTGGTGACCTACCACAGTTGCTTATATACCAGGTACCTAAGTAATTTCTCGGGTTAGGGAGGGAGTGAAGAGGGCTTTAGAGGAAGATGTTAGAAGAAGAAGGTCGAGAGGGAGACAGAGAATGAGATGGAGAGATAAAGTGAAGGAATGTATGGAGAGAAGAGGTTTGGTGGAGGATGATGCCTTTGATAGAAGGCAGTGGAGGAGAAGGCGTATCAGGCAACCGACCCCTTAATGTAGGGATAACGGTGGGAAAGAAGAAGAATAAGGAGGATGATGAGAAGAAGAAGAAGAAGAAAAGAAGAATCACAGATTGATTAAATAGAATGTGCTTGTGCCTAATGTGTTCTGGCTCTCTAAGGATTGGGGGCTCATACCTGCGACCCTTCCTTGGTGAAGGGAACGTCGTGGCTACTGAACTGCAAGGACACACAAACCAATTCTCTCTCTCTCTCTCTCTCTCTCTCTCTCTCTCTCTCTCTCTCTTCATTTCCTATCGGCAATTTCTCCTGAGAAGGGTGGCTTAGCAACTCTCTATATTTCGTACATTATGCAAAAGGGTTCTTGGGCTCCCCCAAATATTTCAGATTCTCTGCTGATGTTGTCATAAGTGCCAATAGCAGGGGTTTCGTTAGCAAGATTAATAGTAAATCGCCAGTCACGCGTCTAACTACCTCCGTCCAAGCTTTGATTTTTGAACGGAATATAGCTTGCTATATAGGAGAATTATTGTAAGTCTTACTGTAAGGGTGCTAATGCCATCCTTGCCTTGCAATTTAATGATAATTGTGCAAGAAAGGAACTCTCCTCTTTCTCTTTTTTTGAATATGTATGTATATACTATGTATAACATGTATATGTATGTCGATATATATATCTTATATATGTATATTATATATATATAGATATATATATATATATATATATATATATATATATATATATATATATAATATATAGGGTGCTTCAGCATTCAATTATAAAGTGTCCAGAAGGAGTCCATGATACCAGATTTAAAAGGCCAAGTTTATTACATATGATACGTTTCGCACAACTGTGTGCATCATCAGTCTGAGAATAAAATACAAAGACATATTATAAACAATCACATAAAGTTAAAAGGAATTAACAAATTTAAAAATAAAAGTCTAAAAAAGATTAAAAAGAGCAGTAAATAAAAAGAGAGACTACTAAAAACACCAACCGTACATGATCAGAGGTGAAGATGGAATGAGTTACAGTTGGCAGAGAGAAGCGACGACAACTACGCCAGGTACAGAGGTGACGAGGACAAATTACCGTTTAATGAGGGCACCAGTCTTTTAATATATAACGACTCCAGCGTTGTTAGTTGGTCAGGATGTTTAACATAATCAATTATTGTAAAATATAATTATAATATATAGATATATATATATATATATATATATATATATTTTAATTATATTAAATGGTATCAAAAGAAGGACCCACTGTAATACTCTTGTTCATAAAGACGAAATGTATTTGTAAAATACATTCACTGATCAAGTCCACAGAAGGATGGACGAAAGCTTTAAGCACTGTAAAAAAAATTTTTACACGTACCTTTCGTCTTTATAAACAAGAGTATTACTGTGGATCCTTCTATTGATAACTGAGAAGCACGAGACGGTGTTGATATATTTCGTACACACACAGATATTATATATATATAATATATATATATATATATATATATATATACGTATACATACGAACACATACTTATCTGCATTGTTATTAGGTACCTATGTCCGATTTTCCCATGAGCTGCTGGTCACTGAGGCCTTAGTGAAACTCTTTCTGTCCTTGATGATCCGTTGCTATGTAAAATCCAACGCGCTTTTTAGAGAGGACAAAAATGCAAATGAATGCGTTTCACCTTCCGGTGTTAGGTCAGCTGCAAAGTGACCTAAGCTTTAATAACTATTGACCTGGAAGTTCGATGTGAACGTTTGCTGTTTTATAAAGCGTTCGCTTTTCGACTTGCTTTGATGCGATGAGAATAACGCTGATCTTTCCTTAGTGCTTTTATACGTACTATATATATATATATATATATATATATATATATATATATATATATGATATATATATATATATGCGACCTTATGCTCGTGCACTGGGCTGAATCAGAATGGTATAGACTATTCAATTAAACATGAAAATAAACTCGAGCCTGAATAATACTTATTACTTTTTAAATCTTGTAAGCACCATAAATCAGTGTATGTATGTATGTATGTATGTCTCTTATCGTTTGGGACTGTCT
>NC_087208.1:28430144-28452644 GCF_015104395.2 Macrobrachium nipponense
AACCATCTCCTATTCTAGGTTATACAGTAACTCTTACCTGGAAGGAAGTTATATAATCTTGTTACATGATGTTATATATTCAATCCTATGTTGTTGTGTGAGTCCCAATTATATCCATCATAACTGATCCCATTTTCGTCGAATTTGGTTAACTGAAACTCATCGCTGACGAGCTTGCTTAGTGTACTTCTTGTTTGTAAGCCGGAATACAATATGGCAGGTTCGTTTACACATTGACAACAATAACAAAAATCTGGAAAACACATCCTTTGATGCTAATAGCGAACGAAACACTGACTTCTGTACAAAACATCAGAGCATCAAATGGTGAATTACGCTTCACACAGCCTTCACCAAAACCACGCAAAGACAATCACTCTTTTGCAGTCATATCTAATACACTTAACAACAAAATGGACCAAATGTTTTCCAAGAAGGGTAAAATCTGCTGTCCTTAGTAACTAACCATCTGTACAAGATGATTATAGACAAAGAACTACATTTCGATGCACAGACTACATAGACAGGGACAAGGTGACGAAATCTAACTTTTAAAACATCATTTTCAGATCTCGGACATCTAAAGGATATTTCTGGAAGTACAGAGAAAAGGAAGTAAATTATTTTGATCGAAATGTGTTTTTTCTCAGTCGTCAAGTAATAATAAATAACATAAGGATTATTCATATGATGGTTGGTATAACATGGTAGCAATTTTCCCAAATAAAGAGGCAATTATAAGCATAACACTGATTACGATTTTTGGCAATTACTAGTATTATCATTTCTATCCCTCCTGCTGTTGGTAATTTTTTTTATTAAATGAGAATAGACATAATAGCACTAACCATCTATATTTAAACACCAAAGAGCAAGGAGGCTTGCTGGAGTTTAAATGGGAGAAAGAATTGTTTGTTTGTTTATATGGTGCTTTTACGTTGTATGGAACCAGTGGTTATTCAGCAATGGGACCAATGGCTTTACGTGACTTCCGAACCACATCGAGAGTGAACTTTTATCACCAGAAATACACATCTCTCACTCCTCAATGGAATGGCCGAGAATCGAACCCGTGACCACCGAGGTGGGACGCCAACACCATACCAACCACGCCACTGAGGCGCTGGTGAGAAGCATTGGATAACAGAAAACTATGGTAACTAACCATGTTTGTTTGATTTTTTCATATAAAGAATTTCCGTGTTAAATTCAGATTAAAATGAACAATAATCGTGAAAATTTTCATAGCGTATTGAATTTTGATATCGACACAGGAGTGGTTTAACGAATGGAAATAAAAAGCGAGAAGTCTGTGACAAAAGCCAAGGTAAGATTACGTTCCAATAGGTATGAATCACAGGACGCCGCCCGTGTCCCCTGTGCCAGGTAAGCTCTGATTTCTTAAGTCACTCGACGTGGTGGTGAGCTTATTCTATTATTATTTCCGTCCATTCGGCCTTGAATCGCATTTCTACCAATTAATGTTGATTGAAAATTAGTACCCGAGATAATATATATTACAAAATTAGCACTGGCTTCTCATGAGCTCAGCACCTCAAAAGATAAAGTATCAGAAACATTTGGAATTTTGGATAGACATAAAATCAACGAGAAGCCTACGATCACTAGCCATATAAATTTCATTGATTTTTTCTTATAAAGAATGTTTATGTTAAATTCAGCTAAAGTTTCATAATAATCGTTAATATTTGGTATTATACTCAAGAGGTTTTAATTGCATATCTAATGCTGACACTCACAAAAAAGTAGTTCAACAAATGAAATCTAAAAAGTGAGAAAAAGGTGGTTTCGTCCCAACCACAGAGCGTCAACCACTGGAGTGGCGATCTTCCTGCCCTAAGTGTGTGATCTAGGGCGGCCATATTGGAAGGTCTCGGTCTAGCTCATAGTACAACACTTTATTACTATTGTATATATCATTATTTTTATCTTTTTTAACTATTATTATAATCTTATTACTAATAATATTATTTTTACTAGTGTTATTATTATATTATTATTATTACTAGACCCAATTTCTCAGAAAATTACCTTACAAAACCAGGTTGGCCTAAGCACCCCAAACACTCAGTCATTCACTAAACACTCACTTCATCCTAAACATTCATTAAACACTAACGCTCACTATACACTAAACATTCACTAAGCACTCACTATATACTAAACACTCACTTAGCCCTCAACACTCATTAAACACTACATACTCACTACACCCTAAATGCTCACTAAACCTCTAAACATTCATTAAAAACATTGACTGAACACAAACATTCCCTAAACCCTAAACGCTCACTAAATCTTCACTGAATAACTGCACACTAAATATTCACTGAATACTTGAACACTAAACGCTCACTAAACACACTAAACATTCACTGAATGTTTACGCACTAAACATTTGCTAAACAATAACATTCACTAAACCCTAAACACTCACTAAACATTCACTAAAACTCTAAACAATTACTAAACATTCACTGAATACTTACACATTTAAACATCACTAACACTTACGTACCAAAAGACATTCACTAAACATTCACTAAATACTAAACATAGATTAAACCCTAAACACTCACTAAACATTCACTAAAACTCTAAACACTTACTAAACATTCACTGAATGCTTACACATTTAACATTCACTAAACATTAACGTTCAAAGACATTCACTAAACACTTACTAACTAAACCCTAAACATTCGCTGAACTCATTAAACATTAACGATTTAAACATTCACAACCGCACTAACCCCCTCTTCAATTCGCGGGTGACGAGACCTGTAAGAGCGAAGGGAAACTGCCCAGAAATCTATGTGAACTTGGACCGGGGATATTTGAAACCTCTTATAAGTATTTGATCTTCAAACTGGTAGATTCTAATTGTGACAATCTTATTGTGCACAGACACAGTGAAATGTTGCGGCCGAAAGACTAAGATATCATCTGAGGGTCGAGGAAGACAATATAAGACTGCCGTATATCGTAATTCTAGCGATTACTGTTGTTTATATATCATTTCCTTGGAAATTGCATGCTATATTACATAGCACTGGCTTCTCACGAGCTCAGCGCCTCAAAGATAAAAAGCAGAATTGACAGATTTCGGAACACAATTACAAAGTGGAGTCTATGATCACTAGCCATGTAAATTTAATTGATTTTTTCTTATAAAGAATTTTTATGTTAAATTCAGCTAAAATTTCAATAATAATCGTTAATTTTTAGTATTATTCTCAAGACGTTTTAATTGCATATTTAATACTGACACTCACAAAAAAGTAGTTCAACCAATGAAATTTAAAAAGTGAGAATAAGCCAGTGACCAAAGCAAAGGTGGTTTCGTCCCATCCATAGAGCGTCAATCACTACTACTCTGAAGGAATTTGAATCAGCCATAAATAACTGTAGTGAATCAGCTCCTGGACTGCATGATATAATATACTCAATGCATAAAATATAAACCAGAAAATACCTGTCTTCATATTAAGCCTCATTAACAGAATTTTTCGAGAACATGCTTTCCCTAAGCTATGCGAGATAAAATTACTGCCATTTGTGAAACCAGGGAAAGACCCTTTCACGACAGACATTTATCCTCCCATTGCACTGACATCATGTCTGTGTAAGATCAGGGAAAAATTAGTGATTGCACATTTGATGTGGTACTTGGAACATGGCTAACATTTGTCGTCTGCTCAGGGGGGTTTCCGAAGTATGCATTCCACAACTGATGTGTTGGGTTGCATGGAATCTTCAATACGTGAAGCTTTTGCTAACATACAGCATGGCGTTACTGTATTCTTTGATCTTGAGAATGCTTATGATACAAGTTGGAGATATGGCATTCTGGGGGCTCTTTACGAATGTAGCCTGAGAGACTATTTACCTATATTTATCAAGGCTTATTTAAAAATTAGGCTATTTCTGGCTCAGGTTGGAGAAACAGTATCAAATGTAGGGTATCCAAACTGATTCCTTAGAACTTATACCCTTCTTTTATGACCTTTTGATATCTTTTGCAGCAACAGGGATGGCAGCAGGCAAACACTGCATTCAGCTCTGCATTGAGAATATAGTAAAGTGGGCTGAGATGAATGGTTTTTAGGTTTTCTGCTAGTAAAACGGTAACCATGCACTTTTGCCATATAAAAGGAGTCGGGAACAGGCTGATTCGGACCATGTACTGGCTCATTTGGACCTTTATCCAGGCTTATTCGGACCTTCATATGATGGCCGATTTTTCTATGCAGTTTTACCTCCTGAACAAGAATTTTAAGTAATATTTACTCGGACGACTGTAATTAACCCCCAGGGGCTCGTACTAACCACGGCGAAATACAGTTTCTTCAGTTAATTTTTGACAGTAAATGGACTTGGATTCCACATCTGAAGTACATTAACACAAACAAATGTCTGAAAGCATTGAATGTCTTGGAACTTCTGTCCAACGCTTCCTCAGGTGCTGACTGAATTCAGTCGTTGCAACTTTACAAAGCCTTAGTCTTCTCGAAATTAACTTATGGATGTGAAGTCTGTACCTCAGCAAAACCTAGTTGCCTTGAAATGCTTAATTCAATTCATCATGGAGGAGTAAGATTAGCTACAGGAGCATTTAAATTATCTCCCGCTGAGAGCATCCTTGTTAAACGCTGGTGAAGCTCCTCGCTGGACGAGTGGTTTTCGCGCTCGGCTACCGATCCGGTGGTCCGAAGTTCGAATCTCTGCTCGGCCAACGCGGAATAAGAGGAATTTATTTCTGGTGATAAAAATTAATTTCTTGATATAATGTCGTTCGGATCCCACAGTAAGCTGTAGGTCCCGTTGCTAGGTGACCAATTGGTTCATAGCCACGTAAAAATACCTAATCCTTTGGGCCAGCCCTAGAAGAGCTGTTAATTAGCTCAGTGGTCTGGTAAAACTAAGATATACTTAACTTAGACGCTGTTGAGATGTTCTGGATCATAACCAAACGTCTGCTAGTTCAGAATTGGTACAGATTTAAAAGATTCCCTAAATTCTTCACCAGCATTTGTATCAGAAATTACAGTCATTGGCATTTCTATGGAAATCGCCACAAGCATCTCCAACCATTTGCTTTTAGAGTAAAACGTACAACCAGTCAATTAAACATGGCAAGGAAGGAAACTTTTTAGCTATACAGGGTGTCCATAAAGTCCCAGTACCACTCTGAGCAATAAATACTTGTAATGGTATCGGGACTTATGGATACCCTAGGACCTTCCAGAGGTAACACGTTGTAGATATTTTAATTCGACAACTGCAGAGAAGTGTAATGAGGCAATGCAATCAATATTTTCAGATTATCTCTCCCAACATGGTAACTCAGTTGCAGTTTTCACATACGGATCACAGTCAGATACTGGCGTCGGCTTCGGAATGGTCTTTCCTGATGTAAAAAGAAGCTGGGAATTATCATCCGCTGGGTGTCGTTTTTACAGCAGAACTGCATGTAACAATAAGGGCCTTAAAGGAAATTTGAACACTTGAATGGAAATAGATTTACTATACTTACATTGCGACTCAAGAAGTGCTCTTTAGTCTTTGTAATTTTTTAACTCTTTACACCCACTGATTTTAGAGATTGTGGAGTTGCTGTTGTCGGTGAAAAGAAGAGTTCAAGAGATGAAGTTTTTTTTTTTTTTTTTTTTTTTTTTTTTTTAGCTTCCCATGTTGGAGGTCTGGAAACGAGCAGGCTGACCAACTTGCCAAGTCAGCAGTCAACGCTCCAGAGCCCAGAACAAGCCTACTACCGAATAGGTTACAACCACTGGCAGTTCCTTTGGGAAAATATTGAAACGAATCAAAAATATCTCCTCGATCATATCCTTATATACCAAGGACACTAGAAATGATGCTGTGTAGGCTAAGGATCTGATATACAAGACTCACTCACGGGTTCTTGATGTCAAGTGTAAACCATACATTCTGAGACAGTTACTTTATTGTCCCCCTGACTGTGAGACATTTGCTGGTCAAACGTCCCATTTTTGGGGATCTAAGACGTAGGTTCCTCTCTTGGAGATGTGAAAGAGATGGATATTTCATCCTTGCTACGATTCTCAGACAACCCGAAAGGAAGGACAGTAAGACCATCGATAGAAAGGAGAAAAATTCAGATTTCCCAAGAGACAAAGAAGATTATAGAAAATGAGAAAGAAGTTATTAAAAGACCATCAATAAACCGATTCTGTGCAAGGTGAAATTGTCAACGTTTATTTGAAGGATCCTCAGAAGACGAACCACAAACAGGAATCTACTTCAAGAAATTCTTAAAAGTGTTAACCTATGACCTTCAGCGCAGGAGCGATGCAGGACTTTGTGGAACGGAGAAGACCATATACCCAGAAGTCTCATCGGTTTCATAAGCAGTGCCAATGAGTAGAGGGAAGGCTCACTGCTCGTTACACTAAACCTTCTGCAATGATTTGGAACTGCGATGAAAGGCTTCCTAAAACCTCAAGAATCTTAACGGAAAAGCGTCCTTCAAGCCACACAAGGGGGAGGATGAACGAACTAGCACCCTGCCTCCGCCTGTCTCCAAGGAAGGAAGAAGGCTTCGAAATCCCTACGGGAAAGCGCCTTTCGAGAAACACAAGTAGGAGGACGAACGAACGAGCACCCTGTCTCCGTCCGTCTCCAAGGAAGGAGGAAAACTTCGAAATCCCAACGGGAAAGCGCCCTTCAAGACACACAAGGAGGAGGACGAACGAACTGTCTATGTCTGTCTCCAAGGATGGAGGAAGACTTCGAAATCCAGAAGAGACGAGTCGAAGCTTCCGTCAGATTCCCAAACCAACCTACAGCTTCAAGCGTCTTCTACTCAGCCTCGACAAGAGAGTCTGCCATCAGACGCAACAAGGAATAAAAACAGAAGCTTCGGGAGAGACCAAATGTCTGGTTCATACAAGGAACCCTTAAATGTGAACAAGAGGTACAAACAACCTATCAGAGGACACTCCACCTGCCAGCTGCTGATAGAAACGAGGTTGAACAGATTTATTTTGGGATCCTTCAAAAGACCTACAAGAAAAATTAACCTGTTTAAAGGAATTCAAAATTCTGAATATATATCTATTCAGAAATTCTGAATACATATAAATTCAGAGTTGGAGCGATGCAAAAAAAGTAAACCTGTTTCAAGAAATTCAAAATTCTGAATATATATCTATTCGGAAATTCTGAATACATATAAATTCAGAGTTGGAGCGATGGAAGACAACGAGAACTACCTTATTACTTTGGTGAGCAGCGCCAGTGAGCAGAGGGAAGGCGCTCATTGCTGGCTAAACAAAACCCTTCTGCAATGATCTGGCCCTGTGATGACACCCCAGCAGTGAGGCAGCAATGCCGACAAAAGCGCAGAGAGAGAGAGAGAGGAGAGAGAGAGAGAGAGAGAGAGAGAGAGAGAAAATATTACTATTTTACTTACGAGAACATACATGTAGTATATGCATATATACATATATAATATATATATATATATATATATATATATATATATTCTATATATGTGTGTGTGTGTGTGTGTGTGTGTGTGTGCGTGTGTGTGTCTGTGTGTGTGTATGTACTATATATAAATGAGAAAATATCTGTGTTGGTTTGTTTGTTTGTATGGACACTAAGCAAATCCACGTTTCTTGACCGACTTTGATGAGACTTTAAATATAAAGTCAATATCAAACCGGAAAAGGTCTCCTGGTGAAAACAGAATTAAAATCAGACCATTGGGTAAAGGGGGAGGGGGGGTGTTGGAAGGGGGTAAAATGTAAAAATAAACAAAACCGACAGATAGAGTCAAATCCATAGTTTTCGAGGTCGCTGAGATAAATAGTGACAGTCCCGATGCTTTTTAAGTCCAAATTCAACCCTGATAGGAATGGGGGGGAAGGGAAATACTGGGAAAAGATGTACATCCAAGTCATTTAGAAGTGAATGTGTGCTTGATACCACATCCGAAGGACGGCTACAATTGCTAATATATATAATATATTTTATATATATATATATATATAATATATATTAATAATATATTATATATATCTATATAATATAATTTTATATAAGAAAATACTGGACTTATATACACACACATATATATACATATATATACAGGGTGCCCATCGAGTCCCAGTACCATTACAAGTATTTATTGCTTCTAATGGTACTGTGACTTTATGGACACCCTGTATATACATTTACATATTACTGTACTTATACTTATATACTATAATATACATATATATATATATATATATATATATATATATATATTATATATATATAAAGAGAGACTATTAGTATCCATAGTGCCAATCTGATTTGCGCATTTGCAAAAACAATAATTCTTCTTCAACAAGAACCCTTTATCAACAAGCCAAACTAATAGCCTCTATTTACTAATAAAAAGAAAAAAAAATAGACGGAAACGATTAAAGTCCGCTACCCGAGAAAAGCTGAGTTTACAGCACATACACTGAATGCTGAAGTGTTTCCCTTCTTCTTCTTCTTCTTCTTCTTCCTTTAATTCTTTCACAATGCATTGCTCCTTAAGCTGGAGTGGCTCCTTTTAATATCTCGCCGACCGGAGCCCTCCATTCTTAGCCGGAAAAACTCGACCGTGACGCATTGCAACGAGTTGCAACAAAACGGTTTGCTTTCACGAGCATTTCTTTATGCAAGCTGTTGTTGAGCTGAATTGCAACCCAGCGCGCCGCCCCCCCCCCCCCCACCCCCACACGCGTTACGGAAGGCCCGGCACAAAAGCACCTTCGATGCTCCCGAGTCTTGTTGCTTGTACACGCGCAAGCACGCTGCTTGCTTCTGTACCTGTGCTTATATGTGTGTGTGTGTGTGTGTGTGTGTGTACGTTTGGAGTTGAATAGAATACTTCAAAATGCTGTTACATTCTCTCTCTCTCTCTCTCTCTCTCTCTCTCTCCTCTCTTAGATATGGTTCCATTTTTATTTACTCTTAAGTGAGCGAGATTTATTTCTGTTACAGCTCTTAATGTCGTAACATATTCGTCATATTTGTGGTACGAGCACCAACCTGAAGGAGTGATAGAAAACGATCAGGCAAAGATCCTCTGGGACTATGGTATCAGAACAGATAGGGTGATGCGTGCAAATAGACCAGATGTGACGTTGATTGACACAATCAAGAAGAAAGTATCACTTATTGATGTCGCAATACCATGGGACACCAGAGTTGAAGAGAAAGAAAGGGAAAAATGGATAAGTATCAAGACCTGAAAATAGAAATAAGAAGGATATGGGATATGCCAGTGGAAATTGTACCTATAATCATAAGAAAACTAGACACGATCCCAAGATCCTTGAAAGGGAATCTGGAAAAACTAGAGGCTGAAGTAGCGCCAGGACTCATGCAGAAGAGTGTGATCCTAGAAACGGTGCACATATTAAGAAAAGTGATGGACTCCTAAGGAGGCAGGATGCAACCCGGAACCCCACACTCTATATATCACCCATTCGAATTGGAGGACTGTGATAGAACAAAAAATATGAATAATAATAATAATAAATAATAATCATCATCAGCATCATAATAATAATAATAATAAAATATAATAATAATAATAATAATAATAATAATAATAATAATAATAATAATATCTCGTTAAAGAGAATGGCAGCATCAGGTGGAACCTATCTTTTATAAGGTCTTTACAATTATTTTTATTATATCTTCTTTTCATCAGGGCTGATATTTGCTAATATAACTGGCCGATTTTCATATTCTGGATCCAGACCATGAACATCGGCCAGTTTTTAACAAATATCAGCCCTGAAGAAAAGAAGATATAATAAGAGCTGAAAAGACCTAATAGAAAACCAGTTCCAACGATGCTGCCATTGGCTTTAACAATATATGTTTGGAAGAGGGGTCTCCTCCCTTCAAATAATAATAATAATAAAATTAGAAGAAGAGGAACTACAGCAATACCAACAAAGAGAAGGTTACCAGACTTTATACTCTTCCAAAACGGTTCTCCAAACAAAGAAATGCTGATCATTTCTTTGATTAATCCAAAAATAACATCAGACTCATGTACCAAAATCAGCACTGTATTTGAACTGCCAAAAAGAAGTAAATAAATAAAACACGAAAAAAGAAACAATCCCTATAAAACAAAATTCTCTCTCTCTCTCTCTCTCTCTCCTCTCTCTCTCTCTCTCTCTCTCTCTCCTCTCTCTCTCTCTCTTCTTTGGTTATAAGCTTAACCTCTCTCGCAGGTCAAGATTCCCTTTTGAGTAGTCCCCAGACAGAAAGAAGCCTTTTAGGTTTCCCTCGTCTCTCTCTCTCTCTCTCTCTCTCTCTTGTTAGTAAGCTAACTCTCTCGCAGGTCAAGATTCCTTTGAAGTAGTCAGACATAAAAGAAGCAGTTTTAGGACTCCCTCTTTCTCTCTCTCTCTCCCTCGAAAGAAGTAATGAGATAGCAACTCACATGCTCTACCACAACGTTACTTTCTACCTCTATAAAATAGTAACGTTACTTAAAATGCTCTACTGGTCCGCTGGTATGGTTGCTAGTGCCGTGACATGCCGTTCAGATGAAAAAATCACTGGCTCTGTTTCACGATCAGTTACTGCTGCAGTGCGAGGTCTGCGGTGGGAGGCTGAACCCTTCATTCTTTGGAAGCTTGAATTCCAAGCCAATGACCCCTTTGGTGTGGTTGCTCCATGTGAATAGGTTTCAGGTACCGAAGTAATAACAAATACTGAAACGCGCAAATGGGAAGAACATAGTACGTCTTAGTTTGAAATATTCTTCTTCTTGCTTTTTGTCGGCCAAAGATTGATCAAACGTGATGAAATGTCTGATTAATTCTTATTCCATTTATTTTTTATTTTTAGGTTATCTCGAAGCGTATTCTACTTTCCCTATTTTCATATATGACCATTCCGTTCAGCGGAAACTTGTTCGCCGAATCAGTGGCCTTTAAGATTTGCTTTATAATCACAGACCAAAACTAAAGGGATATAAGTGTTTCCGTAAAATGCAGCAATATAAGCATTTCCAGAAACACGAACAGCTTATCTGTATAAATAAATCTCAATTTAAAAGCTCCGATAAACGTTTTAAACAAGACGGTTCCAAACATCACCTCTTGACCTTCCATTATCCAAATTCCCTAAAAAAAAAAAAAAAAAAAAAAAAAAACTGAAATCACCATCACCCAGTTCGTGACGTCACGTGGGAAGAACCCTTGAATTATACCTGTCCTGAGGATTGGGGAGCGGGGAGGGGGGAGGGTGATGGTGGGGGGGGGGGACCTCCTAGGCGTGTGGAGGCGTTTCCTATGAACTCCTGGGCGTCCATTAAGGCGATCCCCTCATGTCAGCCCGTGAATCGATCGCCCCTTGAATAATCCATTGCCAATGCTCAGCAATGGCGTCCAGGTAACTAGTCAGGTACCGTAGTGTTTCTCTGGTTTTAGCAGAGTAAAAGAGAGAGAGAGAGAGAGAGAGAGAGAGAGAGAGAGAGAGAGAGAGAGAGAGAGAGAGGAAGAAAAGCAGCAACTCTCGTAAAGATTTATTTCGAAGTTTCAACGGTGCGGGTATGTTGAATGCGTGTTCGAGAGAGAATAAATTAAAAAAAAATGAAGACTGGTGTTCATAATTTTCAATGTAGCGAATAAAAGATAGAGAGAGAGAGAGAGAGAGAGAGAGAGAGAGAGAGAGAGAGATGTCTCCTAATTTCTAAACTTCTTAACATGGGGGAGGCTAGGGTAGGCCGTCTCAGGGACCAGCAACTTGCACCTTAAGTTGTGGGTATCCGGAGATTAGGAAACGTATATACCCCTGATTCGAACAATTCATCTGATTTCCTCTTCCTTCGGTGGAATCTCCATTTTCATTACTGACCATTTTGCTTTGAGTCTCGTGACAATTCGGATTATATTTAGTCCTTCATTAACCATTCCAGATAGTCCAGACTCTGGTGATTTGTAAATGAAAGATTATCTTTTTTTTTTAACAGACACAAATGTATTGAAAGAATTATAGTTCATGCAGTTATGATGAAGGGATGAGTGGAGCATTGAAAAAATTACATTTTCCACATTGACTTCTCTAATCGCTATGAGTTTAGCTATGGGGGATGAATTAGGCGTCACTTAATCCCTAAGGAATGGAATATTGAGCTTAGGCTCAAGGCCAAGCACTAGGACCTATGAAACCTCGCAGTGACACTATGAAACAATTGTTAGGAAAAGGGTGGATAGAAAGAAGGAAGCAAGATAATATGAACGAAGGTACAATAAAAGGAATGAAAGGGATTGAAACTAGGGACCGAAAGAACGCTGTGAAGAAATTTTAGTAAGACCTACAGTGCACCCCACGAGGTGAAATGACGGCACAACCCCACCCCCCCCCCCCCCCACCCCCAACTACGGGGCTTAATCCGTATGTAAGAAAAACATCTCAATAAACAGACGACTTTCTCTTACACATGCTTCTTAAACCTTCATAATGTGTACACAATCACTTCTAACAGCTATTCTACAACAATGTCCTCCCAAATCAACAGACTTAAGTCGCGTTTCCGTGCACGGAAAGTCTTTTATTTTTGTTATTCCCAGTATTGATAAGGTCTCGAATTCGTCAATGAAAAGTCCCTCCCCCCAACCCCCCTCCAGACTTTGAAATTCATTTCTAATGTGTTCATACCAAAAGGAAGAAAGAATTCTTGGAACAAAATCCGATAATATGGGGCCCGGCACTTCTTCACCCTTCAGCTGCTGGCGTCGACTAAATGCTCAAATCTGGATAAAAAATATTTAAAGAGTAGGAAAACATTACGAATTCTTGAAAACGTAAAAGTGTGTGTACATGTATATATATGTATGTATATATATATATATATATATATATATATATATATATATATATATATATATATATGTGTGTGTGTGGTGTGGGTGTGGTGTGGTGGTGTGCCATTATATTATTATATAATTATATATGTATATATAGGTAATGTTATACCATATACATATACATATTATATATATAGATATTATATCTATATATATATATCGTGTGTGTGGTGGGTGTGTGTGTGTGTGTGTGTGCACTATATATTATTTTATATATAATATATGTATATATAGTATGTTATACATACAATACATATATATATATATATATATATATATATATATATATATATATATATATATATATATATACACAAAAACTGGGTTCCCCTCCCCCCACAAACCCCCTATAGAAATCGGGCTCTGCAAGACCCCCATAAAAATTGGATTACACAAGAACCTTACAAAAATTGGGTCTCCACCCAAGTGCTTATAAAAGTCGGGTTCCACAATACCCCTACAACAATCGGGTTCTGCAATACCCCTACAAAAATCAGGTTCTGGAAGGCCCCCTACAAAAATCTGGTTCCAGAAAACCCCCAACAAAAATCGGGTTCCGGAAAGCACCCTACAAAACTCTGGTTCTGGAAGACCCCCAACAAAAATCGGGTTCTGGAAAGCCCCCTACAAAAATCTGGTTCCGGAAGACCCCCTACAAAAATCGGGTTCCGGAAGGCCCCCTACAAAAAATCGGGTTCCAGCCGGCCCCTACAAAAATCAGGTACTGAAAAGCCCCTTCCAAAAATCTGGTTCCAGAAGACCCCCTACAAAAATCGGGTTCCGGAAAGCCCCCTATAAAACTCTGGTTCCGGAAGACCCCTAAAAACTTCTGGTTCCGGAAGACCTCCTACAAAAATCGGTTTCTGGAAAGCCCCCAACAAAAATCTGGTTCTGGAAGACCCCCTACAAAAATCGGGTTCCGGAAAGCCCCCTACAAAACTCTGGTTCTGGAAGACACCCTACAAAAATCGTGTTGCGTCTATGTGTCTGCATTTATGTACTTACGGGTTTCTTTTTTTCTCTTTCGCTCTTCTCTTCTTTTATTATTAGTCAGTCTTTCTTCGGTAACTTGTTAGTATCAATTGGGAGAGTTATCTGTTATATGGGCTAACCTTCAGTTATCACTTGCGGTGAGTTTTTCTTTTCTTAGGAACATTGTAGATTAATTTCTTTTCATTCTCCAGTCTCTCAGGAATTAAGGCTAGAGTACAATGTAGGACTCTGGGCAAGTTAAACACCACTTAATTTATCCTACTTATTATTACGAATACTAATTCACAGTTTAACAATTTTACACAACACTACACAGGGAACAGAGGAAGTACTGCCATAGCCTCCCCGTATAAGGCTTAGATCCTAACTAAACTTCTCTGAGAGCTCAAGTGAAGTCTCAGCCTAACTCATACAGTTAAGCTCCTCCTTAACTTCTACTAAGACACATCCTACTACTTCTTGAGAGGCTTTCCTTACTTCCGGTGCCACCCCTAGATTAGTCTTATTGGTTAGGTTAATCTACGGTAACCACCCACTGAAGGTGTCAAAGTTCAGATTTTCCACTGGAGTTTGCTACTTACGGTTTTGGCAAACTGCTGCCTGTGTTTAGTCTCGTTTTCGAAACTGCTATTGCTGCAGTCTGTTACTGCCACACATCTACTCCCTTTTCTACCTCTCCTGGTAGATTCTTTCATTACTCTACCCTCACTCTATATATATTTCTACCAGTGCATTTTCCTATCTAATTGTCCCGACATATTTATAGACAGACGCCTCGGCCACCTACAGGCAGTGACCTCAATGCCTAAAATTATCAAAATACTCATACATAAAAAAATACAATATTGAAAGTAATCATAAATGGCAATATATACAACAATGTTAGAATATCAGTTACAAAATTGGGTTCCGGAAGACCCCCTACAAAAATCGGGTTCTGGAAAGCCCCGTACAAAAATCTGGTTCCGGAAGACCCCCTACAAAAAGCGGGTTCCGGAAAGCCCCCAACAAAAATCTGGCTCCGGAAGACCCCCTACAAAAAGCGGGTTCCGGAAAGCCCCCAACAAAAATCTGGTTCTGGAAGACCCCCCTGCAAAAATTGAGTTCCAGAAGACCCACTGCAAAAATCAGGTTCCGTAAGGCCCCCTACAAGCATCTGGTTCCTGAAGACCCCCTACATAAATCAGGTTCCAGAAGGCCCCCTACAAAAATCGCGTTCCGAAAGGCCCCCTACAAAAATCTGGTACCGGAAAACCATCTACAAAAATCGAGTTCTGGAAGGCTCCCTACAAAAATCATGTTCCACAAGAAACCCTACAAAATCGCAGTTGCGTAACACCCCTACAAAAATTGAGCTCTGCAAGACCCCCTACAAAAATCGGGTTCTGGAAGTCCCCTACAAAAATCGAGATCCGCAAGGCCCCTACAAAAATTAGGTTCCGCAATACCCCTGCAAAAATCGGGGTTCTGGAAGTCCCCTACAAAAATCGAGATCCACAAGACACCCTAAATTAATCGGATTTCACAAGACTCCTTACAAAAAATAAGGGTTCCGAAAGACTCTCTACAAAAAATAAGGGTTCCGCAAGACTCCCTACAAAACATCAGGGTTCCGCAAGCCTCCCTACAAAACTCGGGTTCTGCAAGACCCCTAAACAAATCGGGTTCCGCAAGACCCCCCGCAAAAAATCAGGGTTCCGCAAGACCCCTACAAAAATCAAGTTCCGCAAGACACCCTACAAAAAATCAGGGTACCGCAAGACCCCTGCAAAAATCGGGTTCTGCAAGACCCCTACAAAAATTGAGTTCCGCAAGACCCCCTACAAAAAATTAGGGTTCTGCAAAACCCTACAAAGCTCGGGTTCCGCAACACCCCTACAAAAATCGGGTGATTGAAGTCCCCTACAACAATCAGGTTCCACACGACCACCTACAAAAATCGGGTTCAGCAAGTCCCCTACAAATTTCGGTTTCTGGAAGTCCCCTACAAAAATCGTGTTCCCCAATACCCCTACAAAAATCGGGTTCCCCAATACCCTTACAAAAGTCGTGTTCCCCAATACCCCTACAAAAATCGGGTTCCCCAATACCCCCACAAAAATCGAGTTCCGCAAGACCCCCTACAAAAAATCAGGGTTCCGCAACACCCTTACAAAAAATCTGGTTCCGAAAGACCCCCTACAAATATCGGGTTACGCAAAGCCCCTTAAAAAATCGGGTTCTGGAAGTCCCCTACAACAATCAGGTTCCGCAAGACCCCTACAAAAATCGAGTACCGGAAGACCCACTACAAAAATCAGGATTCCGAAAGAGCCCCTACAAAAATCGGGCATCTATTCATAACATTAATTTTCCTCTGAAAACTGTTCTCAACAACCTTTTATACCTGATCCCCAAGATATGATTAATCTCTCTCTCTCTCTCTCTCTCTCTCTCTCTCTCTCTCTCTCTCTCTCTCTCTCAGACGGCTCTTAAAAACATTTTTTCTTACGCTTTACGAACATTTCTTTATCAACGTTCACCCGGTAATTCAGGAACACCTCCCTTTGTTGATAAAGAAAAAACATTCGTTTTTACGACGTCGAGACAATTCTTCCCCAGATTTAAAGCAAATCCTTACCTTGTGTTTTAAAGCATTCTTGTCCAACACCTCAGGAGTAACACGAATCACTGATTGAACAAATTCTCTACTTTTCAGTTGCCCAACCACAATCCTTCATGCACTGAGGACGTCTCTAAACATACCTGAAACCAAAGAAAGGAGACAAATATTAGGATAAGCTGAATACATAATTAACTGATATATGTTAAAAAATCATAAAAACTCATATTTTTCATCACTTTGGTTGCAGAATGAAAGATATCTAAAAGATTTTAGAACGTTTTTACATTTCTTTCATATGCTTTGTCGATTCCACACCGGAGCTTGATATGTTGAGTCTAGGGGCGTGACCAGTTTCCTTAGGGGGCGGGGAGGGGTGGGTACAGTCCAGATCGTTGTGTATAAGGGACTTAGCACAAGGGACAGAAGCGCTGAATAAATTCTTAAATAATCCATATAACATAATGGTTATAGTAATATAAAATATGAAACGATAAACATCGTATTTGATAAAATGGTAATATATATGTAATACTGTAATGTACTCTATAGGTGTCTAAGAATCCAGTAGATTTTGTTGTGAATTATCCATTGTAATACTAGTAAACTTTTACACACACACAAACACACACACACGAGTCATTCCTATAGAAATACAGTCTACTTTAAACATGAACATTATCCTATAGCCCCAAAATGAACCTCATATTCGATCACATCAAAGTGATCTTTAAGAGAACAACGTACGGTCCACTTAAGTATCCATTGCCACTTACATTTTTTATGCAAATTGACCTTATTTATGACAATCCTGGGAAAAGGAAAACACAGTCATTTACTGGGGAGGTGGGTGGGTGATGGCCACAGTGCCTCCCCCTGCCCATCCCCAGGCCCATGGTTTATATTCGTGAAAGTCAACAAGCAACGACGCTGACATTGCATGAACGACTAAAACAAACTTTCGTGACGTAATGTCCTCATTAACATTTAGTGGCAAAACTATTGGTAGTTGACGTCGTAAAGCTCTCATGAACAAAATTTTATCAACAAAACTCCACGGATCTTTTAGCACATTATAGGCGCTATGTCTAGATGTGAGAGAGAGAGAGAGAGAGAGAGAGAGAGAGAGAGAGTGAAGGGGGGGGTAAATAGACTTAAGCCTTTTCTGCCCGTTTCACTTAGAGGCTTAGCTAAGTGGATTACCTGTGCCAACAACGGCAGCAAGCACACAGCACAAAGCAAATGAATCTTTCCCAGACCGCAAGAGCGTTGCGTTTGGGGGGCGGGGTTGTTTAAAGAGACCTCTTATGACCCCCAACCGGACACTATTATGGCGTATGTGTCTCTGTTCTCCTTAATGAACACTCCTGAAAACCGGCATTCGTAATTAACGCCAATATATTTAGGCCGCTTGGAAATGGGATGCCGAAGGTCCTTTGTGGCGCGCATGAATCTGTGAAAAAAAAAGGGGGGGTGGATCTAGGGGTCTGTCACAGGGGTGCAAGTCGGGGTTGAAATCTTAAAATGATGATCAGGGACCTTCGTCTCTCCATTTTCGTATTTTTAATATACTTTTAATTTGACTTTTTATATTGTTTTTATTATGAGCGATCATATTCTTCGTCCAATTTTCTTACCATAATTATTTGGTGTCTTTGACCACCTTTCTTACTATAATCATAAAAATTCTTTCATCACTTTTCTCACCATAATTACAGTATATGATGTTTTGTCACTTTTCTTACTATAATTATACGATGTTTTACCACTATTCTTGCCATTATTATAGTCTTTCATCACTTTTCTTAGTATGAATATATGATGTCTGTTACCACTTTTCTTACCACAGTTATATGATGCCTTTTATAACTTTTCTTACCACAATTATATGATGTCTTTTATCACTTTTCTTACCACAAATCTATGATGTCTTTTATCACTTTTCTTACCATAAATCTATGATGTCTTTTATCAAGTTTTCGGTTTACAAAGTCTGATCGCTTTTTCGACTGAGGTCCCACACGTATACTTCCTTCTCGGTAAAGATTCCTTTTCCTTAATTAGATTTTCCCCAATAGAATTCCACTGAACGAGATCCTGTCTATGCCCTAAAGCAATCGCGTCCTTTCTGTATTACAACCAAACAAAAAAATTTAATGCAGGGAAAGGTAAGCTGTAAATACACGTACATGAAGGTTTGTACACGCCAATACGCACACGGATGTGAGGCTTGTATAATCCCAATTCCCTGGTCCAAAGTTTTGAACTTGGTATAATCATTAGCGTC
The DNA here is from genome assembly GCF_015104395.2 of Macrobrachium nipponense. Classification (NCBI taxonomy): domain Eukaryota; kingdom Metazoa; phylum Arthropoda; class Malacostraca; order Decapoda; family Palaemonidae; genus Macrobrachium; species Macrobrachium nipponense. The sequence goes on from NC_087208.1 coordinate 28,448,971, forward strand.
ATCTACGTTTTTACGTCAGAAAATCCCTTCTCTCTTCCACTTTCGACCTGAATTCATGTCTATAGATATTCCTCTATGCCATCTCACCGTCATTTCTTTGGCCTTCACGTAATGTTCGTGCAGCTATACTTCTGTATATACTTCTATATATACCTTAATCTGGTCCGCTGGTGTGGTGGCTAGTGTCGCGGCATGCCGCCCAGATGTGGCGTGTTCGTGGCTCCCCCTAGGCGATGACAAATCACTGGTTCTGTATCCTGATCGGTTACTGCCGCATTGTGGGGTCTGTGGTGGGAGGTTGAAACCAACATTCTTTGGAAGTTTGAATTTCAAGTCAGTGGTCCCGTGGGCTTGTAACTATCTGACTGTACAAATAGACACACATACACGCACACACGTTTGTGTGTGTGTGTGTGTGTAGACTTACAAACAGACCCTTATGCACACTTCCGAATAAATAGAAAGACATAGATAGTAGAAATAATGTATGATAAAAAGAAATAAATAGTCGAAATAATATATGATAAAATGCATTTCATTGGCATAATCATAGAAAAGTGATGCTAAAAAATGCCAACGGCTATCTATAAAAATACAAAAGCAGTGATGAAAAAAGAATAAAACATACGATCGAATAAAGACAGAAATATGAAACACAAAGGTACACAGAACGCGCATTTTATTCTCATGAATGAAAGGCTTCCTCTTTTGATTCAATTCTCGATAAGCCTGAATCAGAGACAATAACTTTCCTCTCCGTCAAAAGGTGGCACTCTCTCTCTCTCTCTCTCTCTCTCTCTCTCTCTCTCTCTCTCTCTCTCTCTCTCTCTCTCTCTCCTACTTGTGCTGTTTCGACCACTGTTGTTCTATAGTTTTAGTATAGAGTAACTTCTCTTCTGATGGGGCTTCGTAAACCAAAACCTCTCACAATGAATAAGAGAATATCAGCACGGTTCCGACAGCGTTTCACTCCTATTTGACGACAGGCTGTCACCTCCTGTCTGGCCCTACAGACCACAACAGAAAGACACGGAACAGAAACGACAAACAGACGAAACGAGAGGACCCAGGCGAACAACCCAAACCCAAAACAAAGACGGCATATTCCCTCGCCCCATTCGTAAGTTTTCCAGACGAGGCACTTCAGTGGAGATCCAATCCCGGCTCTCCGCTTTGATTCCTCCTCTCGCCGCCGGAGAACGAATTTGTAGCCGCCGCTGCTGTGTAGTCGCTCAGCCGAAAGCTGCTACATATTGTGAATCTCTAGCCGAAGCGGCTGCAGACTTCACGTCACACAAGGAGTCAATTTATTTCGTGTTTGCCTTTTGTGATCGGGGAGAGAAGCCTCACCGGTTTGTCCGTCCGGCAGGAAAATGGGAAGTTGCGGAAGGAGATGCTCTGTGATAAGTGGGACCCTAAAATAGACAGTACTACTACATACAAGCATTTCGCGAAGTTTCGATGTTACGTGTCAGCACCAAAGCTAATGTAACATAAACATTCTTCTTTAGCGGGGAACTACAAATGTGGACCACAGGTACACAGCTCGGGCCCACATCAGTCACAGAATCGCTACTAAGTCTTCTCAAGGAGCACTCAAACAAGCATATATTTCAACTACAGAGTACTGTCCTGTAAAATAGCTCTTAATTAATTAATTATAAAAAACTTCGGTAGAAAACAATCAGCTTCGCCTTAAATTTTGAATAATTACTACAAAATAAACTAGTCTTAACTCTATATAGACACAAAGAACGCTTCTTCGGCTTCATGAGGACACTATGAAGTGATACGTCACACCAGGAATGGCTGCGTTCATTGCCCAAGAGCTAACTCAGGAATGAAACCTCTATGCAAATAAATTGATCAAGCTACAACAAACTTCCCTGAACCTCACAGATAGACTCATAAGCAGCGCCACGGCCCAAAATACAAAGCATCATTCATTTCTAACTTGCTCAGAAGCCTCCTCTGTTTATGCCTGACAAAATGAGCCATTCGTTTCCAATATCCGAGACTCATTCTGGAAAACGGGACTCTAAATCACGTACGAGAAGAAATTAATATTTGCCACTATTTCAGTGTAGAACTCACACCTTCAGCGGCAAATCTTGATGAATCCACGCTTTCTCTAATGAGTTGAGTTGAGTTGAATATAGAATTTAGGCCAAAGGCCAAGCACTGGGACCTATGAGGTCATTCAACGCTGAAACGGAAATTGACGGTAAAAGGTTTGAAAGGTGTAACTGGAGGAAAACCTCGCAGGTGCACTGTGAATCAATTGTTAGGAGAGGGTGGAAAGTAAGGTGGGAGATTGAGAATATGAAAGAAGGTACAGTAAAAAAACGAAAGGGGTTGCAAAGAACCTTAATTGATGCCTACAGCCCACCGCATGAGGTGCATTGACGACACTAACATTGCCCCCTCCACCCAACCCCCTCCTCCCTACGGGGACGCTTCCTTTGATGATGATCGCAGCAAAACTCCCTCAGGACAAAACAAACGCGGCAAACTCACGCGACAAACCTCATTCCCAAAACAACGAGGAGACGCAGCAATCAAACCGGTGTTGTTCTTCCTTTCAACATGGCAACACGAGCAGCGAATCTCTCCAGATGCAAATTCTTCTCTCGAGTTTCCCCAGCCGAATGTTCGTCGTCCTTTTTCCAGACGGTCAGACAGACGACAGGCGGCTGAGTCGCTTCGTCAGGCAGAGACAGACGAAGAGCGATTTAACAATTAGACGACAGACAGACGGTGCGGGGCAATTGGCATCCTCGGAAAACAGCGTTTCTCTAAATGTCCGTCCTTTTACAAGACGGGTATAAGTACTGGTTTGTTGTTTGTATGGTTTTTTTACGTTGCATGGAACCAGTGGTTGTTATTCAGCAACGGGACCAACGGCTTTACGTGACTTCCGCCGGGTAGACGATGAAAGACGTCATTCAATACCTAATTGATATGCGATTTACTGCAAGCTCCCCAAACGGGAATTAGAGCGCTACAGAAAAATGCAAATTAGACGGTCTTACTAGATACTGAATCGACGGCATATGAGGGTTTTCTATTCTGTCATAAGGTCGGCGAGTCAAAACTTCATGACGTCATGTGTGTATATGAGCAGATGATTATAGAAGATCGTCAATTGCAATTTACCCCCAAAGATTTATAATCAATTTAAAAAAAAATTGCATATGCCTACAAACTGGTGCAAACGTTCCTCTCTCTCTCTCTCTCTCTCTCTCTCTCTCTCTCTCTCTCTCTCTCTCTCCCCTATGACCAACCTCCTTCTTTCCATCAGTCTCATTATTCCACCCATCAATCATAACAAGAGAACTAATAACATCGTAATTCTCCTAAAAGTACACACATAGTCACCTAATTACGCGGGACCGAATTGGAATACCCGGTATGGATTGCAAGGGGAAAGCTAATTAACAAATATTTCCCCGTAATAAATAACCCTACTAATGAATCCCCTCACGTTGGGAGAGAGAGAGAGAGAGAGAGAGAGAGAGAGAGAGAGAGAGAGAGAGAGAGAGAGAGAGAGAAAGCTCAGAGTAATTAGGAAGGGAAAAAGATGAGAGAGAGAGAGAGAGAGAGAGAGAGGGCTAAGAGGAAATAGGAAGGGGAAAAGAAGAGAGGGGGAGAGAGAGAGAAGGCTCAGAGTAATT